>NW_027396829.1:0-301338 GCF_047715825.1 Aspergillus stella-maris | reverse complement strand
AGGTTTGCCATGCTGGTCAGAGTGTCAGGATGCTCAGGACCAAGCACCTTCTTTGACCCTGCTAGATCTCGTCGGTGCATGGCCTCGGCCTCCTTATACTTACCCTGGTCATCAAGTACTGAGCCAAGCTGGCTAACACTGGTAAGAGTATGAACATCATGTGTTCCGTAGGCTATTTCTCGCATTTCTAGGACGTTTCGAAATATAACCTCTGCCTCGTCGTATCTTCCATCACTCTGCAGACAGCTTCCTATTCTTGTCAGGAAGTCATGGTAGTTGTCCTGGTGAGCCTGGAATTCTGCGCTATTTGCCAAATACAGTGCATGAGGTAGGTAGTGCCTCCACTTTTGTCGATTGTCATGGTTGCTATTTGGAAAACTCTTGTCCAAGTGGTCGGCAGTCTTCTTGATCCAACTCTCAAGCGTCTCTCTTTCCCTAAGCCAGTTACGAGTGGCAAGATGCACAAGACGATGAAGACTAAAAATGCCGTCATCAACCTGTGTGGTGACAAAGGAATATGCTTTGAGAAGCCCTAATGCTTCGACTTTTCGCTTTGCCGACGTCGTAGCCGGAAAAATCGACTCTGGTATATCTCGTGGATTGATGCAAGCCATGAATGATAGACAGTCGCTTGCTATTTTATCCACTTGCTGGATCTGTAAGAAGGAGACCAGCCAGGTCGTGGACACTGGGTTCTGGATCTCTGCGTAGCGTCCGTCGTCCTCAAACTCCTCGCCAAGCATTTCTATTGTGCTTGCCTCCTGTTCACCCAGCAATGACATGTATCTTGCTAGGGAAATGTCGTTTTGGTTAATATAAGCCGCTGCTTGGCTAATTGCTAGAGGAAGAAACGCAAGCCGCTCAAGAAGCGCGTTTATCACATCATTATCTTGCAGAAGATCCTTCCGCATGAGCAATTTCTGGAATATCTCCTTGCCAGTCGTTTGATCCACATCAGGAATGGAGAGTATGTTTGGTCCTGCCAGCTTTAATGCAAGCTGCAGGTTGCGCGACGTGAAGAGCACATGGCCATTCTCACTCCAAGGGATAATATCCTTGAGTGGTGGTGCTGGTAGGTTGCCCTTGATCCACATATCCATGTCATCTGCATTGTCAAAGATCAGGATCCACTTCTTGTCTATTTGACTTAAGTAAGTCCTAAGACGCTCTTTTACTTCTGCCGGCTCCACATTATGGAGCCCTACCATTTGTGCAACAGTCATGAAAGCCTGTTCAACAGCCTCATAGCTAGTGCACGGGATCCAGAAGATTGAGCATTCAGGATCTTTATCTCGCAGCCGGTAAGCTAGCTCTAGCACAATTTGGGTCTTCCCCACACCACCCAATCCAGTAATGGCAAGCTTTCTTGGTCCATCTAGCACAGAGATTAAATCCTCTAGCTCGTGGATTTGTTTCTGGCGGCCCACAAAATGCGGGTTTCTAGGGAAGGCAATCATCAGGTGACCTTTTTTGCACGCATCTATTAGGGATGATAAGTTATCTGACAAGAACACTTCTCCTAGACGCTTTACTAACCTGCATGGTTCGCAGCAGATGATCTGGGCGGATGCTCTTCGAGAAGGCCACCATGATAATGTGTGTTGTAGGTAATGCTCCTTATATTCCGACCAGCAATTGGGGAATGTGTAGGAGTGTTTATCTTCTGAAAGGGTGGCATTGGCCCAGTTGTCCCGTGGATTTTGCGAGTGTTAGGCATCCAATACTCCAAAAATGCCTTTGCCGCGGAGGCTCCGGTCGCAGCTGCGTATGCCTGCCACAGGTTATTCTTGTGACTGTCGGCATAGTCACAAACACCCTTAATAATAATGCTTGGAACAGTGTCCCATACCCCCGCCCCCTCCATCTCAAAGCCAATGACCTTCTCTTTTCGAGCTATCTCATCACGGTGCTGCCCAGATTTCATAATCATGTCGGCAGAAGCAATGGTCCCGATATATACCAAGGGTGGAAGAGCATCTAAAGTCTCTCGACATCGGACTGCTTGATTATTGTTGCAACCAACATAATTGCAGTCCTTCCCCAATGCCTCCTCACACATCTGATCTGGTAAGTCACTCCTTGAACAGGAACACTCAGTAGAAGCAGGAGAGGAATGCTTATGATAATAGCAGGCCTGGAAAAGAATATCGCTGGCCCTAGGATGGCTCCACTTGTCCCCAGTTTGCTGAAGAAAGTCAAGATACTCTTGTGTCTGGCTCTGAAGTTCCCTGCGAGCATTCTCTGCACGAAGGCCATTTAGAAGAGCCCGAATCTCCCGACCTGGCCTTCCCAGCGTGTCCTTGACCCCAGTCTTCCGTTGGAAACCGCCAGGGTATTGTCTGCCAAAGTCATATTCAATCACCGAGTCACTGATGATCACATCACCAAGGAATATGTTTTGATACTCTGGTGGCGGCGGGGCGCCTCCACAGATTCCAACAACTAAAGCCAGCCTGACCGCCGGGTAGCTAACTAGCAAGCTGGATGCAACACCAGCCGCACTTCCCTTGCCCATTCCAGGCATATAGCACAGCACCACATCGTGCTTGCCAATCCGTCCATTGATATATGCATTTGCGTCGCCTTGTTGTTTGCTGTAGTATTTTCCCAGCCGATCATAGGTTTTATCAAACAGGGCTTCGACCGCTTCCGCCTCGAGAGGGAGGGCACAGATGATTGCGATTGCAAAATCGTCGCGGCTTCTCGGTCGCATTTCGCAGCACGGATTATGGAAGGGTTTCGAATAAAGATAGAGATTTAAGCAGACTTGCTATCTGAAAGTTCTATATAAGAGGACCTGGAGATGGAGGGTAAGCAGGGCTGAAGTCGTGGGGACGCTGAGGCAGTTGCGTCCACAGCCTCGCAATCTCTACTTACCAACCACAGGGCTTCAATAGCCGCCCAGAAGAGGGGCAGTGCAGATGTCAGCGCCACATCGTATTTCCGAATCAAAAACCGCGTTCATCCCGAGCTGATTTTTCTACTATTTGGTATATCCCACAATTATCTCGACTGCTGCGAAATTGGATTGCATACATCCAGTCTAAAGATGAACAGCAATAGTACTAAATTTCCAGGCGTCGGCCGATCCACTGGAGGCGTCGAAACTCTTTATGAGGTGACTGGTGTTTCGAGTCCTAGTTGAGTGGCAGAACACTGAAGCATCCGCAGGACAAAGTTACTCATGAACCAAAACACGAGAACGCGTCAAACCCGCGGCAAATGATCCACGCCCCGAAAGAGGCACCAGTCGCAGGCCGCGACATCGCGGATATTTCCTACAGTAAGGCTTTTTCGAGTCGACACACCTATGTCTAGATGTCTGCTGATTCGATCTGTGATATGATTAGCCGGTCGTACAACGGACGACAATGCAGGCTCCACAGATTCTTCTGAACCAGCTGAAGATCCTAGGGCGGATGAGGGCAGCAGTTCCCCTGCGATCCAAGAAATAACATTTCCTGTGAGGTCACCTGTTGCTGGGCGTGATATCGGTAATATTACTTATTGTAAGTCAATTTCTAGCCTTTGTGATAAAGACTGGAAGCTCCAGCTTGCTTACAACTTGGCTCAACTAGGAGCTTGGAATGACGCAGCTGCAGTTTCCTGTCATGGACGGGTGCTAAGATGCGACGTAGCTTTGATGACATGATCTTTTGCTGAAAGAAGTCCACTGCGTACTTACAGTGGTGAGCACTATGCTTATAACTATGAAGTCTCAAGGTTTCATTCCGTGAAGTATGTAGATAGCACGCGACAGCGAAATCTTTGTGACGCCTCGGCGAAGTCCAGCACGGCGTTAACCGTTTTGGCCCGCGAGATGATGTCTGGATTTGTCTGATAGCGTGATCCTACGTTCTGCCCGTGTATCTACTTCGTTAGCCTGTTCTGAATACACTCCTGAGTCCGCACCTTGACAACCCTTTATCAATTGCCATCACCTTCCAGGGGTGTTTGGCAGAGCATGCGCCAACTGCAATTGGCGTAATAATGCTAGTCAGTGCTCTATATAAGATAAATTATGGGATGTACGTGGGGAGATATATTAGCCTGGTCTTCCTATTGGGGAACAGGGTATACAACCAGGAGGTGCTGTGGATTGTCCAATTAACTTGGATGTGGTGGAAGGTAATCGCGAGAGGCCAATTAACTTGGCTCTCATGGATGCAATTGACCTGGTTTTGGACGAGGAAAAGGTGGTGAAGGAAGGCAAGGAGGACAATCCAATTATTCTATAACCAAAGTAAAGCTTGCACCTTTGCATTCGTGCTTAGGATAAGTAGCCATTTGGTAAAATAAAGCATGTACAATTAGATGGGTATTCTGCAGGCAGAATACTAGCGTTTACCGGCCACGTGAGTTTCTATCCTTTTGTTCAAATAGGCCTCCGTAAGTATTTGATACGTCTCTATGAGATCATGTGATCACTAGCGGCGTGGCCGCTAGCTACTCCAACCCCCTGAGGATTCGACCCCAATAGAAAGATAGAGACGTCGTCTAGAAGAGTCTATCGAAGCAATAGAATTGAGCCCAATCGTTAAAGGCATCCGCTCCTTAGTAGGCTACGTGCGTGTAGTCGATACAGACGTCATTCTGCCCTCTCCTTCCCCTGGGCCTGTATTATTCATAACAAATATCTCGCAGAATTAAAGGTCAGATTGAGGGCATTCTTCCAAATTACACCCCTCGCACCCCAGATGTCTCAACGGGATTCGTTTAGCCTAACTCCAACAGTTATATCAAACATACCTATATTAGCTCCTTTAGTGCTCACAGGTACCAAATTTAGCGCAGAATTGAGGACCAAGGCTCCGCTTAGTGCAAAATGTTGTACGTTAGACAGTTCTGGAGAGAAGCCTAGCGTATAGTGTCCTGAATAACACGCATTCTGGCCCCGTAAACAATCATGAACAAACACTAGTAATCCACCCTAGCAAGCTTAACATAACAGCTCGTTGGCCCATGCGTCATGCTATCTACGGCCCCATACCCGCTCAATTCCTCCGGACATTTCTGCAGCTCAAAGTGCCAGACAATTAGCGTCAGCAGCAGCCTCATCTCCACATACGATAACTTCCTCCCGTAGCATCCGCGCTCCCCAAGACCGAACGTAAGCATTGGTCCTGCGGAGGGGTCAAAGACCATCTTCCCATCTTGCTCGTCGTCGCGCACAAGCCATCGCTCGGGCATAAACTGCGCCATGTCCTTGGGGTCCCACGACCGGATTGTTTCCTTGGCTGCTAGACAACTCGGTGTACGTAGGGAATCGTCAATTGCAAACGCCGGTGTGAAAATACTCGGTCCGTTACCCATGAAAAATACCTCTGTTCCCTTGGGGATCCAGTGGCCCAGGACTTGCACGTCAGTCAGTGTAGTCCGGATAACGGCGCTCTCTGTAAGCGAGCACCGGATGATCTCTTCTACGACGGCGTCACGGTAGTGAATGGCTGTGCCTGTGATTTCTTGAGCAGATGGCAATCTCCTCTCCGTTACTGCGTCCATGTGCGCGGCACGGAGCTCCGATCGAAACTTTTCCTGAACGCCGGGGTTGTCAGCTAGGAATTTGAGACCCCATGATAGCGCCGTTCCTGTGGTATCGTGGGCGCCAATTAATAGGCCAAATATCTAAATCTTTGTTAGTAATAGGTTGGATGGCCTGAAACATGGAGAACTATTTACCTCGTCGTAAATTCCACGGCAGTGAAGCATGGGTGCCCTGTCTTCCTTCGCGGCAAGCAATGTCTCGCGGCGGAGGACATCGTCAATGGCGCATGTAACGTCACTGTCGTCTTGTGCGTAGAGCTTCTCTTTAGACCTCTGGATGGACTTTTGGATCTCCGAGTTGGTGAAGTTCTCTTTCACCTTGTAGGCCTTTCGCATGGCAGGTGTCTGTCTCAAGACCCAGTGAGCTAGCTTCGGCATGGGCGACTTGACCGTTGTCTGAACACTCTGCGTCAGTGTAAGGACTGACTGAACAGCCTCGGAGTAAGGCGATGTCGGCAACTCCAAGGGCGAACCAATATCAATATCATCACCGTTCACAGCATCCCGCGGGATCATCCCCCTATACAGCCTTGTATGAGCCTTGAGCACACTATTTTTCGGATCCACGCCGAAGGTGATATTCCAGATCGTGTCTAGCGCAGTCTCATGCACGTCCCTGGAAACAGCAAACGGCCTCCCACCACCAAGCCTCATCTTCTCCTCCCAAAGTGCGAGAAGGTCAAGCCCAACAGCATGAGTATGCGGCGCCGCAGTCCCATTCAGAAAGCTCGGCGTCATAAGACCCTGCACCCACTGTCTATGCCTCTTGAATTCTGCATCTGTCGGAAGAATAAAGTGGTTCTCAGGCGTGAGGCCGCCCGAAATCTCGCGGAAGAAGTGGGACCGGTCGAATTCTCGCGCTCGGCGAAGGAGGATATCTTGCGTCTCACGGTAGTCGGCGATAACGACCCAAGGCTTTGCTAAGGGGCGCGTGAAGAGCTGGATTATAGGTGAGTTCAGCTTGGTTGTTTGCGCAGTGACCCAGTCGTAGAGTTGGCTTGTTGTCTTAGTGTGTGCGACCATTGGGCCTATGTCGCCGAAGAGGGACTTTACGGCGTCTTCGTTGTAGGGGATGCCTGGGATGGGCTTTGGGAGTGCCCACTGATAGAATAGGTAGAGAAGCATCAGGAGTCCGATAACGCCTAGGTAGGCATCTGGGATGATACTTGAGACTGGGGAAGAGAATGGGTCGATCATTGTGGAGGTTCTCGGGTTACTGGAGGCAAGGTAGAGCCGTCTGGAGGTAAGTTTGTATTCTGAAGCATATTGATTGATTCAATGATTCTGCAATGCTTTATAATATCATTTTGCGTGAGATATCATGACTTACACACCATAAACCCCCCCGACACTCCTTGCACCTCATCTGAGAATTTCAATATGCAGAATTTGGCCCTAGTATAGAGCAACTTGGACATATTCAAGGGAGAGTGGAGACAGACGGGGCTGGTAAAGCGGCCTCACACTAATCTCACTCGGCACCTACCCGACTTTCTGGACGCGTTGAAGCCACACACCGGCTGGTTAGTAGTATGTGGGTGACCACATGCGAATCCCTGCTGTTGTTTATTTTTGTCCTTTTTTTTTTTTTTGTTCATAGTCCCTACTAGACCCTGAAGCCCTCCAAAATACATCTGCCAAGCCTAATTGCTGACGTGGCACTTTCTCGCAACCCCATTGGAAATAGTGACCCGATTATGGGGATATCAGGTTTCACTGGAAAGATACAAAGTGAGGGCAAAGGTCCCGGTGGTCAGTGGATTCTGGGTTATTTCTGTGGATGAAAGGGCCCTAGTTAGTCTCGTCTGTCTCAATGAGCAGTCCTTGCTTGCTCACATGGTTTTGCCATCTGCGGCTGAGCTTTTGGCGTCGTGCATTTCAGAACCAACACATCAAAGGAATCTATTGAGATCTCGTAAGCGAAGCAGAGTCGCGGAGGCTGAAACCATTGCGCATATCTCAAGGACCACTCTCTTATATGTGGCGGGAGAAGTGGGAGAAGTTTCAATTGGATATGAGTGCCGATAGGCCCTTTTATCGACTGCCTTGCTTGAGCGAGTTTAATGGGATGGGTGTTGACCTGGATGATGAGTCCTTGCTGGGAGTGAAACCTGAAGGCCGGGGTGATACTTGGGTTCTTTCTGGCTCTACCTCCCCAGCCCCAGCCGTGCGACACTTGAGGCTTCACAATAAGAATACCCTGCCGACAGCCCTCCCAGCACTTCTATCGCAATGCTGCACCATCCGCTCATTTATCACTTTTTCTACAAGCGCGGCCCAAGAGAGAGATCAAGGCAGAAAGGGCCTTCTACAAGGCTCTTTGGCCGGCTCTTGAGGGTCTACAGTTTTCACTCGAGTCATTTACATTTTCTCGCCCGAATGGCACATTTTCCGATGTCCCGTATTCAGAGATCTTACACCCCGGCTGTTTCCCGCTTGTGGGCTCAACGTCACTCGTCTCGCTGTGTGTCCCCGTGGCGCTCCTGTACGGGAACGGGTGTCACCACGTCACGCCCCGAAAACTGGGGAGTCATATCCCACTTACGCTGCAAAAGCTGGAACTTTCGTACCCGTCATACAGTGACCTAGAGCGGATCTGCCATAGGAGTAAATTTGACTGGGAAATGGAGTTTGCGGGCATCGTGAGGGCTACTGTGGGTGGGAAGGGATTTGGGCGGGGTAAGCGGAATTTGAAGAGAGTTATGATGTCGGAGTCTTCGTGGTATGAATATCCTGATGCTTTTGCTGTGAAGGAAGCGGCGGGAGGGAGGTTGAGTGGGTTGGGACGGAAAAGGGGGATGATGCTTGGCCCTTGGAGGAGATGCATGCGATTAAGTCGACGGTTATTGGGCAGTATTCGTGGGAGAAGATGGTGGATAGTGATGACGAGGAGGAAGAAAAAGGAGAGACGGGTGATGAGGAAGAAGCAGATGAAGAAGAAGAAGATGCTGAGGAGGAAGCAGAGAATGAAGAGGAGGGGGAGGAAGATGAGAGAAAGAAAAATGCAGAGGAACAGTCTACCTCTGATGCTGATGATGATGAAGACAATGAGTGATGTTCCACGAGAAATACGACTCTAACGACTTATGAGACCACGATGGGCAAAGCCTAAGAACGAACAAATATCATGAATTACCAAACTAACAATGCTAATAATAAATGCAATTTACCACTTCCACCATGCAATGTAAACGCAAATGCAATCTATCAAAAAAGAAACAAACAGAACTAAACAAAACTAAACAAAAGAAATCAAATCAAACGCAGTAAAGCCTGGAAACCAACAAGCCCTAACCACTTAGTTCTCACCCAACAAACTGCCCAAATCCCTCTTCGCATTCCTCTGAATTCCACACTTAGCAAGACAAGCCTCAATCCCCAACGCAATATTAGCAGGAATAATCTCCCTGAAAGACTCCAAATCCTTCCCATCAAAGGTACTAACACCCCCAAGCGTAGCCTGCACAACATCCCCTCTGAGCCCGAAAAAGTTCTGCGCAACCTGCGAAACACCGGGATCCTGAGAATTAAATCCAGCAACGAAAACCGTATCCTCGCAATCAGGGTTAAATTCCTGGTGGATCGCACCCTGAGGAAAGACAGCCATCTGGTAAAGGTCCATTGTGTTCTCGACGGGGGGCGCGCCGTTCTCGGTGATGAAGTTTGTTACCAGTCTTCCCTTGACAACGACATTGAGCTCTGTGGCGCGGTTGTGAACATGTGCGGTGTTCATCCCGCAGGGGCCTAGGAAACCGAGTGTCATTGCGGCGTTGTTGCCGATGAGTGCGGGGAATGTTTTGGCTGTTGCTGCTGTAGAGAAACCGCCTTTTCCGCGGGACTCGGATTCAGTAGGGTTGTTGAAGTCGAAGATGAAGTCGCCTGGTTCGGTGAGGAGGGCGGCGCGGTCGGCTTGCGTGGGTGCGAGGAGGAGGGATTGGATGAGGTCTTTGTCGCCGGAGCGGGGGTTCACGGGGACGATTGGGGGGAGCATGGAGTCGATGTTTGTGCCGTCGTCGCCTGTTGGTGGGCTGGGGTAGGTGGAGGGTGCTGGGGAGGAGGATGGCCAGGAGGATGGAGCGGTTGGGACGGCCAGGGTGCTGGCTGTTAGGAGGGAGAGGGTGATGGCGTGGGTGAAGCGGAAGTGGAAGCGGAAAGGCATCTTGATGGTAATGGTCTTTCAATAATTGGTGGTTGAATTAGATATTAGAAGTTATGATTGTAGTATAGATGCGATGCGATGCGATGCTATGCGATGAGTGAGTTGTTTGAGCTGTTGATGATAATTCCAAACGACGACGAGGAAGCCTCCTTATATACTGCAGAATTTCGAGGCGACCCAAAAGCCTCTACATATTAGTTGACTCCAAGCTGCTCTATACAACCTCCACCGAGAGCAAGAATAGTGTGGTAGGGCTATGCTACCAAGTCCTGCGGCTTAACAAGCTACCACTTCCATACAAAATTCAGAAAGCCAAGTCACGCTAGACCTAATAGTTAGCTCCTTCCCAAGGAATTCATATGCTAAGCCAACGCAGCCCAGCATATAGCGACCGGGGTTGGTCGGAGCCTCGTAATTAGGGCTTGGCAAGGATGCAGCTGAAGGCTGACAGCTGGTGGATAATCTGACAGAACCCTTCCCATTCGCCGCATCGACATCCTGCAAGTGCCGAGAGATCCTGCAAGTCGGTACTGGACTAAGCCCTGCAGAGTCAAGAGCCCAAGCACTGTTCCTTGGCTGCAGATGCTAATTTTGGCCCATGCGGCTGAGCATGGAGGAGGCTTAGCAACGGCCTTGATGACGGTGCAGCACAACACGAGCTTGGCGGGATAAAGCTAATTAAAGTCTGTGGAAACTTGACGGGTTTGCTTATTAACTGACTGGTGGCGACTGCCACGAGGTTGGGGCCAGGCGTGCCATGCGCTGCACTCTGCTGTGCTGTGTGATGCTAACCCCGTGTAAGGCTGAGATCTTGCGCTTCTATCAGACCCTGAATCTTGATTCTATTTGCAATGACAACCTCAAGCAGCAGCTTCGTCCTGTCTAGCTGACGTTTGCCTGAAGTCTTTTATTTAGCTTCGGCAACACCATGGTGAAGCCAGTGGTCAACTGACCACAACCTGACTTGATCCACGGGTCATTTAATATTATCCATGGTATCCATAGTAGTAAATCAAGGCTACTCCCCAAATATCTTCTCCAAATAATTCAACCAATTCTCACCCAGCACCTTCTTCATCTTAGTCTCCCCCCACCCAGCCCTCCCCATGGCCTTCGCCAACTCAGCCCGATCCTTCAACGCCCCTAACGGCTTCACAACCTTCTGGCTCCCCCAAGGCGTCAACTTCCTCGCATACCCTTTATCCAAATTACACCAGGCCATAAACTCGCTCGGCCTCGCATGCCCCTCACTAGCATCAGACCCAACACCAACAAGATCCTCCCCAACAAGCGAAATCACATAATCCAACGCAGCAACATAGTCGTCAATCGTCGAGTCATTCCCCTTCTCCATATGCGGCCCGAACTGGCTCAGCCCAATGAATCCGCCCTTCTCGCCAAGAAGCCGAATCAGCTCGTCGGATTTGTTCCGCGGGTGTTCTTTCAGTCCACCGGGGAGGACGTGGCTGAAGCACGGCGGTTTCTCGACGGAAGAATACTCGATCACGTCGCGGGTTGTTATGGGGCCAACATGGCTAAGGTCACAGACGACTCCCAGTTTCGCCATTTCGTCCACGACTTGTCGCCCGAAGCCTGTTAGGCCTCCGTCGCGGAGCTCAGTGTAGCCACTTCCGGAGTAATTCGCCGTGTTATACGTAAGTTGCATCTTTCTAACCCCCAAGTCCCGAAATACACGGAGGTAATCGAGATTATCTTCTATGCCCGCTGTATTCTGCCAGCTTAGCAAAACGGCTGTTTTGCCTTGTTCCTTTGCGCGTCGGATATCGCGGACGTTATGGGCTTGCATGATAAGATCGGAATGTTCTTCGAACCATTTCTTCCATTGTACCACGTTTGCGATGGCGTCCCGGAAGTTCTCCCAGATTCCGCATGTGCATGAGACGCCTGTTATGCCGCCTTCGTGCCAGGCTGTGAAGATCTCGCGGGACCAGTTTGCGATGTTGAGGCCGTCGAAGTGGATGGCTGATTTGTAGATTTCGAGGGATTCGGATTCGGTGGGCATGGTGGCGAGGTTGGTTGGAAATTGAGGTTAGTAGCACAAGCAGGCCTACAAGGTTTATTAAACTCGGATATGTTAAGCACGTCTTCTGGTTGAATTGGAGTATTTGGTATCTCCAGCGGACTGTAAGCGGCCTAGCTGAAGGATTGCGGCGCGGCGCCGACGAGTATTTCCTGATATGGCACTGTATCTGGCCCGGGTATACGTTGGAGATGGTGTGCTGGACCCGCAAAGATACGAATACTTATCGCTCCAGTCGAGATCAAACTTTCTTTTTGATGATTTTGATTTGAATGCATCTAAATGTGTATATGAGAAGCCAGTACCTGAGAAAAGTAACTGCAACTACCATGCATCGTAACCCGTGTTGCCAACTAGCTTTGGCGGCATTCTACCATGTTTGTAGAGGTACGCTTTTTACAAACTAGCCTGAACCCCCTCATAATAAAACCCCAACTCCTCCAACGTAGTAACCTCCTTCCTCCGCTCCCCAAGCATCTGCGACGCCCTCTTGATAGCCGGAAAGTTCTCCCTCGTCCATCGTTCCTTATCGCCCCAATAAGGCGGCCTCTTACCGCGCCCTTCATTTTCCAGCCCTTCCTTTCGCATCGCACTCATACAAAGCTCGTAGAGTGAGTTAATGTACTCCGCGTCAAGTGGGAACGCGAGACTATTCAGATCGCGGTCTCTACTCCCTGCACCGGCTGAACTTGATTGAGAACCTGAGTCGGATTCTACGACCCATATGTTCATTTCTTCGCTGCTGGGGTGATCCAGTCTTCCGGAAAATACCCTTGCAATCCAAGAAGCCTGAGCCTGGCTAAACGGAAACGGGACGATACGCTGTGGTGTCCCGATAAATGCAAGTGTTGGCTCAGCCGTGTAGAAGACATGTTTGTAGAGATTATGCGGTCTCGCACCGTCTGTTATGATCGGTGGTTCGAGGTTAGATAAGAACGGTGCTGAGAAGTAGTACCCCGTGCAGAAGATAATAGCGTCAATGTCGGACTCAACATGGCCGTTTGAGAAGTAAGCTGTTCTCGTAGCTGGGTTGAGATGTGTGATCTCTGGGAGGTATGTTGGTGGTACCTGTGTAGGCGCGACTTCCTCTGATGTCAAGGCTGGTAAAGGCGTTGGGTCTCTTGGTGTTCGCTCGGATATCAAGATTGGCTGCTTTGAGACTCTGCTGACTTGTGCGGCGATGTCGATTCCTGATGCGGAGTGGCCGATGACGATGACTTTCTGGTTTGCGAGTTAGTGTTTATGCCAATTACAGAGAATCAATCACTATATAGGCAGGTGTACCTTATCTCTGAACGTCTCAGACCTCCGATAAGCTGAAGAATGAATGATTGACCCTGGGTACAGGGTCTCCCACCCTTCCAGACCAGGAATACCTGGGATGATGGGGACATTATGATGCCCATTCGCGACGATGACCGCGTCAAACTGTGTAGTCGACTCGATGCCGGATAAGAGGTTTTTCGATTTAATGTTCCATTCTGGCTTTTGACCCTGATCTTCTCTGTTCAACAAGACCTCAACTACTTCCGCGCCAAGATTGACATAAGGCCTTAACTCCTCCGCATACCGATGCAAATACTCCTTAACAACACAATGAGACGGGAAAAGCGCTGTACCCGGCGGAAAAGGCGTTTCACAGAATTGCATCAGTGAATTGGGAATATTTGTTTCCAGGGAGTCGTAGACGGGGGATCGGATGGTCGTGCTGGTTGAGGCATTGCCATTGATGCCTTCGTCGCCTGTGTAGTTCCAGACGCCGCCTGGTTGAGAGCGTTGCTCAAATATGGTTATTGTTTCGAATTTTTGTTCTGCTAGGAGGTATCTGGGGAATATTGTTAGTTTGCGCTTATCGGAATTTGAACAGTGCCGGGTGTTTACTTTGCTGCTGCGAGACCGCAAGGGCCTGCGCCGATTATTGCGATGCGGTCGAGATCCATGATCATTTGAACGAATAACAACCGTGCACCTGAAGCTCAAAACATCAATGCTTCCCTCAATTGCGTCTTTATTTATGCTCAGAGTTACCTGGTCTATGGTAGGTAGTATGATCCCGCTGCCCGACTAGGTGTTTAGCCCTATCTAAGTATTGAAACTAGTGGATCCTCGCGCCATCATTCTCCAAATCGCGCCTTGCATGATTCCCAAAGAAGCAACTTTCAACGGAGACTCGCCGTGCAGGATTCAAGCCGTTTAGCAGACTCGTTACGCTAGATTATGCAGTTATCTGTGGAGGCCATGGTGTGCTCGCCGTTCCAGGCTATTGGTAAACACCAAGCTACGGCCCGTGGCGAGTGCGTATATCTTCTCGAAGATTTCCATGTGGTGAAGAGAAGTGTTGACTATTGTTTGGCTCACGATACTCAGAGATAATGGCTTTTGATACTACTGATCAGAAGGTCGATACCGAAGTTGATGGTCGCGAAGTTGATCATTCGCAGGATGGATCGCAACGACCCCCTGCGCCACAAGGCAAGCGAGCCCGTCTGAGGGCTGCTATCTGGGATACATGGGACAAGTCGCCTGAAGAGCGCCGTCTGGTGCAAAAGGTAGATTGGTGGCTGCTGAGCTATGCTTGCATCGCATATTTCATTAAAGCACTGGACCAGGGCAACGTAAGTCACCTGCTGACCATACCCTAACCAACCACCGCGCATCTAACACCAGGAGTCCAGACATCAAACGCCTACGTCTCCGGTATGAAAGAAGCCCTTGACCTAAAAGGCAACGATCTAAACTACCTCACGACATACTGGAACATCGGGTACATAATCGGGCAGATCCCCTCTCAGCTCATCCTGACCAGAATCCGCCCCTCAATCTGGCTACCGACCCTCGAACTCCTCTGGAGCTGCCTCGTCATGGCCCTAGCGGGCGCCAAAAACGTGCAAACAATCTTCGCCCTACGCTTCTTCATCGGACTTTTCGAAGCCTCCGCGTACCCAGGTATCATCACACTATTGGGAAATTGGTACACGCCGCAAGAACTCGCCAAGCGCGCAGCAATTTTTCAGGCCTCGTCCAGCGCAGCAAATATGTTCTCGGGATACCTCCAGGCAGCGCTATACTCGGGCATGAATGGGCGCGCGGGATTAGCAGCCTGGCAATGGCTGTTTATATTCGACGGGATCCTAGGGATACCCATCTCGCTTTACGGATTCTGGGCGATTCCTGATTCACCTTCTGATTCGAAAAACCGCTGGCTTAGTGAAGAGGAGACCTCGCGCGCCGCGGCGAGGATGAAAGCCGTTGGCCGCGCGCCGGCTAAGAAACTTACATTGAAGGTGATTTTTCAAGTATTTCGGTCTTGGCCTGTTTACTTGTTTTCGACTGTATTCATTGCGCATGTTCTGGGTCTCAGGATCTATTCTTATTTCAACGTCTGGCTTAAGTCCACGGGGGATTACACCACGGAGCAAGTCAACGTCATCCCCTCCGCCGGCTACGGTCTCCAAATCCTCTGCACGCTCCTCTACGCCTGGACAAGCGACTACATCCAGATGCGATGGCCCGTGATAATGGCCGCCTGCATCCCCGGTATAATCGGGACAATAATCCTAAGTACCTGGCCAGAACAAAATACACCGGCAATGATAGCCGGCTGGCTTCTTACATACATGGAAACAGGCGCCGGAATTCTCTTTACATCGTGGGTTAGCGAGACGTGCGGGTTCTCTGCTGAGCATCGGGTTGTAGTTATTGGTGTTATGGAGGCGATTGCGTTTACGTTTAATGCGTGGGTGCCGCTGCTGGTTTATAATACTGGTGAAGGGCCGCATTTTAGAATTGGGTATCAGATTGCGGCGATGTTTTTTGCGGTTGAGCTTTTGGGGGCGGGGGGGATTGCGGTTGTTGAGAGACGGTGGCCTGCGTGGAGGATTGCGGAGGGACTGGAGGATGGCGATGGGGGTGAGGGTAGGGGTGGGTCTGTTTGATATGGTTACTTTGTTATATAGTCAAGGTAGGTGAATAATTGTTTATGATGTGATGCCCCGTAAGTATGTTTCTGTTGCAGAATTTTCGACGGGGTAGAGTAGCTACAATTATGTTGTTTATTCTACATTTTTCTCGTTTCTAGCACATTATATGGCCTTTCAAGGACTCTACAGCTCGCTGACACAAAGGAGACAGGATTGGTCTGACACCTGTATTGCTTAGAGACTGTCCGATGGTTGGGTAAGCTAGATTAATGGGACCTGAAGGAAAAATACAGAATCTTAACAGCGTAAGGAATCGATCTTCTGCAATTGAACGAGTGTAGAAAGTTAATCAACCATGAAAGTAGATAGTGATATCAATGTACATCAATATCAAGACATCAATATCAAGCCGCTTAGAAGAGCTATTTACAGAGGTCCCAACATTCCAGGCCGGTAAACCTCACCCGGATAATCCTACACCGTGCCATCCAATGCATGACTCTGAAACAAAGTGGTTTTGGATTCCCAATCATGCTCATGCTTGCTCGGCACAGAATCATGGACGAGCCGTAAGGTGTCCTCATTGCCGGCTGCTCGGCCTTCATGGTAGGTACTCATAATTCTCCCCAGGAAAGTAGACCATCTGTCCTGCACACTCTGTAGTACTTCACGTTTGCCTCCCCCCACAATCATTCACGGCTCGCTCAACAATAGTCACCTGTTTCAACTTACCGAGTTCCAACCCCTCGGTGGGCGGTACGTGAAGTGGTACGGCGAGGCTGTTATCAGTTACAAAGACAAGGTGTGTGAGGTTCAGGCACCGTTAAATTCTTTGCAGAGCGGGGGAGTCCATCCACAGAGCGTTCACAGCGAGGCGACGCAGGTTTTGCATAGGCGGAAAAGAGGATAGGCGTTCTTCAAGCGCGTCTGGTAGTACGAATAATCTGGTCGCTCAGTAGTACGGTAAAACGAGCTCCTCGAGATGAGCAAGTCGGGGAAGTACCGTGTTCCATAGTTGAATGGTGGCTTTGACCTCACTGCCGATCACTACACTCGTAGGAAAATCCAGCATGAGGCGGCCGATACTGGTGCTCATGGGCCCGCAAAGAACTTGGAAGCCTTTAGACAAAGGCCATTGAAGCGGGCCGTCCTCAGTTTTTGTGGCGAGTACAATGGAGCATCCTTGTTCTTTGAGTCTTTTGTCCGTCCAGTCGCGTTGTTCCCGTCGGCTTGCTTGATGAGCTTTTTCATTCTCTCCTCGGAGTCTAGGTAGAGGCAATGTGCGAAGAGAAGGTTGCGGGCCACATTGTGGGTTAAAGTCGAAACTAGGGTGAAACTGAGTAGGGTGCGAGTACTCGGGTGAGCTGGCGGGTATGCAAAATGTGGGTTGGAGGGGACCAGTGCCTCTACAACGGCAAGAAGAAGCTCTGGTGGAAGTTTGAGGGAAGTTTGGGCGGTCATCTTGAAGGCTGGATTCTGCACGAAACACAAGATCTACCGGGAGGCTTTGCATTGCTTTATATCGCCCAGTGGTTTATATTGCCGAGAGGCCTGGGCTTGAAGTAGAGAAAATCAATGTAGCCGTGAATGTTCCATTCACTTCATTTTAATTCATCATAATCACTCCCATAGAGTAATGTATGTAAGGTTCGGCACCTTCAAATGTGACTAACGTAATTATTCACCAGCCCTTAGATTCTGCCATTGACTTCCAGAGATAGAGATTACCGGTTAGTTTTTAGAAACAGAACCATTTTCGTAGCGTGGCCTTCTCTTTCTGCCGTGAGCCGACATCAAAGAACGGGCATGCAAGGAAGGCGCCCGGGGACAAATCGGCTGCAGGCGGAATTCAAAGTAAGAAGCCGGAAAGGATGGAAACCAAGAAGTGGAGTTTAATCTCAGATATTTTGCACCCCGGCAGCTCCTCATACATCGTCAGACACTGTAAGGCATTACCATTGGAGGTCTTGACCTTTGTTGGAGAGTTGGAGAAGGTCAGTATGGTTCCCCCAAATAGGAATATGAATTCCGCCGCACCGTTGCCTAACCTGCAGATAAGCTACCCCCACCAGGAACTGCCAATTAAGAACCTCTTATATACCTGCGTAACAGGTGTCATATAACCTAAGCAATCAGGGGATCCGAACATTGAGTCTCTCTTCCGCTATGTTCTCCCTGGGCGTTCTGTGTCTGGCGGCCCTTGCAGGAGTAAGTCGAGCCGTGCTGCCGAACGGTGGCTTCACTTTTGAACTGGCAAATACTAGCTACCTTGCTACTGTTTCGATGCCCGTTGTGAACTTTGGAGTTGATATCGATGTCAAGGACGGTTTCATAACCCTTACCGTCATCAACTCCACTGCATCCGTTGTGACAGACACATACCTGCGCAAGACCCTCGAGCAATACGCCTTGGATGACGTTTACACTTCGGCTTTCTTGGATACAGTCTACATTCATTCCGTCCATTCTAGCCTGGAAATCAGCTCTTCTGCTTTGAGCTACTTGTCTGACGCTGGAGTGTGTCGCTTGCTAGTCGATACCGAGGTCAATAAACCAGAGAACTCCACTGTCAAAGTTCATATGGTTGAGAAAAGGCACGCAGTAGCACCGGGCCCATACATCGCTACGAAATTAAAGACGGGGTTGAACGTTGCACAGGTATATCGCCTGTATACCGACTACCACGGAGCATTTGTCAACGGAGTCTACCCAGCCAACGACCCAAATTCGTACCAGGCGCTTGCATACTACGATACTGAGCTTGACCGCTCAATAGTTCCGTGAGTGTCTTGGTATCTGGTTCTGCTTTTAGCTAACAAACTTAGGGTTCCATCGCGTATCTATTCCTTCTACGACCCGCGACCACTTGCCGGAGAGCGGGTGGGAGTCAAGGACATTTACGACCTTAAGGGGCTGAAGACCACCCGTGGAAGTATCTCATTCACACGAGTTACCACGCCGGCTACTTCCAATGCACCTTCTGTACAGCGTCTAGTAAGATACAATTCTCAAATTTCAAATCCATGTCTAATGCGATAACAGATCGACCTCGGCGCAGTCATAGTCGGAAAACAGAAAACAGCCCAGTTCGCATCTGCCGCAGATCCCTGGGACTGGGCCGACTATCAGTCACCCTTCAATCCTCGTGGAGATGGCTACTTGACTTGCTCATCGTCTTCCGCAGGCGGTGGTTGTGCGATTGCTGCGTACGACTGGCTGGACTACTCCATCGGCAGCGACACCGGTCAATCAGTTCGCAGGCCCGCCGCTGTCGCCGGCGTCTTTGGCAATCGTCCTTCGCAGGGCCTTATGTCTACTGACGGTGTGATGCCAATTACCTACTCGACAGACACTCTTGGTGTTCTCTGCCGTGACCCCCTGAAGTGGGCGCACTTTGCAAAGCATTGGTATACACCCAAGCTGTACCAAAACCAGTCCATGACACATTTGCCGGCATTGAACGAGGTGAAGGGCGGCTTATTCCCCAGCCGACTCCTCTACGCAATCGACTACCTACCACTGCAGAATCCCAAAGCCGAGACAATCCTGCAAAACTTCATCGGAAACCTAACGACCCATTTTAACATGACAGTTGAGCACTTCAACTTCAGCTCCTCAATCGAGTCGCTTGCAGTTCCGAATGTCCAGGACCTAACCGCTCTCACGAATCAACTGAATATCCTCTGGACATACGACCAGCTCACCGACGTCGTGCCTCCATTCGTCCAGACCTACAAGTCCCAATTCACCTCCTACCCACCCCTCGACAACCCCAACCGAGTCTCCTTCCGTCAACCAGCCCCAACAGCAAAAGAACATGCCTTGGCTCTTTCAGCCCGCGCAAACTTCTCACAAGCCTGGGAAGACCTCGCCTTCGGCCCTCAAACCATCCAGCAATGCTCAGGCAGTATCTTCCTCTACGACATCGGCAGCGGCGGTCTCCCCTCCTTCCGCGAGAAGAATCTAAACGAAGACACCGGCGCAGCATTCCTCTCTGAGGCAGGTTCTGTCCACGCGGGTGGGAATATCTGTTCGTTTATCGGGTGTGCGGACTTTACGGTGCCTATTGGCCAGGTGGAGTACTTTAGTAACGTTACGTTTGAGAAGGTCAATGTGCCGGTTACGGTTAGTGTGGCGGTGCGTAGGGGGTGTGATAAGGCGCTGTTTGAGTTTGTTGAGGGGTTAGTTGGGGCTGGGGTTTTGAGGGGGGTTAAGACCGGGGTGGATGCTTTTTAGGGGGCTAAAGGTGGGATGGGATATGGATCAATACCCTCTGGTCAACGATGCGAGTGTTCGCTCAGAAGGGAACCATTTCTGCCACGACAAGCTTTTTTTCACTCCTCGCTGCGCGGTACTTCCTGGGGCACAAATTTCTCCTCGCAGTTGGCATGGCATAAGGAGAGTTGCTTCACATATCCTGCTTTCTCGGGGTTGTTGGCGAAGTCGATGATAAGCTCCCACAATGCGTGCAGCTTCCGATGCTGCCCACGAAAACTCAGACTGCTGTATGGAGAGGTGTTAGGTACTGTTTCCATGTCTGATTAACAAGCCGCCAGTTTCCTATCTCGGAATTATTGTTGAAGGTCGTGCATCTGATTTTGCCTCCAGCTGCATAATCAAAGATCAACTCACAGATTTCTGCTGGAATCTCGGGGCCGAAGGGGCTGGTGTTGCTTTGGACGGCCATGGTGTTGTAACTGGCTCGTTAAAGTGTTTGGACGCAGAAGACGGGCGTTTGGAAAGTTTGGCTTGACATATATGTCTTTCTATTACCCTCATGTCTCTTTTCTGTTTGTCATTCTTTGTGTCGTCAATGATTTCGTCTTTGGGTTATGGCATAATAACGTCTTCGTTGCTGTGGAACATAGCACAAACCGTGGTGAAAGGGTCCATGATCATAAATATTGTGTCCTCTGATGGTTGCTCAGAACGGCAGGGTCTTACTGAGAAGACGAGTCTTGCTCCTTTTCATTTTTCGATGTCCTGCTGGAAGGATCATTTGGAAAGAGACTTTTTTGGAAAGACCATACCCCAGCCCGCGCTCGGGAAATATATATTGTAGCGCCAAGGCGGACATAATCCCATCCACTCATGGTCTTTCTACTACGAACGATTTCTCCTTTGTAGGCAATAAATAAGATATCAGAGCTTCTATAAAGTAAACGTTGCAGAGAAAGTACTAGGTACTACAATGTTGGATCGAGTCGAGTCCCTCCGCGTCAAGGTCTAGTTGGCGGAGGAGGTCGCCGGGAAATGCTCGGTAAGCCTCAACCCACTTCATAGGCTACGCATGTCATGCTCAATTTGAGGCGCAGTATGCAAGGGATGGTGCAATGACAACAAAAACGACCCGTGAACGGGCAACCAGGCCCGTAGGCGTTACCACGAGTTTGTTAATCCATAAAAGTCTGCAAGGGGTTCTACGTCAACCTGGAAGCAAGGGAGAGCCTACTATATAGTGGAGAATGCTAGACTCAATAAGCATATGGCCAGCGTGGTGATCTGGATGATCGTGCATACCACCACTGCCACTGCCAAGCTGCATCCCCTTGAACTCGGGTCCAGGCTGAGATATTAGGCGGTTGGACGAAACCACGACCAACGCATCCTGTCCAACACAAGCGGCAGACTTCTCCTCGGATACAGGTTGTGTCGTATCATGCACCTACCTTGCGAATCCAAACATGAGATCTGAGCCGACTGATCCGGCTTGGTGAACTATACGAGGTTCATAGCGAAAGTCAATACCAGCAGAGCGAATCGACGAGACACGTGCGCGGAGTACATTCCGAAGGAAGAAAATAGCTCGACAGGAGTCAGGCAAGCTGTACGGTACTACCTCATCCGATCTGTAACATGACGGGCGGGCCATACCCACGAGTTCGAGATATGAAACCCGGGCGCCACCACCCGGGGTGACCGAAGAACAAGATAATGAAGCAATCAGTTAGTAATTAGCGCAATACGAGTCAGTCAGTGTGTGCTATTCGATGAGGATACGTATGCGATGCAGTCAATGGCGTTTAGCCACTGCATGCTGACATGCGTCGCTAGTCACTGGTCATCGACCAGGATTCAGGATCAGGCTGAAAGCCAACCCAGCCAAGCATATCAAGCAATGCGAAGCCTTTGCGGCGTTCCTCCAAGGTCATTCGCTCAAGGCTTGTCTTGTTGGTTCCAAGCCGACTGCTGTCACGTTCGCAGATGGGCGATACCGACTGGACATGCAATACCAACCCCTGTCCATGGCGTTCCTGAGCGGCCCCATCAGCACGTTCGGCCACTCCACACAACACGGCTAGTGGGACTAGCAAAGTGTATCCTTCGGGCGTCGATAATGTCCGTCGAAGAGTCGTCCTGTCTCAGCCCTCGTGGGGGAATATGTGGTGGCACTGACATTCGGGGGAGAGAATAGTGTTGCCGCGACGAGGTTCTAGAGCGGATAACATGCCGACGTCAAACGAAGGAGGGCCAGAAAGTTGACGGTTGTCATTGTTCGTGGTTTGATGGTGGTGGGTTCTGGTGGTCTGGGGTCCTATGGATGTCCGGAACGGAAGCACGTGCAGCGCCAAATCTATGGCAGCCTCAGGAGTCACTAGAACACTCGGACTTGGACCCCAACAGAGCCAGAAAACCAAGGAGTGCGATCCCTAGCTAGTAATGCCATCCCGACATTAATTCAACTCGCGGGTCGAGCTGTAGCAGTCAGGAAATTATGACATACTCTGCAGTCACCGCGGTCGTCGTCATCGCCAAGCCAGCCAGCTCGATCAACAGAAGATCAGGGACTGATCAGTCAACGACTTTATCGCATGCTGCGTGTATAGAAGCTGGATACGAGACAATTAGAAGTCGCAGCACTCGTATTCGGAGACGGATTATCCTGGAGCCTGGATGTATACTTTCTTGGCAACGTACAGATGTCAACCACGATAGCGAGATTTTCCCCCACGCGTAACACGGGGTCGTCATCGGCGGCACTGCTAGGCATCGAGATTCAAAGACAAGTAGGGAAGGTGCTCAAGTGACCAGTTGCCGTGTTGAAACGGGCCAGGCGTGGCACAAGTCTGGGCAGACGCATGAGTTGGATAGCATGCAGGAGGAGAGTGCAGGAAGAGTGCAGGAAGAGAGAGAGACAACGCAACAATTGGGAACCCCAGATCGCCCCCGTGCTGCCATGCGGGGGACTGATTGGCCCGTCCGAAACCGGCCAAGCGCAAGGATCTGCAAAGGGAAGGCGGTGCAGGCTGATCTCGAGTCGGGTCGTGGGAAGTTCTGCCACCACGTGCGCAGGTGATTGGGCGGGAATGTCAGGGCGATCGACTCTGCTCTAAAATAGTTCCGCCGCCAAGCTTATCCTTATGCACCACTATCGCTTCCAGAATCTCGTTTTTTTCTCTACCCCAAATAGCAAATCGAGGAAACCGTCTTGCTTGAAGCGAATGAGACTCGAGCGATTTCGCCCTGGCGGGGTGTCACACTGCCACTCACCACCAGCACTGTCGGCCCACCATCATCCTACCACTCAGGCTGGGTCCCGCACCTGTTCCATTCTGTAGTGGAACCCCACTGCGACGCTGGGTCAGCCCAGAAGCCCACTGCACCGACTTATCATACGCCACCGCTGGCACATGTGCCCGATTCGCCGAAGCAGTCTGGCTGCCGCTTCCGCTTGCTTCCAGAGATTTTCGCGGTTGCTATATAACTGCCCTCGTCTGGTCAGACTTGGCCTGCGTTGTTCGTGACGCCTCAACGACTCGTTCCTACCACCAAGCTTCCCCCAAGAACGGCCCAGCCGCCTTCAATTTCTTGTCCTCACGGCCAAGAACGCCCGTCTGCTTCGCACTTGCTAGTGTTGCTTCGCTGTGAGCGTGAGTGGACGAGATGGCTGACTTTGGACCTCGTGCGCCTCACGGCCCCGATATGACGGGTGACCATGACCCATTGGAGAACATGGACATCAACGAGAAGGGTGCCTTCGACGCCCTCATTCGTCCGGACGACAGCTACACCCCGGACGGCACCTACTGGGCGGACTTGTCCATTTTCCGCCGAATCAAGTTCGTCAGCGCCTACGATGGCGTCGAGGCCAAGCGCGAGCTGTCCGGGATCTGGGAGATGACCAAGGCTGATCCCCTGTCGCCAATTTCTTATTACTTCCGGAATATGGTCCTTCCTGGTGCTGGTCTTGGTCTGGAGGGGTAAGTCTACACGTGCGCTTGAAATGGTGGGACCGTGCTAATTGCTTTTTTTTTTCTGTAGTTACGTGCTCTTCTCGATCGGAAACCTGAAACCCCTCTTCCAAGCTGCTTTCCCCGCCTGTTGGGAAGATCACGAAATTTGCAACGCTCAATGGATCAACGCGGTCGACTACCTCGAAATTTGCGGTATCATTGTTGGACAAATTCTGGTCGGTATCGTTGGTGACTGGCTCGGCCGTCGCTGGGGTCTGATTCAGGATGCGACGATCATGTTCATTGGTCTATTGATGCTGACAGCCGCCTGGGGTGTTACCCAGAACGGCTGGGTTATTTGCTACGCTTGGTCTCTGTTCTTCTACGGTATCGGTGTCGGTGGTGAATACCCCATGACCGCTACCAGTGGTATGGAAAACGCCGTTGGCTCTGGCAAGGTTTCCACCAAAGAGGACCGTCTGCACCGTGGTCGCAAGGTTACCAGTGCTTTCCTGATGCAGGGTTGGGGTCAGTTCTTCAACCAGGTTCTGCTCATTATTCTACTGCTTTGCTTCCACCACGGTAGCGGCAACCCTCCCTACTCGACCGTCGCGGCTCAGTGGACCTACCGTATCTCTTTCGCCATTCCAGCTGTTGGCACTCTTTGGCTTGTCTACTACCGTGCCTACCACATGAAGGCTGCCAGCAAGCAGCTTCAGGCCGCCAAGAAGAAGTCTTCGGTCACTGGTTACGATGTCAAGTCACTCAAGCTGACTTTCCAACACTTTGGCTTCCGTCTTGTCGCAACTGCCGGTGCCTGGTTCGCCAACGATGTTTTCTTCTACGGAAACAAGCTCTTCCAGTCTGAGTTCATCAAGGTTATTAGCCCTGCTTCGACCTCAATCATGCCTACTTGGCTCTGGAACTTGTGCAACGTCGGTGTCTCTCTTGCTGGATACTACTTGGCTTCTTTCCTCATCGACAACAAACTCTACGGCCGCAAATGGATGCAGATTATCGGCTTCCTCATGTGCTTCGTCCTCTTCATCGTCCCCGCCTTCAACTTTGACTACTACACCTCTCCCGAGCACATCAAGGAATTCCAGGCGATGTACTTCCTCTCCTCCTTCTTCAACCAGTTCGGCCCCAACTCCGTCACCTTCCTCGTCGCCGCCGAAGTCTTCCCCACCCCCATCCGTGCCACCGCCCACGGTATCTCCGCTGCCGCCGGTAAGCTCGGCGCCCTCCTCGCATCCGTCCTCTACAACTACATCACCACACAAGAAAAGTTCTACGTCGTCCCCTGGTTCGGCCTTGCCGGTGTCGTCCTCACCTGGCTCTTCCTCCCCGACACCACCGGTCTCGACCTAAAGGAGCAAGAACGCCGCTGGAAGTACCTCCGCGAGGGTCTCGAAGAGGAATACCACGGCCCGGCCGTCCACCCCAAGCACCTCTCCATCTGGGAGCGCTTCCGCGGCAAGGGCAAGTACTACAATGCCGAGCTCGACTACAAGCAGAAGGTCGAGGAGTACCGCGCGGAATGGGAAGCCGCCATGTCCGCCCGCATCTCCGAGAAGGACAAGGGCGGTCTGGAGGATGACGCTACCGACGAGGACCTCCTCCAGGGCCACGTCCACTCTTACTTCCACCGCACGAGTCCCATGTTCCGCGGTATGGAGGAGAAGCCTACAAAGGGCGACGACTTTGCTCTCCCTCCTGCTGCGCGGTCAGGGAGTTCGTCGGATCCTTCGTTTGACGAGAAATAGTCGGGCGATGGTATACCCTGTTTTTGTTTCTCTTTTCTGTTCAAAACATGGCGGCTGTTCATAATGTTTCTTAATCTCTTTTTTTCACTGTCACTTACGTTTGAAGTGCATGAGCAAGCGTGTCGTTGCTTTCCATTACATACTCTACATACCCAGTACACTAGTGCTACTACCTACACTATACGAGTACATAGACTGAATGCTCAATATTCATTGACATGACATGTCTGAAATCACAATCTCAGTAAAAATCGTAAAACCACCTAAAGCTCATCTTGATATCTTCTGAATCCAGTCCGAACGCAATTCACCTTAACACCGAGTTCCATCCGCAGTTCCACCGTCTCCACGGAAAACGGAGTCCTCAGCCGCCCTGCCCTGCCCTGCGCGTTACAAACTTACAAATGGAAATGCGACCTGCCTGCCAAGTGCCAACTTTTTTTTCTGTGCCGAGGTTGTGAGGTCAATTCCCCACATTTCGCTTCTGCTGGGCGGGTCGGACTTGGGCTAGACCGCAACCGGAGCTCTTATTCTGCTGAGTTTATGGCGAGACCCCGCTGGTTTTTTGGCGGTGGGACGGGCGGTAAGGTTGATTATCGATAGAGGTACCAACACCACGTCTTGCATACAGCTCAACTGAATACAAATACAACTCTCTTGGATTTATAGACTAGCTACATTTCTTTTCTAGATATACTATATTATTCCCTAAACCTTTCTTTCATATCTCACAAACCATGTCCTCACCACCACCACCACCCCCCCTCTACGCCCTCGGCTCAAACGGCTCCTCCCAACTAGCCCTCGGCCACGGCGAAGACATCTCCATCCCAGCAAAATGCGTCTTCGAATCAAGAGAATGGAAAGACAGAATCATACATTTCCTCCTCCGCACCCCGCAAGAAAAATCAAACGTGGCAATAAAAAATATAGTCGCAGGCGGAAACCACACTTTAATCCACCTCTCTAACGGTCTCGTCTACGCAGCTGGTGAAAACACAGACGGGCGATGCGGCTACACGGGCTCGCGACCCAACCGTTTCAGGCCCGTGGTGGTATCTCAATCCGAAGACGGGTTAAGTCCTCGATATGCGCTTTTCAGCGCTGTTTCTGCGACGTGGGAGGGTAGTATCCTTGTTGCGACTGGTCCCGGGGTCGCGTGCGGTCCCGTCTCAGAAAGTGAGAGGAAGGCCGATAAGGCTTTTGTGCTTGGGTCTGGATTCAAGGGGGAATTAGGCCTTGGAGAACCCTTTACGGGCGCGGGGAATGGGCTGCGCATGGTTGATTTTCCGCCTGAGGGGAGGAATATCCTTTCGCTTGCGAGTGGGATGGGGCATACGGTTGCGGTGTTGAGTGGTGGGGGGGTTTGGGGGTGGGGTGCGAGTAGGAAGGGGCAGTTGGGAATTGAGAATGTGGAGGAGAAGATTGTTTGGAGGCCGACGGAGATTGGTGTGCCTGGTGGGATGCGGGTTACGGGGGTTGTTTGTGGGAGGGAGTTTACTGTTTTACTGGGGGATAGGGAGAGGGGTGAGATTTTGGTTCTTGGGAATGGGGGTGGGGTTGGGTCTTCTTTTTCGTTAGACTCTGCGTCTGCGTCGGAATCGGGTTCTGGTTCTGGGTCTGAAACAACGAAGGCTGTTGATAAATGGGGTATTATTTCGAATATTCCCCGCACTGAGGATATAAAGGGGTATAAGAAGGTTCTTGCAAGTTGGCACGCAATCTACATACACAAAGCCGATGGCACACTTTTATCATGGGGCCGGAATGATCGTGGCCAACTACCACCCGCGGACCTGGACGGCGTGGCCGTGAAAGATATAGCCGTTGGCAGCGAGCACGGTCTTGTCCTGCTGGAAAATGGGGAAGTCGTGGCGTTCGGATGGGGCGAGCACGGAAACTGCGGACCTGAGACGGATGAGAAGGGTGATGTTAAGGGTGTGTCTAAGAAGATCCCGCTTGAATTGCCTGAGGGTAAAAAGGTTGTTGGACTGGGCGGTGGATGTGCGACTAGTTGGATTGTCACGGAGTGATGGCAAAAACTGGATGTTGAGGCCTTTTGGCGAAATTGGTGGACACCGGTTTTGCTCAGTCGAAGAGTCCGAGTCCATGGAGCTGTGATTGTCAGCAATGCCGTGGATCGGCTGGACTTGATGAGAGGACCTACCTGCGACATCTTCTGCGTCGGCGGAATACCCATCTCGTCCTTCTCGCTGATATCCATTGGGTCCCTTCTTGAGCCAGGCTCGGTATCCCGCAAGAACGGTCCCATTCCATCGTCATTATTCTATTCTTGTCAGTGATTTTTGACGACGATAGGTGGATTGGAGAGAACATACCGGATCAGCAGTTGCGTCCCAGCCGAGCATATCTTCCGGCTCGGCCTCTTCGTCCTCCGCTACATCCCATTGATGATCGTCATCTGCCGGTACAAAGAGGCTATCGAACTTGATTGATGAGGCTGGCGGTGGTTGCGTTGTATCCTGTGTTTGAGTTGCTGGCGTCGTACCTGTCGTCGTCGTTGCTGTCCCGGTAAGAGGCCGAACAGGTCTTCCCCTTGGCGGTGCCATTGGTCTCGTATTGGTGGTAGCTGAAGTACTTCGGCCCGCGGGTGCTCGAACTTGCGCTGGTACAGGCGGAACCGAAGCCTGCCTAGCTGATAGCTCTCGCACCGCTCTAGAAGAACTTGGTAGGTCCTCTGGACTCGCCGCGCCGGTCGTCATGAGCGTGTACTCTGCTCTTGCACCCTCAAAGTCATATGCGAGTTGCAGCGGTTGACAAGGCCGTGTAAACCGCGCTGTAAGAGACGCTCCAGATGAATCTGCATGCGATATTATCGCTCTAAAATCCTTGCAGTTGATGGCGATATGCATTGCGTCGTCGGCTAGGTAGTGCTCAAAGTCCTTTTTATCGATTGCGACGGATGTGTGGACTGGCTGTCTTAATGTATCTGCAGCAACGTCAGAACAACCTTGTCCTTCAGGATAAAACCGATATATAGAAAGACCTACCCTTCCCATCCGTAATCTTCGTCGTGAAACTCGTAAATAGGACCTTATTATTCTCAGAATAGAAATCCAGCTGTTCAGCAGACGGACTGAAATGCGCCGCAATCTCCTTCAAAAACACAGGCTCAATACTCCACTCGTTCATCGCCTGGGACTGATCAAACATCGCGTGAACAACCGCCGTCGATTCATACTTAAGCTTGTACGATTTGATCACGCCAAGCCCACATATCATCCTGATGAATAGACGACATTCTGTCTCGTCAGAGTCCTCGTGGACTTCAATCTCACATTTCTCCACGGCTGTGTCTTTGTCGCGCCGGTTTGGGCGGGATGTGAAGACAGAGAGGAGGGCCTGGCGTCGTCAGTATACTTTTTCTCAAGTACACCAAGGGACGAAAAAAAGACCTTTAAAAAAACCTGACAACTGAACTTCGTATGTGCGTAGTCATACTTGTAGTTCTCGAAAAATATCTCTGGCTCAAATACAAAGGTGGCGTATGCTGATTTGCTTGAGTTCAGTGCGCTTAGACGGAGCTATGTGCTGTTAGTAATTGAGCTAGTATTGAGAAAAGAGAATGCACGTACTAAATCTTCCTCAATTTCCAAGCCGACATTGTCACTGAATTTAGAGAAGCATACCAAGGCATCATGGAATTGAGTGAGGGATGCTGGGAGGAGAGAGAAGGATATTGTTGCCATGGCTGTTGCCAATGGGCAGATATTGAAAGTAGATTCTCGCGAGACGCGTCTCTTCTACAGAAAGTGAAATTCAGGCTCCAGAATCAAATGAAGTATTATTCGTCTAGATTTCGTAATTGTTCGTGAGGTTGTTTGAAGAAGAGAGAAGCACCAGAACAGGCAGTCTAGGCAGAACGCGAGGTTACATAAGCAGCCCGCTGATGTAGGAGCTGCCCTGCGTCAACTGCATCCATTTCATCATCATCCATTTCAGTCTATAGCATTTGTTTACTTTAATCGGTAGCTCGTTGTTTGCGTGGCTTATCCAGGTCGTGGTCAAGTTTGCGTCTCACAATGGCTTCTACACTTCCTAGTGAGATCCTCTTTATGGTCTTCGACAACCTAGGCGACGAGAGAGACTACAACAGTTTATATCAATGTGCTCTCGCATCAAAAACATTTACAGAACATGCGCTAGCTGTTCTATACCGGTCAGTTTGAAGCGCATTCAATGTTGTGGACGCGTATGCTGACACCTCGCAGAATCTACGACGCTTCACCCTTGAGAGGCGGTGGCACGGAAGACGAGCAATTACGCTCGCAGGCCCAACCCCAGATCTACTCTCGACGGCCACTGCGAGCATCGAGAAGATCAAAAGAAGAACAAAGTTCTCCATTAAGGAAATGGATCACGCTCTGGCGGTCTATCATTCTCTCTACACTGGATTTGACTTATCTGCCGTACTATAGCTACATCCGGTATCTGGATCTTGATGATTTGGGGAATTTGCTGGGGTCTGGGGGAACTGTCAAGGAGTACGTCCTACTTTTGTCTCTGATGGCTATGCGAGGGGTTGACCGTTTACAGCGAATTGTATACGCCCGAGCTGCAGGAGTTTGTCTCTCGTGGTTATGTTTCTGAGGGGAAAAAGCGAAGACGTTCCGCGAGGGCACTGCCTGATAACGAATGGATGAAGGTGAAAATTGGGTCTAGTCAGTATCCTTCCTCGTACCTTGAGTATACCTGATGCTCACGTTTTCAAGCCATTGTTCAGAAGAATCCCTTGATACGAGGCATGTCTTGTAACGGTAAGTGTCTCTATCAAGAAGTGCTTGGCTCGTCTAATGATGACAGTTCAACCATCAATGTTGAACGAATGGATTGAGAGTTCACCCCAGCTACAAACTCTGACCCTTTGGTCTGGGGCTGCGCTCTCGCAGCAGGCAGGCAAAAAGATTCGAGAGCAATGTCCGGAGTTCAAACAGCTTAGGATCTACTTTTGGTACGAGCTTACGACCTACTGAGATAGCTGTGCTAACATCATCTAGGCAGAACAAGCCGCCCGGCAACGCAGAGGAAGAAGCCGAAGAGCTCTTCAACACGCTTCGACCCAACTCACTAGAGTATCTCGAAGTACTCAGCTTCTCACATTTAGGTCCCAAATCCATCAAAGCTCTAGGCACACAACAAGCATCTTTGACCGAGCTAAAGCTGACCAGACTCACCATTGAAACGATCCGCGAACTCCCATCACTAAACGTCCTCCCCAAACTAGAAGTCCTAAGTCTAACAGACTCATCGCCCACGACATGGAACGAAGAGTTCTACGAGACTCTCGGCAAAGTTGCAGAATGGATCCGATCCTGCACGAAACTCAAGCGCCTCGAACTACGGAAATTCATGCACGATGGCCCATTACTCACTCAAGCACTCGGAACAGACGACCTCCATCTGACTAGCCTCTCCTTCGCCGGCTACAAATTATCCGAAACCGACGGCTTCAGGGAAGCCCTCTTCTCCCACGACTCACTGCAGTACCTCTACCTCCGCGGCGAAGAAAGTTCCGGCCCCCGCGACAACGACGCCCTCATCACAAGTCTCAGCCCACTCTACAACCTCCGCGAACTCGAACTCAAGGACGTCTCAGACTGGTTCACAATGGACCAAGTGCAGCTGCTTACACCGTCTCTCCCCAACCTGGAAAGACTCTGGATAAGCGGCGAGACATTCAACGACTCGATCTGGCCTGCTTTCTCGTGTCTGACAAATTTGAAGAGTCTTGCTATCTATGCGCTGAGTAATTTCAGTGCGGATGGGATTATGAATTTCATTTCGCAGTTGGGAGAGGGGAATAGAGGTTTGAACTTGTCTGTTTTGAATTCGATGTCGGGGGTCAATTTCCCGGAGCATGCGCTGGATATGATAAGGGAGGTTTTGGCGGAGAAGGTGAATGGGACGTTTGATTTTGGGCTTGCTCAAGGTGTGTTACTTGAACTGTGAAAGAATGAGTTAATGGGCTTGTGCTAACGCTCTTGCAGAGGAATTTAGCGATGAGGATTCGAATGTTAGTTCGTCGGATTAAGGCGGGCAGGGTTGAGAAACAAATGGTATTTAATGGTTCGGCGTATAGATAAAGCAATCCTAAAATTCTGCTATTTGTCCACCTATACCAAAATCTGTCTTTCATGTTTCTGAAGTTAATGGGGTCAAGTATAGAGAGTGGAGCAGTTGCAAATAAACCAACGGGATTGGCCAAAGTGCGTGTCGCGTCCACCGCGTCCACCGCGTTCCTCCCGCGTCAAATTGCACGTTGTCCGAGCAGTAGAGCATCCCTTCCCCAAAACACAATACCAAAGATCGGTGAAGCCCACCGTGCTAATTCTCTCGCTTTCCAACTTGAACCCCATATCCATTTATGCCGTCACGTTCATGAAATAATACCACACACAATGGCCTCCCGCCGCGCCCAACTCGCCGAACTGCGCGCCCTCCGCGCCTCCGGCAAAAAGCGCCTGGCGACATACGAAGTCGAAGAACAAGGCGATATCTACGATGAGGTCGATGACGACGGATATAAAAAGGTTATCCGGAACCGGTTAGACGAGGACGACTTTGTCGTCGACGATAATGGCGAGGGATACGCCGATGACGGGCGCGAGGTCTGGAATGAGCAGCAGGGCCCTTATAGCGATGAGAGCGAGGACGATGATAATTTACCAAGGGGCAAGGCTGCGAAGCGGAAGAGAGAAGAGGAGAAGGCTCGCAAGGAGAAGATGAATAATGGGATCTCCAAGTATTTTAGTTCTGGCGCTGCGGCGCCGGCTAAGCCGAAGGTATGCTACTTTTCCCTCATTGAAGAGAGGATTGGTTACTTGGAAGATGTGAACTGACTTGTGTGTTCTTGCAGCCAGTTGCTACTGCCGAAGATGATGCGTTCCTTGCAGATCTGTTAGGTGAAGTCGATACGAATGTGGTCTCGAATAAGGTCCCGAAGCACAACGTCGTCAAGTCGGAAACGCGCCGAAAAGTCCGTATTCTGTCTCCTCCGCTTTCAGAGAAAACGAAGTCGAAGCCTGCGAGGCGAGATGAGAACAGTGATCCAGTTTCACCGGTTGACGACGACCCGCCTCTCAACATGGACAACGATGACCCGCCGCTGCACAGAGACGATGATGATATTCCTATGAGCGATCCCATGCCTTCATCGCCGGTTACGAAAGCAGTGGAGAGGAGGAATATAGTACCCATCAAGGAGGAGCCTGAGTCCGACGACGACGGGATGGAGGTTGTGCAAGCTACTGGTAACCACGAATCCAAAGCAACGAGCGTCAACATCTCTGGTAGCCGGCCGCCGCCGACCAAGATCAAGAAAGAGTCTTACCTGACGCCCGCCAGTTCTTCGCCAGTCAAATCAGCAGCCGATGTGAATGCTTCGTGGAATGATGTCCGCGACAAGCTGAATGTACTCAACAGCCCGGCATCAACTGAAACCCGCACTTTCGGAAAGCTGCGACCTCAGGATGTTGTTGAAGAGGACGGCAGTCTACGCTTTTTCTGGCTTGATTACACAGAGGTCAATGGCAGTCTTTGTCTGTTTGGAAAGGTAAAGAACAAGCAAACCGGATCTTTCGCAAGTGCGTTTGTCAAAGTCGACAGCATTCTCCGCAAGTTGTACTTCCTTCCCCGCGAATACAGGAACAAACAGGGCCGGACCACAGATGAAGAAGTAGACATGGAGGACGTATATCATGAAGTCGACCAGATGATGTCGCGGCTGAAGGTGGGCATGCACAAGATCAAGGAATGCACTCGGAAGTACGCATTCGAGATGCCCGGTGTTCCTAAAGAAACAGAGTATCTGAAGCTACTCTACCCCTACGACAAGCCGGCCCTGCCTATGGAGACCAAGGGAGAGACTTTCTCGCATGTTTTCGGAACAAACACTGCCTTGTTCGAGCAGTTTGTCCTCTGGAAGAACATCATGGGTCCTTGCTGGCTGAAGATTGAAGAGGCCGACTTTGGCACTGTCAACAACGCGTCTTGGTGTAAATTCGAATGTTCAACCTCGAAGCCCGCGCTCATCACGCCAGTCCCCGACACTGAGAACCTTGAACCACCAACCCTGACTTTGATCAGTATGGCCTTCCGAACACAGCTCAACGTCAAGGAGAACAAGCAAGAGATCCTGGTTGCCAGCGCACGTGTCTATGAAAACGTCTCTGTCACCGAGACCACGGCGCCGGAAAAGCTACCCTGCAAGACATTCACCGTGATGCGCCCGGCTGGTTCGTCGTATCCAGTGAACTTTGAAGCTGAGGTCCGAAAGCAGCGGGGCACATATATGCTAGAGAAGAGCGAGCAGATGCTGCTCAGCAAGTTCTTGGCTTTGTTTGAGCGAATGGATCCGGACGTCCTGATGGGTCATCAGCTGCAGGAAGTTGACCTCAGCATCTTGCTGAGCAGACTTAAAGAGAAGAAGACGCCTGGGTGGCACCGTCTCGGACGACTCAAGCGTGGAGAGTGGCCTAGGAACTTCAACAGGGGCGGTGGTTTCTTCACTGAGAGACACCTTGTTGCGGGAAGATTAGTTTGCGATTTGGCCAACGATATGGGCAAGGTAAGACCAAACTCCCTGATCTGAGGGAGTAAGCTAACATTAGCAGTCACTCATGATGAAATGTCAATCGTGGAGTCTCACGGAAATGTGCGATCTCTACCTTGGATCCGGCAATGGACGGCAAGATCTCGATATGGAGGCGGCCCTTAAGACTTGGGCTACCTCCAAAGACGGTCTTGTCAACTTTGTCAACCACTGCGATACAGATACGTACTTCATTGCCGCCCTGGTTCTGCGGCTCCAGATGCTCTCTCTGACAAAGGTGCTCACGAACATTGCTGGCAATTCCTGGGCCCGAACACTGAGCGGTACTCGCGCTGAGCGCAACGAGTACATTCTGCTTCACGAGTTCCACCGAAACAAATACATTTGTCCTGACAAGTACTCTTCGAAGCTTCAAAAGGCGGAGGAGAAGGCTCTCGAGGGAGAAGACGATGATGCAGCCGACAAGAAGAAAAAGGACAAGTACAAGGGCGGTCTCGTCTTCGAGCCGGAGAGGGGTCTCTATGACAGGTTCGTGCTTGTCATGGACTTCAACAGTTTGTATCCCAGTATTATTCAGGAGTACAACATCTGTTTCACGACGGTGGATCGCACGTCGTCGGTACGTTGATTGAATCCCACTCTATTACCCAAGCTGACAATTCTAGGCCGAGAATGAACAGGACGAGAAGGTCCCTGAGGTCCCTGCCTCTGATACCGAGCAAGGTATCCTTCCTCGCCTTATTGCAACGCTTGTCGGTCGTCGTCGAGAGGTCAAGAAGTTGATGAAGGATAAGCGCGCAACACCAGAACAGCTCGCTACATGGGACACAAAACAGTTAGCGTTCAAACTTACGGCCAACTCCATGTACGGATGTCTTGGTTACACGCAAAGTCGTTTCTATGCTCGTCCATTGGCCATGCTCACCACCTTTAAGGGTCGTGAGATTCTGCGCAGCACTAAGGAACTCGTCGAAGGCCAACAGCTGAGGGTCATCTATGGTGATACTGATTCCGTCATGATCAACACGAACATGGACACGATCAGCGACGCTCTGAAGGTCGGAGAGGAGCTCAAGAAGGCCATCAACGAACGGTATAGGCTGTTGGAGATCGACATCGATAACATTTTCAGACGTCTCTTGTTGCATGCTAAAAAGAAGTATGCGGCCATCAATATGACCCAGGTGGACGGCAAATATGTCGACAAGCTCGAGGTCAAGGGTCTGGATATGAAGAGACGTGAGTACTGTGCTCTCTCGAAAGAGGCCTCCCAACGGCTCTTAAATGAAGTCCTTTCTGGTGAGGATCAAGAGCTTGTTCTGAACCGTGTTCATGATTACCTTCGTGAGCTTGCCGGCAAGATGAGAGAATTTACTGTTCCTGTTCAGAAATACGTTATCTACACGGTATGTATCCCACCTTGAAAGTGTTTGACTGGGCACTGACTCTGTTAGAAACTGTCCAAACGCCCAGAGGAGTACCCCAACAAGGAATCCATGCCTCCAGCCCAAGTTGCCTTGCGAGAGCTTGCTCGCGGCAAGACAGTGCGACCAAACGATGTTATCTCCTACATTGTCACATCCGGAGACTCAGAAACATCCTCCCTCCCCGCCGCCAAACGTTCATACACTCTCCAAGACGTTATCAAGCCTGATTCCGGCCTCAAGCCAGACATCGAGTTCTACCTTCTCAAACAAATCTTCCCTCCTATTGAGCGTCTCTGCGCCCCCATCCCCGGCACTGACGCCGTTCGTCTAGCCGAATGCCTCGGCCTTGACGTCCGCAAGTACCAGATCAACACCTCTACCACCTCTACAACTCAAAACACCGAGATCTTCCCCCTAGAGTCCCAGATTCCTGACTCCGTCCGCTTCGAATCAGCCGCCAGACTCACCCTCACCTGTCGCCACTGCAAAGAGCAATCCGTTTTTGAGGGCCTCACAAACTCAACAAACATGTGCTCGCCCCACGGTATCATTTGCCCCAACACCTCCTGCGGCAAGGTCTTCCCTGTCCTCAGCATTGTCGCACAACTCGAGTCCCAGATCCGGGCCCAAACATCTCGGTACTACGAGGGCTGGCTCGTCTGTGACGAATCCACCTGCGGCAACCGCACTCGTCAGATCAGCGTCTACGGACACCGCTGTCTTGGGCCGCACGGACAAGCAGAGGGCTGTCTCGGTCGCATGGGATACGAATACACCGAGAAGCAGATGTACAATCAGCTTCTGTACTTTGCCTCCTTGTGGGATGTGGACAAGGCGAGGACAGCCGCCGACAAGGAGACTGGGGATAAGAAGGAGAGTGTGGCTGCTTTGGCGGAGTTTAACCGTGTCCGCTTTGGGACTATGAAGGGTGTTGTGGACGGGTATTTGAGGAAGTGTGGACGGCAGTGGGTTGAGATGGATGGGCTGTTTAAGTTTATGTTGGCTTAGATTTTTTTTTCCTGAGTTGGCTTTAGCTGGCTGCTTTGTTGTTTCTGGTTACTGGCAGGTCTGTATATAGTTGGGTTGTTCTTGGTTTTGATTAATGGGTCACGATAGGATTTGTTTGGTTTTAGCATGGATAGTTTAATGATGCATCACTCATCCTCATACTTAAGTACATCATACCTGCTTTCAAGCCTTTGTGGCTTGCTCATATCTCTCATTCACAAGATTTAGAAGACAAGGACTTGGAATTATGCCTCCAGCTCTCCGGTAGCGGAGAAGTATACAAGCCACGCTAAACCCCTTTCGTCGAGCTCCACCGGTTGAATTCATCGTCATTTCCCCGAACTTCAAGAGTTAAATCTACAACTACACAGCCAGTCAATACTCACTTTGTAACTCCGTGACTCAGACAGCTCCATCGTCTGAAGTATCAGCCTCAGTCATGTCGATACCCCGCGTCCTCGTCATCGCAGGCTCCGACAGCTCCGGCGGCGCGTATGCAACCTAATCCGCCCCTCACTGCCCCTCCAGATCGTCTGCTAATGTACTTAGCGGGCTGGAGGCTGACCAGCGTGTTTTGACGGCGTATGGCTGCTACACTCTTACTGCTACTACTGGGTTAACGGCCCAGAATACGCTCGGTGTACAGGATATTCATGTTACGCCGGCGGACTTCGTCAAGAAGCAGATTTGTGCGAGTTTGGATGATGTGGGGAGTGATGTTGTTAAACTCGGTATGTTTACGTTGATTTTTCTAATGTTCGATTAGGATGGAGAGGAGTTTGTTGAGTGAGTCCGGCTGATGCTTGTATAGGCATGCTGTCGTCCGCTGAGACGATTGATGTCATTGCGGATGCGTTGAGGGGGTATAAGATTCCGTCTGTCGTTTTGGATCCGGTAAGTATATCAGAATCGTACTCTGGATTCTTAGGGTTTTTATAGGAATTAGAATTGACCATCCAGGATAGGTGATGATCTCAACCAGTGGCTCACAGCTTCTCCCCGAAGCGGCTGTTCAAGGCCTGCGCACAAAGTTGCTTCCACTAACAACAGTCCTCACGCCTAACATCCCAGAAGCGAAACTACTTTTGGAAGATGCTGGTCAGACATATACAGAGCCACAAGATCTGCGGGGCCTCATTGAACTCGCTAAGCAGGTTGCCACGTTGGGTCCCAAGGCTGTCCTTCTGAAGGGTGGGCATATACCACTTACGAAAAATCTTAAGATTGCCAAGGGCTCAGAGGATTCTGCGCGGGTTATTGATATTCTGTACGACGGGGAGGAAGTTACGCTGTTTGAGACGGAGTTCCTGGTCAGCAAGAACACACATGGCACAGGGTGCTCTCTTGCGTCTGCTATTGCGGCGAACCTTGCGTTGGGTAAGGATCTGACGAGGGCTGTCCGAAATGGTGTTCGGTTTGTTGAGGCGGGCATCAAGATGAGTTTCCAGCTTGGGAAGGGTAGTGGGCCGATTAATCACTTTCATTCTCTTTATACGTTGCCTTTTGCGCCGTATGTTCACTTTCTTACTATGCCCTTAAGTGACGTGAGGCTAATGAGGTATCAGGGGACGTTTCCTAGAGTATATTCTTGATCGTCCTGATGTACAGGAAGTATGGAAGCGTTTTACGGAGCACGACTTTGTTGCGAAATTGGGTAGTGGCAAGCTTCCTGTTGAGCGGTTCAAGGAGTACCTGTCGCAGGATTATCTTTACCTTGTACGTCGCCTTTTGAGAAGTTCGTGAACGACTGACTGACTGATTTTCCAGGTCCAATTCGCTCGAAGCAATGCGCTTGCCGCTTACAAGGCTAAGGACATGGACTCGATAGCCGCAGTGAGTCCTTTATACCGCGCACTTGGCAGTTGAACCCTTACTGATGCAATACTACAGTCCGCCCAAATCGTCCTCCACATCCAACGAGAAACCGCCCTACACGTAGACTACTGCGCCTCCTTCGGCCTCTCCAAAGAAGAAATGGAGAAACTCCCAGAAACAACCGGTAAGCACCCTCACCCTACAACTCAGCAGCCAAACTCTTATACGACTCACAATACAGCATGCACCGCATACAGCAGATACATCCTCGACGTAGGCCAATCAGAAGACTGGCTCGCCCTGCAAGTCGCGCTGGCCCCCTGCCTAATCGGGTACGGCGCCATCGCGCGGAGGCTACACGCGGAGGAGAATACGGTGCGCGAGGGTAATCGGTACTGGAAGTGGATTGAAAATTATGTTGCGGAGGATTATACGGAGGCTGTGAGGTTGGGTTCTGGTAAGTCAAGTCATACAACAGTTTTGTGGTTGAACGGTGCTTGTGATAGCGTGAGACGGATTGACTAACGGCTTCTTTAACTCGCAGAACTGCTTGAGAAACATATGAGGAAGGTGTCGCCGTCGCGGATGGAGGAGTTGATTAAGATCTTTGTGAGGGCGACGGAGTTAGAGATTGGGTTTTGGGATATGGGGTTGGGTGGCCTGTGAGCGTACAGAGTACAGTGATGAGGCTATGTATATATTTCTAGAAATCTATAGAAGATTGTATAGAATACTGATTATGTGCAGTATAGATAGGTACTTGGCCACCACAAAGAGCCTTGTGAAGACCATTTGCCACTAAAATAGATCTCGATCTGCTGAACATACTCAACTCTGGTTCAGCCATACTATTTTTTTGACTCTTTTATGGTTCTTTCTCTGCATTGTCTGGACTGCTTACATAACAGCGGCGGTGTCGAGATTTTCTCCTGCGCTAACCCAATCGGGGGTGAAAGTTGCCTTCCCCAAATAATCCAAAGTTCCTTCTTCCTTCCGCTGTTTTTTCTTCCTTTCTTCAACACCTTTCTCCTCAACCTTCATCTATCTTTTCCTCACTTTTCTCTCTTTTCGCATTTGTTTTCTCTATTCCCTGTGTTGCCAGGTTTCTCTAGACGAGAAGCCCTTTCCTCGAGTTTCTCGACAAGACAACACATCTCTCTTTCAGGTTACTCTTCGCCATGTCTTCTTACGGCGGCAGCGGTGGCTACCAGCGCGAGTCTTATCGGTATGCTCTTTTTCCTCAATATTTCTGAGGCTGCAGATCGGGTGTTCTGGCTGTGATGGCTATCTGGCGACTGTTGAATTCTCCTGTGTTGCCCCAAGTGCTCCTTTTGGGCTCGGAGTTTTCTCAGCTCGCGGGTTTTTACGATCCTGATTCACCTAATCTTTCACCTCTCTTCATCGCTGTCAGCGCACATGCTAACTTGTTTTCGCAGCTCTAGGGGCGGTGGTTACTCTAACGGCTACTCCAACGGTGGAGGTGGCTATGGCGGCGGCGGCGGCGGCGGCGGCTACGGTGGTGGTGGTGGTGGTGGTGGTGGTGGTTACGGCGGCGGCGGCGGTTACGGACGCGGCGGTGGTGGTGCTGGCGCTGGTGCTGGTGGTGACCGCATGTCCAACCTCGGCGCTGGCCTCAAGAAGCAAGACTGGGGTAAGTCTATTGCGACTGCGCGACTGTCATGTAAGCAGGACACTAACGACTTCACAGACATCGACTCTCTCCCCAAGTTCGAAAAGTCTTTCTACAAGGAGCACCCCGAGGTTACCAACCGTACTCAGCGTGAGGTTGACGAGTTCCGCAAGAAGTGTGAGATGACCGTTCAGGGTCGCGATGTTCCCCGCCCCGTCGAGACCTTCGACGAGGCTGGCTTCCCTCAGTACGTTCTGAGCGAGGTCAAGGCTCAGGGTTTCGAGAAGCCCACTTCCATCCAGTCCCAGGGTTGGCCCATGGCTCTTTCCGGTCGCGACGTTGTCGGTATCGCCGAGACTGGTTCCGGAAAGACCCTCTCATACTGTCTTCCTGCTATCGTTCACATCAACGCCCAGCCCCTCCTTGCTCCTGGAGATGGTCCCATCGTCCTTATCCTCGCCCCCACTCGTGAGTTGGCCGTCCAGATTCAGGCTGAAATCTCAAAGTTCGGAAAGTCCTCTCGCATCAGGAACACCTGTGTTTACGGTGGTGTCCCCAAGGGTCCTCAAATCCGTGACCTGTCCCGTGGTGTCGAAGTCTGCATTGCTACTCCTGGTCGTCTTATTGACATGCTCGAGGCTGGTCGTACCAACCTCCGCCGTGTCACCTACCTCGTTCTTGACGAGGCTGACCGCATGTTGGACATGGGTTTCGAGCCCCAAATCCGCAAGATCATTGGCCAGATTCGCCCTGACCGTCAAACTTGCATGTGGTCCGCCACATGGCCTAAGGAGGTCCGCCAGCTTGCCAGCGACTTCCTCAACAACTACATTCAGGTCAACATTGGTTCGATGGACCTGTCTGCTAACCACCGTATCACCCAAATTGTTGAAGTTATTTCCGACTTTGAGAAGCGCGACCGCATGATCAAGCACTTGGAGAAGATCATGGAGGACCGCGGCAGCAAATGTCTTGTTTTCACTGGTACGAAGCGTATCGCAGATGAGATCACTCGCTTCCTCCGTCAAGACGGATGGCCAGCCCTTTGTAAGTCCTTGACTTATTCGTTAAGTAAACATTGGCTAACTTCTCCAGCTATTCACGGTGACAAGCAACAGCAAGAAAGAGATTGGGTCTTGAACGAGTTCAAGACGGGCAAGAGCCCAATCATGGTGGCTACTGACGTGGCTTCCCGTGGTATCGGTATGATAACAATGCGCTTCCCCCTCTCCCTCTTCCTCCCCTCCCCCTATCTTCCTTCTCGAAGCACCCCAGCCGTATTGAGGCCGTGCGACAACGGCACAGTGCTTAACTCTCTTACATGCCCTCGCTGGCATATTTGACTCGTCCAGGCTTTGTCGGGTTTCTCTGAAATGGTTCTTATGCCAGGAGAACCTTGGACTCACGTGCAGTTTAGCAGACACGTAGGATTTCTTCATTCTTCTGTTCTGACTTTCCTCATTTGGATCTGGTTGGTCGAGAAGTGCGGTGGCTTCTCTTCCGCCTGTCAAGCTGCATTCCAAGGTTGCTCCAGGACCACGATATCCGCCCGATATCTGCCAGTACATGGACTGACCCCGTAACGGATCTGAAATAAAGACCGTGAAGAGAGTGATGCATCTAGTCTCACACGGCTGAAGGGCTTCCATGCCACGCCTGCTATATACCACTAATGCTCTGTTTGCTAACCTAAACTTGTTAAGATGTTCGTGACATTACTCATGTCCTTAACTACGACTACCCCAACAACTCCGAGGACTACGTTCACCGTATTGGTCGAACTGGTCGTGCGGGTGCCAAGGGTACCGCCATCACCTTCTTCACAACTGACAGTAAGTTATTCGAAGACTACGACATGGGATGATACTGACTATCTTGCAGATGCTAAGCAGGCTCGTGACCTTGTCACTATCCTCTCTGAGGCTAAGCAGCAGATTGATCCCCGTCTCGCCGAGATGGTCCGCTACAGCGGTGGCGGCGGTCACGGAGGTGGCTATGGCCGTTGGGGTGGTCGTGGTGGTGGTCGCGGCCGTGGTGGTCACTCCACTGCCTCCAACTCCGCTCCCCTCGGTAACAACCGTCGCTGGTAAACTCTGCCCAGTGCAGTCATGAGCTTGTATTCCGACATCCGGTAGACGATCGATCTTCTTGCGCGTTTCCGTTATTCTTTGATATCATTTCGTAACTCAATATGGGCGGCGTTGGTCAATCTCACGATAGACTCTGTTACTATGTGGTTTACTCGTTTTACATCATTTCACCGTTTACAGGTTTCTGGTTGGGACGATACAGTGGCATATCACGCACACGAAGTAATCGGATGCATGTCTTTTCTTTTTAGTTTTGCAAAAGTGCTCTGTTCTTGGTCTTAGACAGATAGGCCTAGTTTAGCTTCTGGTATGAAGCAATGTAATTATGCATCTTCAATTTTTCAATGTCTCTCCAAAGCTTTCCGGGTGCGAAAGTACTTCGTAGCACCCTCCTGACATGTCATCTCCAACTCCTCCGGCCGTGACTTTGTTACCTTAGTCGTTTCGGAGATATACCAATCAGGCCGGACTATTACAAGTTTACAACTAGTGGCAGGTGCAGCGGCAGTTGCAGTTCTACTAACTTAGTTGCAGCACACTGCAAACTGCACAATGCAGCCAAGGCGCATTCCAACCGCGTCCAACCTTAAGTACAAACTAGCGCTTCATAAACTCGGTAGTGTCATGCCATGCCATGCAGGAAGTACATTCCAACCATAAATAACACACTGTATACAAAGGCACGCCCGGAACATAACCAACCAGTCAATCAATCAAGCTGGTTAATTAGATATGCAGTCCTGGAGGTCCGCAAGGTTAAGGACAGAAAGAGTGCATAGAAAGGAAGCAGGATAGGTAGGAAACAAGCCTTCCAATTTTGCATTTCAGCGCTCGATTTAGTGCGAGGGCTATTAAATGTATATAGCTAGTTAGGTACTTTGCGCTGTTTGCTTTGCTTTGCTTTGCTTTGCTGGTTGGTTGGTTCGTTGGTTGGTTCTTGGTGTACTGATTCAGGTTGAATGGCGGGCTGGTTATCTACTCACGGTGGGATGGGTTAGGTAAGTGAGATGGAACAAGTGGAGATGGACATAGACATTTGATGGAAAGAGCAGGGATATCGCACATGGATTGATATCAATTGGTTGAGTCATCGAAGTAAGTATAAGAGTAAAGAGATGTCTACTTTACAAGACAAAACAGGACAAAAACAGCAGACGAAGAAAAAGGGGAAGCTGAATTGCATCAGATGATATACAATAACCAAAGCACAATCAATGTCAATCCACACGTAATGAATCCCAGCAGCTGTCTCTCTCTCCAAAAGGCTTTCTATCTCAAGCCCTTACTTAATAAGTGCTGTACAGGTCTGCGACAACTTTGTTGTAGTTCAATGCTTGCAAACACCCAAGTGACTGACACCTTAACTAATAAAGCAAAGACACCCAATAGCAATATAAAACACGAAAAGCGGGTAGACCGCAATACCAACCCGGTTCCTCAGCACACCCGATCCACCAAGGATACTGATTCCTGCAGCGACAGACCACGCAATAAGGACGAGGTAGACTGGTATCCGGGCGATTGTGGGGAGGCCGAGTGCTGAAAGAAGGGCAGCGATGACGAGGGGGAAGAGCGTGTAACCGATTATGCAGACGGATTGGAAGAAGGAGCTGCATGTGTCAATTGGGGTCCTGGTAATTTGGGATATGGAGGAAAGGGGGGCATACATATTCCCACCAAGCAACTTAATCTGCAACGTAACAACCGACTCTCCAATCCAGACAAGCGAGAATACACCCGAGAAGACCAAATCCGCTTGGTCACCCTTCGCCATAGAGAGGAACATGCTTAGTAGTAAGCAGAAGATAAGTGGTCCCCTATTGTCTCCAGTCAGCCAGCTGTCCACCCTCCCAATAATTCGATATATAAAGAACTCACCAAAGATCCCAATCCCTTAACCCCTCACTCATCCCCCCCTGCAACACAACGTCGGCATCAGGCCACCGCCCAAGAACATTCCTAACCCCCCCTCCAAACCCACTCGCCTCACCACGCTCCGCAGCCCCAATTCCACCACCACCGCGCTGCAAAATCCCGCCAACAAGGTACTTAGGATACAGCACCTGGCGCATCTTCTCCCACACAGCGAGTAAATCACGCGATAGCGTCGCCCAGACAGTCTCGTCGATTGTGTTTTGCGGCGCGCGGCGGTCTTCGCCGGGGATGCGGGAGGTTAGGTAGCCGCCTGAGACGGCGTTTCCGCTGCTGCTGACGTTATTGGAGCGGGAGGAGGAGTCGGCTTCGATGTTGCCGCGGAGAGGGGTGCGGTCTGTTTCGTGCAGCGGGTCGTCAGCGTCGATTGCTATTGTACTGTTTGTTAGTTTTCATGCCAGGCAGAAATCGTTGGCGGGGTCGGGCATACCGTCATCGGCCTCAATCACCCCGTCGTCGAGAATGGACTCGTCGTCGCGAGGGTCGTCGGGGTGAGCATAGTACGGCGTTGTGCTGGCCATGTTGATTGTGTTTCTTTGGGGAGTTGAAGCTTTGCGTATATTCAGGGGTATTGAAGAGGAACCACTGCTCTACCAGCGAGCCAGCAGCAACAACACAGCAATGACAGAGAGTATGCGGAAGTAAGTCGGAGCTCGTGCAGCACGGTTGAGGCTAGAGTGGCTTTCCGCGCTGGGCCCAGCCGTTACGTACGCTGCAGCGATTAGGAAGGCGGTGAGAGCACTGATACATTGAGCTTGTCGCAAGCCGAACTGCCGCTAATTTAGCGTCCGCTGCACATGCGATTCATTCCATGGTTAGCAGCATCAGTTTTGCACGTTGTCAAGTGTAGGTAGTATAGAAACACCAAAAACAAAAACAAAACCACTTCAAGCCCATGCGGGGGGTCGAACCCCGAATCTTTTGATTAGAAGTCAAACGCGTTGCCATTACGCCACACGGGCTGGTTTGGAGCTTCGGTGCGATTCTGTGCCGCCATCAACCTGGGGGAGGGTTTGGGTGTTTCCGGGAGATATATTTATCGTAGTTGTCTGGCGATTATGGACTTTACGGCAAGAACAGAATTGCTCGTTTCTTTCAGTCAGGTGGTCATAGTATTTTCTCGGTAATATTATACATTTGAAGATATCGTATTGTACAAGACATGAAAAGTAAAGAATCTATACCAGATCCAACGCCAGATATGCTTCGAGTGCTGCTCCATGTCAACCTGAAAGTAGCAAAAACAAATACATAGTGACCAAATCACACACGCCATGCCGAGAAGAAGAGAAGAGAAGAGAAGAGAATTTGCTTTGTACAAAGAGTTAGTACCACCACTCAGTGCTGGCTAGGATTCGGGGAGGGAAGAGAGCATTCGACGACGCCGCCTAGTCCTGGCTACTCATCTCCTATTTATCCCAACTAGCTGCCTCCCCGGGCTCAGGCTCCGGCGTAGCCTCGGGCTGAATTTTGCCCCTGCGCTCACGATACGCAAGCTGCTGCTCGACCGTCGCGAACACAAGACGGTTGCCCTTGGCCGACTCATCTTGAATATGCTTGAGTGTTTCAATCTTCGAGTACTTCCTCAGACGGCGGGAATCCTCCTCAAAGGCCTCGGCCTCCTTCTTAGGTAGGGTTTTGCCCTTCTCCGTCTTGAGAATTGTATCGACGAGTAGTCGCATTCTCGTGAGTAAGTTGAGAACTTCTGTAGCGGGCGCGGCCTGCAGAGTGACGAGTTCTCTGTCGACGCCCGTGAGGGCGAAGTTCCTGTTTTTGCCTCGGCCCTGTGGGTTCTCCATGTAAGCGTTCATTGCGTCGTCGAGGCGAATGGCGTGTGGGCGGAGCGCGGCGACGGCGGCCTTGCGGAGGGTAAGACGTAGTTCGCGGCCGTATGTTTGAGCTTTCTGGGGGAGAGCTTCGGTGGCCGAGATGGTGTTTGCCATGGCTAGGTCTTGCGGGTTGTCTTCGAGGTAGTTGACGAGGTCGAGGTAGCTGCTGATGGCGCGGTAGTCGGGGATCAAAAGGGCGTAGTCCATGAGGTCGAGAAGGTCATTTGCGTTCCGGAGGATGTTGGGGTTCTTGCGGTCGCGGCGGCATGTGCTTAGGGAGATGTGGAAGGGCAGGCCTTGCTCTATCTGGCCGAGGTCGACCATGTTCTTGATCAAGTCGACGCAGGCGCGACTTGTGCGGCCGACGCGCAGAATGCGCAGGTAGCTGATGAGGGAGCGGTGGTCGGGGATGAGCTTGTAGTCGGTTTTTTCCTTTGTGAGATGCTTCCAGTACTCCTTTCCTGGTCCAACGGGATTCGTCATCTGAAGGAGCGTCGTGAGGATAACGGAGAGGTCTCGGTTTGAGACAGGCATGTAGTTCGGCACGGGTAGCTGTTCTTCTTCCCGGTTGCGCTGCTCCAAGTTGTGCGGCTCTTCTTCTGTAGGGGCTGCATGCGCTTTATACGGCTTCACGGATGCTGCGACGACTGGCATGAACAATTGCTTGAAGCTGTCCTCCTCCCTTTTCAGACTCTCGATTTCCTCTTCCAAGTTCTCGACGCTGGATTTGCGCTTCGAGGGCGAGAACGTCTTGCCTTTGTTATCCACAAAGGGCACCTCGTCTTCTTCAACCTCAATTTGGGACTTGTCGACGCTTAGTTGCGATCTCGCCCGTCCCGAGACATCGTCGGAGCCACGCAGAGGCTTTTCAGCAAAGACCGGAATGCCCGCGGTTTGCTGGTAAAGCTGAAGCACCTCGTGCAGATGCCGATCGCCAGTTCCTTCCCAGAGACATCCTGCCATGGCTGAGACAAGCCTACCGGACATACTAAACGCACCGTTCCTCCAGCCATATAAGACGTCTACCCACAGCCTCTTGGCTTCAATGATACCCTTGATCCGAATATAAGTGGACTTTTCCGTTTCATTGGGCTTGAGAGCTGCAATGTCCCGCTGGATAGACCTTCGAACCGCATTGAGAATAATCGTATACGTATCAGGTCGGGGTGACCCTGGTCCTTGTTCAGGCATTGAGCCCGCGATTTCCCAAAGCACATCCATGGCCCCATGGACTTGGCAGACCTTGAGCATCGCATTGACCTGAATGACGCTAGTCTTGACAGGGTTCTTGGGGTCAATCATAGACCGGTAAACAGCCTGTGCCATGCGCATCGGATCAACCTCTCGACGTTTCTCCGCGTTGGCAAATCCATCTAGCATAATCGTGTAGGCGTACTCGTTCGGCGTCCCGCCGCGCTTTTTGAACTAAACATCGACAAACATCAGTACGGTCCATAGATCAGTGGGGAATTTGGGGTTGAGAACATACATCGTTCCAAAACCGAAACGCCGCCTTTGGATGGTTCTTCGACAAACAGTACTTGAAAATATGATTCCACGCCACATCGCTATCATGCTCCCTATACAGCGCCTGCCTCGCAAGTTCCACAGCAAGCGAATACTTCTTCTCCCTCAACAGCATCTGAACCCGGTCGGCCAATTTCCTCGGATCATGCAACCAAACCATCTCCTTTTCAATCGTCGCCCGCTGAGGCCGCGGCGCTTCATTCGTAGCAATCTGCATGAGCGGATCGCGGGTGAAGCCCTGGAATTCACCACCTTTGGCGACCTTTGTCTTTGTACCCTTTTTGAATTTCCTAGTATCTTGCCTCGCGGAGGCGTCCTCCGCGGAGTATCGGCTTCGTCTTTCTGTGTCTGGGGATTCGGTAGATTCGGCCGGCGTCGGTACTGGATCGACATCCTTTGTGCGGAAGACAGATGATCCGGAAAGCCCTGTTGGGTCTCTGAAGTCTGGTAGCCTGCTCGCTGTGTCTGATTTGTATCTGCGGAGGTGGGCGTTTGATGCGCGGAGCCATGGTGAGGTTATGGGCGCTCTCCGGGCCGCAATTATTGTGAACTGCGCACGTAGAGCAGCGGCATTGCTGCAGCGAAGCATTGGAGCTTCGTTCTGGGGGTTTGAGGCGAATGTAGCTTCTCTGTATGCTCTTGCGAATGCAATTCTGAACGATTTGAATGCGACAGGCGGTCGAGTCGAGGTGAAGGCAAAGCTCGGAACGGATGCCCGTGATGTAGGTAAAGACAGTTGAATATAGAGCTTTAGAATTTATATCTCTGCAGAAGGGTATCTTGTTAAACAAAAACGAATGCAATTTGTCTGTTTGGTTCAGGCGTGAGGCGAAACAAAAAATGTTTGCTAGCGGACGCCGACAATCTGGCGCATCTCCTATCACCACGTGACCCGAGTCTCCGATAGTCTCTGGGACAGAATCTAGATCGGCCAATGTTGCTTGTGCTTGCTACCTACACCCAACTATTCGGCTCGAAGTTTGCTCGAATCTTCTCAGAGTTCATAGAAAATAAACCAGATGTTCTATGTATTTTCAGAGTTGTCCATATTCGCTGTATCCTACTGAGTGCCTAGAGATTGATCAACGCCACCACTGTTAAAAGACCAGCAACCGGCATACATAGGTCAAGAAGGCTATCAGTAGCTGCACATGAATACAAATAGCAATGCTCCATACCAAGACGTCAGTTGAAGTTCTGAGTATCAGTTCCAACCAACAACTCCTACCACTGCTATATTGCTAGTAAGTAGCCAACTAAAAATCGCGCCACCAACACCCTAGACCACACGCTAGCCCAACCAGAACCAAGCAAGCAAGGCAACCAAGATCTCATAGGACAAGACCAAACTAGCGCATACCAAGTTACCCTAAGGAAGTCTACCAAGATCTGCCAGTGTCACTAACTGCGGGCCCTAAAACGAGGCTGCAACCACCAAAGCGGCCCGGACGAACGGCTCCCAGCGGCAGCCAAAGACGTTAGTAGTAAGGACTCGGTTCATAGGGCAGTGCTAAAAGAAACTTTGGCCACCCCCGGAAATAAAATGAGTATGGGCTAGTAAGTCACTTGTAAAGCCAACTAGTTAGAAACTTAGATCAAGTTCTACTAGTACATGTATGTATCTGACGTGCGCTTGGGATGGCGCACTAAGCACTTACCACACCCTACATTTCTTACAGCTTTAGCAGAGCAAACTTCACGGGGTAAGCAGAGAAGCGCGTACCAGTATCAGGCATTTACTACGTCACCTCAGACCATCTCGTTAGCGCTGCAGCTGTACCGTAAGCTACCTACCTACCTACCAGTACCTTTCTACCTAAATATCTACTTCACTCCCGGGCCTTCTCCCCTGTCAATCCATAGAAACAGCAAACTGAAATATAACTTGCTGCTTTATATAGTGCTTAAGGACATTCTTTGACTATTATACTCCGCTCACCTATACATCTACATACCTCTCAACCTCTCAACCCCCCTCAACCACCAAGACCCGTCCCTACCCCCCACCTCCCGCCAAAACCCCATGCACAGTGCTCGTAACATGCCCCGAGTCAAACTAAAAGTACGTACCCAACGGCGTCGGCCATCCATACCTCTCATAATCCGTGCTGATACCCGGCTGTTTCGCGCCGGGACAGAGATTTGTTGTGTTTATGATGCCGTATTTGCCGGGCTCGTCAAGAATGCGATTTAGCAGGGTATTCGCGCCGAAGACAAGAACGGTTGTGTCTGGGTTTTTGGCGCTGAATGTCTCGCCGTTCTGAATCAATAGGGAGTTCTAGAGTTCAACCTGCGTGGTACTGGGAACCGCTTCCTGGCCTTCCTCTATCCAGAGCTGATTCGCAGGCGTCCGATCCAACGGCGGGAGATTCAAGAGGACGGAATCTTTGTATCCCAGCTTCGCAAGTTGACCCAGGGACTCAAAGATTCTATATTGCAGCGCATTGTAGAATGCTTCTAGTTGCGGGAGGGTATAGTTATACCCCATGCTATCGTTTATATCGTTTATCCCGGTCCATATCGCTGTTAGTGTTTCTGACAGTGAGGGTATGGGTTTTCTTCTTTCTTTATCTTTCAGGTTCTCGGTTGTATTCGGGGTCGAGATAAGTATTGGATGGCCGTGGGTAATATACTGCTCGATTTGCCGGACGGAGGAAACGGTGTAGTTGTGGTGGAGGGGGATACTATACTCTCACAATATCCCGAGCATTAGTATTAGTATTAGCATTAGTCGCCTTTCCGAGAGTATGCATCAAAAAAAGCACATTGTATGAGTCGTACAGCTCAGCCGAAACACCCGCCCCCGCAAACGCAAAGTCCCAGAACTCGGGTCTTTCGCATTCGACGGGACTCGTTAGGCCCTCCTCCACGCCGCAGCCTGTAAGGTACTCGATCCAATTCGGGGCGCCAGCTGATGTTCCTGTCTGTGTTCATGGGAAAGCGTTATCGGTATTGTTGAGTCTTGCGCATTGCAAAAAGCGGGAGGTGAGGACAGAAAGGACAGCGAGGTGTATCTTAGGTTGTGGAGGGCTGATGGAAGTTTTTTGGTATGTTTCGAAGCCAGAAAGCCCTGTACGAACCTGATTCTGAATAATCGCATCCCCCAACAACGTCCGCTTATCGAACGCGAAATTCTGCTCGTCGCCGATAAAGCTGTAATTTGGGTGCCTGGCTGTGCCTTGGACGTAGGTGTAGGAGTCGCCGATTGCGAGGCTTTGATTCATGTATAAGTTAGCGTCGCAGAGGTGAGCAGATATATATATAGGTAGGGAGCGCCAAATGGAACAAGAGCTCCGCGAGAACACAACTTAATATCATAATTTGGAATGGTCAAATCTTAGTTAACTAAGCAAATAGTTGTGCCTCAGTAAGGAACGATAATATGGTATACTAACACATGTCGCGTAGCATCCCGGTCGAAGCCCGCGTTACGTTCTTGACTTTGACTCTGTGCAGTAGATCTGATGGACGACGGCCGGGCCTCGGCTGCAAAAATACTCGTGAAGAAGAGGAGAGATCCAAGACATTCGTCTCCGCAAACATTTCCTGTGTTGCTTATTCCATGAACAATCTTATGAAGTTTGGACTAGGCGCTCGCGGAACTAGTATACAGCACCGAGGATATGTAGCAGAAAAGCTTAGCTAGATAGTCTACCCCGGAATGAACTGGTCATATATATTATATACACATCATATATCGACCATCGGCATGGACAATGGGGCACGTCTTTGACGGAGAATTTCCACTTTCTACAGAACCGCTATGCACGAGAAGCGCAGACGGAAGATAATTCTCCGTTAGCAAACAATGTACTCTCAGACAAGAGAAAACAGAGAGACCGGCAGTAATCCGGTAGAAGAATCCAGGGACGGGTGTTAACCTAGGCCATACCCTTCTCACAACCTGGCTAAAAAATGCATACAAGATCTCAGAAAATACTCGAGTCTCGAGTACTCTGGTGGTGGATGGGTATGCCGTTTAAAGCCTCAGGCACCAACGTCCATGCGCCATCCCTTTCACAGGCAAATGTTGACAGCGCCGCGCTACCACGGCGCACGAACACGCGAACCAAACCAAAAAAGCCCAGAGCAAGCCAACCAACCTGACTCGTCTCGCCTCGAGGAGGCTGAACCGTGTTCATCAAGCGGGGAGCTTCGTTAGCTAGTTTCAACCCTGAAGGCGAAAACTTTAAAGTCGAGTCGAGTCGAGTCAAGTCGGGATGAGGATGTCGTGCTAGGCTAACAAGGTGCGTGTGCTGTGCTGTGCGCTGTGGAGACTGGAGACGGACGGACACCAGGGCAATTCAGCCGTACTTCACCCGAAGTCTGGCAGGAAACCATGGGTCTGGTCTGTAACACTAGCATCAGCCATAAACAGACTGTTAGTAGCTGGAGTATGAAATGGAAGTTCGAGAGGAACTGGATAGGCTGCACAGTCCACCATCTTGCACAGGTCCAGAATCAGATTCTGTCGGTGCTGTCCCAGTAGTCTCACCGATATCGACATCGATATCGCCATCGACAGACAAGACTGGAAGTAGTAAGAATCCGCCCGGAAAAGCCGTGCCCGCTCAGTATCTCCAGTGGGCCTCGCTCACATCCGGCCGAATGTGGAGGGTCCAGGTCTGAATGGGAGATGAGGAGAAAGAGAGTGGGAGTGGGAGTCAAAGTCAAGAGGAGGACATTGTTCCGTCCCCATCCCAAGTCGGCCTTGTGCAGCATCAGCATATTTTGCAGTCTATCAGTCTGTCTGGACTCGACTCTGGTCTGGTCTGATGGAAGATAAGAAATAATCCCCAATCCTTATCAACTGGGCAAAGACTGCGAGAAGAACATCAATTCAAATCCCGTACTCTGTACTGTACAGCGTACAGTATCACATACAGCACCGTTTCCATTCTGTAACCACTAATCCCAGGACAGCATAGTGGTAAAATGCGTTATCTGGCCCGTGGCTCGGGTAGGGAGCACGCTAGGCGTTAGTCTGCCTAGTGCGCGAATTTAACTTTGCATCACGAGGTGAGGGTGAGATTCTGCGTTGTTCAGTTCGGGTGGTTGGTAGGTAATTTGGGTCGTAGAGCGGGCGAAGAATATGCATGGAATGGCTCATGCAGTCTATGCAGTCTATGCAGTTGCAATGCAGTCGGTGTTATTGTTTGTGGGCGCTACGGGTTGGGTTGGGTTGTTGGCGCGTTGCTTGTCTGTCAACAATAGTACTAAAACATAGAGTAATCATGTATCAACTCCCAAAGTACTGTACGAGAACAATTATCGAGTATCGAGTATCGAGTATCGAGTCGACAAAGATATAGCCGAGCTCCGACGACGAAATGAAGACCATCTCACCTGCCTAATCCAGCAGCACAAAGGTGCGAAATTGAATCATGAACTCTTGGCACTGCTTCTCCTCGCGAGTCGGAGAAATACGGACCAATCAGGTCCAGAAGAAGTCTGGTCAAATCTCCTGAGTGAGGAGAAGCCGGCTCCCGGGGAAGTGAGCAGCGAGCAGAGAGAGGAGTTGCCGTGATTATCGAATAATTGATAATACTGCGGAAGGTAGCATTTGTACCCGCATTCTGATATTTGGCATTGAGTTTGTAGATACGGAGTACTTTTAGGAGTGTGGTTGGAATATGGAAGTTGTTCCGTGGGCTGGGCGGGAGAATGGGGCCGCTGCGTGTTGTCTTTATCAAACAGGCCCACGGCACGGACCACGGTCGTATTCTGTTTTCAGTTCAGAGCGGAGAGGCCGAGGGTGGAAAGAGAAAAGAGGAAAAATCCTTGCAAGGCGCGGCTATCAGAAAATCAACAGTTGTCTGATTCTGAGCTTCTGAGCTCGCGGATACCTTTCTTATTGGATTGGGCATGGGGCATTACAGCCTGGTAATGGTATTCAATTCGGGGCAGGATATATATTTTTAGCCGGGCTGCCAGTCAACACTCCCATGGGTCTGTTGTGCAGTGTAATTAGAGCGCTCGTTCCTGCAGAGAATAGGGGTTGGCTGCATGGAAGTTGCACCCTGGTCTTTCAGTCTACCAGTTAGCAATTACCGGTTACCAGTTACTGGTAGCTAATGAAGAGTATAGTAGCACAAGTATGGTGATCTCAAAACAAGGTGCGCTCTAAGAACGTCAACGCGCTGGCTAGAGGATACTAAGGCGCTCCGGTGCAGACTACAGCCAACGACGGTCGCGCCCACGTGGATCATCCCCGGCACCAAAATAGCTTACTGTAGCTTGAGTTTGTATAGTTACAGACTACAGAGTACTTTGATAAAGGCTGAGAACTGTTGAGGATGTCCTGCAGTAGTAATGCATGCATCAGGGGCGCAAACAGCAGAGCAAACAACAAAAGTATGAGTCCAGTCAAGACAAGACCAGTTGATGCAATGCGCTGCAACCTTGAATTCGCAGCAATCAGCAAGAGTCGAGCAGTCACCCCCTTTCCACGCTCATGCTCATGCTCATGCTCATGCAGGGGTTCACCGTTCGGGACTCCATCGCGTCCAGTTCTCGCAGAGGGAAACTCACCTACCAGCTGCTGCCACCTGCCAAATTTCGGTCAGCTTCCGAGACAGTTTGGATTGTTAGATGACAGTCATGGCCAAACGGTACACCGTACAGGTATTTTGGTTTCAACAGGTTCCAGCACGGAATGCTCACCGATATCCTTCTTTTTTGTGGGTTCGCTGGCCCGGTCGCGCGGGGTACGGCCAATCAGTGGTGCACTGGTCCTTCCGAGCTTGGAGACTTGCATGCTGGAAGTTGCAAGGTGCAGGTTGCAGGCTTGCAGCGTCTCCTTTTCCGCGGTGTGGTGGGGATTGCCTGAAACTTGATCTGGGTCTGGCTGGGCTGGCAGGTGGAATCAGTTCCATTGGGCTTGGACCACATATGGCACGAGGCTCAACACGATAGTCAGGTTGGCTTGGGACTTTCTTCCGCTGCTTGGGTCGGTTCATCAGCTCGTGCTGCTCGTATATATCGATCGACGAAGAGAATGAACATCAACGTCTGCACCTTGCGATTGTGAACTCGTGCGATCCAAACCCCGAAGTCGCGAACTGATTGTTTATCAGGTCGGTCTTTCTCCAGTGGAGAGGTACTTTTCACGCGTTGCGTTGACTGTCCTCGCGACTTCCCCGACCTCCCTACTCCGTATTTCTCAATCCTTTAGTTTATTCAATATTCAATATTCACCGTGAAGGCGCATCAAACTTCAATTAATCCCGGCTTCTCCACACTCTCCGCGGTGCTTTTGTTGTCATGCGATGGCTCCTTCTCTTCTGAGTCCGAGTCCGAGTTGAGTGCAGTCTGGCTCTCACAGGCCAACACAGACACCTTCATATCTCGAGCCAATATTCGAAATCGGAACCAGACTCCGCAGTCCGCCCAACCTGCCCCGGCCGTGCTCAGGTCTGTCGTTGCATCTGATCGCGTCTGATATGAATCAGGAGGAAACGACAGATATTACTAACTGGAACTAGAAATGAACTTAATTTGTCAAATGGCCCCATTTCCTGGACCGCTGACTGGCCTGCAGTGGTGCCCTTCCCCACCGCATGGCAGCGTTCCTGACTTGCGCAAAACGAGCTCGACTAGTTGTGACTTGTGTGGCCTCCGACCTCGGGCGTCCACTCTACCGGGCCGGTATCATCTAACATATCTATGATATCTTATGAGTTATAACACAAGACATGGGTATTTACATTTTTCAAGATGAAAGTTTTGACAACCTTGGGGGCGATCCAGTCAGTCCATCTCCTGATTCAAAGGGCCCGGTTGACAACAGGTCCCCACTGCTACAGAGTCTGCCATTGGCAACTCCCACGCCTCGAGCAACAGGTGACCATTGCAGGACTCCTTTTCCACCAGTCATTGGGTGGCAGAATCCCCATCAGCCATTACCGGCATTAGCCGCCTCCGTTCTTTGCCTATCAAGAGTACTTTTGTGTGTTTTGATGTTGTATGTTGTAATATTATATCATTGCCATTACGTATGGCTATCATTGAACCATCGAGCGCATTCTGTGGCATTCTATACTTCATACTCCATACTCTGTACTTGTTCAGTCCAGAGTACAGTTGTTCGAGAGCGGACAATATGCGTAGAATACCTCCAGATACCTAGTCAGCCTCCACGCACACGCAGACTAGTGTAGCGTGCCCCGACCTGCACTACAGCCCCTTTTCGCCTAGCGGGGCACTATCTCGCTTGTTCCCTGGTCCGCTGCTCAGTCTCCGTCGCGTTCCAGCCTTTCCAGCCGTTTCTCGGGCACGCCATCCATAGTCTATCCGTCCACGCTTTTTCTGCCCTGCCGCTGACCAACGAGAGCCAGCGCTGGCTGCATCCGCGCTAGGTTCTTGTAGAGGCACTAACCAACAAGCTCTAATCCCTACCTTCAACGTTGTCTTGACTTCACCTGTCTGGCCTCTGACTTGGCGCCACCATGCAATTGCTGGTCATGGATCGACAGCGAGCATTGCCATCCCGGCAGGATGCATGAGGAGATGCTGACTCGATTGCCACAGGGAAGAGAATAACAAGGAGTGCTCAGCACAACAGCCAGAAGGGAAAGCTTAGCCGGGTTCGAGGAGAGAGGAGAACAGGAGTGGGTCAGCAACGGGGCCGTCACCAGAAAGCGACAACTCTCCGCAGAGTTGACCAATGGGAGAGACTGCCCCTCTTGTGACAGTACAGTACGGTACGGTGGCCTCCCCCCTTTACGGTATTGAACAAAAAGTTGGACTTTTCCTCATCAGAACATCAATCTCCTCCTCCTCCAAGCTCCAACAACTCCCATCACTCCATCCTTTGGGTCCACTGCACCCGCTCCTAAAAGAAAGACGCCGCTGCAGCGCTGGACTTAAGACGCGCCTTTCCTGCCTCAGCCTGGTTCTGCCGCTCTCGAGTCAACGCATCGATACCAAACCTCCTGTGCGACCAGTCCTCGCCACTTGGGTCGAGGCACCGTCTCCTGCGCTATCACGCTTTTGACCTGGTGGATTCTACTCTATTTTAGCCCCTTCTCGTATAGTTGTCTTGCTATACACTGAGACTTTGGCAGCGCCCGAGCTCTCCCGCTGGTTCCCTCGTGCTGTCCGCCTGTGCTTCTGCTTTTGCGCCCCTAGCTCTCACTAGGCGATTAAGCATCGCGATCCAGCATCGCGTCCCTTGTTGTCCACTGCTCAGTGCTCACTCACCCACCCTCTTCCGAGTCTCTTCACTTTCAGTGGTAATTTTAATCACCGTCTTGTCGAGTGAAAGATTCGTTCCGCGCCCATAATTACGCGTCGATCCTTCCTCTATTTTCTTTTCTCCTCTTCTTATCCATCAACCCAGCTTCCTCCCTCCCCGACGTGCATGCTGTTACTTCGACTCACTACTCCCCATCCAACCACAATCTCCCACTAAACCTGTACGTGCCAACTGCCAACGAGAGTCGATCTCCAAGACTTCGACACACGGGACCGCACTAGGATCTTATCCTTGCCCCCGTCCAATCCTCCCTCTTCCCCCCATCCTCTCAAACTACTACTTCCTGTCACTACCCTGCCTGTCGCTTCGGCACTCCTGGTCCTTTTTTTACTTTTTTTTTTTGTTCTTGTCGTCCACAAGCTCATTGTGTCTCTCGACGCGTGCATCAACAGGTACGCGAGACCACTACTAGCTTGGAGGATCGTCAGGGATATCCGTCCCCGGTAGCGACCATCTTTTCTTGTATTTTATGGACAACAGGCCTGCTTCCGAGTACGCGCAGTCAGGTTCGCACTCACCGTATCCAACTCCGTCTACCGCGACACATTCTGAATTCATCCCCGCAGACCAGGTGTCTGCTGCTGCCACTGCTCAATACACCCCTCAGCCGGAGTCGCGCCCCAACCCTCAGTACACGCCACAGCCGGAAGTGCGACCTGGGACCTCGTCCAACACGCCGCAGTCCGACTACAGTCTGAACCAACCTCCCCAGCCCGCGCGCTCTCCTTATCCTGAGTACTTGGCCCGCCCGCCCCAATACCATCACGCGCCGAACTCCCAGCCCGGAGGTGCGGCAGGTATGGCTCAAGCAACAAGTCCGTCCATGAACACCCTGAATGATGGGCACCAAAATGGCCATCGCAATCACTCAACGAACGTGAAGTCTGACGCGGACGTTCCTATAGATCCCTCGATCGCGGCCAACAGCCCCACCTACCCTCCTCCCTACTCGCCTTACCAGCCTCAGGGCCACGAAATGACCGCTCAATACCAGGGCCACGCGCCCCCTCCGCACCCTCAGATGTATGCGCGTCCAGACTGGGCGCCACATGGCTACCCCCAACAACATCACGGTCTGCCGGGACCTTACAGCTCCCCTGCCACAACGGTTGGTCCCGCCTCCCCTGCTGCCACCGCAGGGCCGCGCCCTGGCCAGGTATGTTTGATGATTTCTGGCATCCGTTCCTTAAAAGGCTGCGCAATTGGTTTCATTTCGATTGTTGTCTTGGGACGCCATCCCGATGTCAGGGCTGCGGTCGGGCTTGCTGCCCTCCCAGGACGTGGAGATGCGGGGCGCATTTTCTCATCATCATCTCTTTTTTTCATTAGTCCAAAAACTGACGCGATAACTCACAGGTCTACTCTTTCGTACCCATTCCCGGTGCGCAACAGCACAAGCGCCCTCGTCGTCGCTATGAAGAAATTGAGCGGATGTACAAGTGTGGATGGAACGGTTGTGAGAAGGCGTACGGAACGCTTAACCACTTGAATGCGCACGTTACTATGCAGTCTCATGGAACGAAACGCACTCCGGAAGGTGAGTTTTTTATTTATTTTTCTCGCGATAGTTTTGGCTAGTGCGGGCTGCGGCACGCTAGTCGAGTTACACAGCTTTAGCGTTGCGGATCGCAGTAGCGCCCACTAGTAAAACCATACCCAGACTTTCGGATGACAAGGCTGACAACATTGTCTATATAGAATTCAAGGAGATCCGCAAGGAGTGGAAGGCCCGCAAGAAGGAAGAGGAAGCCGCACGCAAGGTCGCTGAAGAGCGCGAGCGCGCCGCTGCTGCCGCCGCTGCTCAAAGCCAGATGGACCCCTCTGGCGCTGCAGACCCTTCACAGGGCGGCCAGCCTCCCTCATACCCCGGCGGTGTCCGACCTCAACTCCCTCCTATCGGCTACCAACCTGCCGATGGCCAGGTCCCTGGCCAGTACGGTGCCGGAGCCGGCGGCATGGTTTACCAGGGCAACGGCCAAGTCGGCTACCCACCAAACTACCCTCACTCGCCCTACGGGCAGAGCGGTCAAGTGTACCAGCAACGTAAGTAGTCAGTCCTTTATGTTTGCGTTGTTTAGGACCGAAAAACACGAAAAAGGAGGACACAAACGACAAACAAGAAAAAAAAACATCACCATCACTTGAAGAACATGGCACATATACGAAATCAAGGTCCTTGCAATGCATGATCATACCTATTGCTATCAGGGAAGTAGCTGATCGATCCTGGCGTCGCAGAAAACCAATCGACCAGCTACCCACAATAAATGCCTCACCTATTCTATTCTATCTCACCGTCTTGTCCTGATCCTTTTACGTTTCCTTCAAATCACCCCGAGGCTGGCTGCATGTTCTAATACCATGAATACCCAAACCCAACCCAACTCAACCCAATCCTTTAATGAATGCCCCCGCGCCGCCAAAGGGTCTAATTTTCTTTGAGATCTTGCGCACATGATACCATTTTGGCCATGCTTTGCTCCAGTCAAAAAACGGCCAATTTTTTGCTTGCTGTTTGTGGCTGTTTGAACCTTTTTTCTCTCATCTCCTATGTTTGATATGCTATGCTTTCTTATGTCCTTCCCTTTTTGCTCTGTTGTCAGCTTGACCTGTCACTTGGTTTGGCTGTTTTCTTCTTTTCGTTCGAACTAGATGAGTTTGTCCGGTCCGATGAGAAAGAAATGGATGGATGGATGTTGAACTGTGGATGGGTGGATGGATGGATGGATGGATGGCGGATGTCTGAACTGACTTCACTGAGACCATGATGACTTTGATTGCACCTGTGCACTACTCTACTTTACCTTACCTACTCTACTTTACCTACTTCTTCCATGTCATGTCTCCGATTTTGTTCTCTTACTACCTAACTACCTTACACTTGCCTGTACCATGATATCCAATGAAGTATTCCGCATCCTGCCTGACCTGTAGACCACGAAGATGAGACTCCACAACTTGAATCCTAGCTTCCAAGGCTGTTATCAACGGAATGGTCCTCACATAGTAAAAGGAACTTGACATATCGCTTGCGTAAAAAGCAATGACTCGAACATTAGTTTAGCACAAAGCCCAGCGCTTAGACGCGCCAATGCCATACATCCATCCACAGCACCTGCAAGTCTGCAGCGCCGCTTTCTGCGCTCTACGCCGCAGCCCCGCAGGTGGGATTGACTCTGGACTTAGGTATTTAGAGGCTCTTGAATCTTGAATCTTGAGCCTTGTGGCAGTATTAATTGAGTCCCCATTCACCTACTATCTACTTAATTATCTAGCAAGTTCCGCTTCAGAGCTATACTCCCGCGAGGCAGGTAGCAGCATGTATTACATCCCCAGGAAGATACCACCTACTCCGGCAAGAAGCCAACGCCCACTGGCACTACAATCCAAGACCAACAACAATGAAAATCTACATCTACAACCGCCATCGCACCTCCAAACCCCCCACGACACCCTCGCACACTCAATATCCACCTCGACCTCAAACACCTGGCTCCGCCAATTCCTCGCACCAGAGATATACCCAGAGATCGACAGATTCATGTGCAAACACAGTATCAGGACATAATACCGCGAATTCTAGTTCCTCGCGCGCGGAACCTATAGTATGGTTTTTCGGATGAAAGGGGAGAGGGATGATCGTGTTGTGCTAAGGGTTGCTATGCCGGGCTCGAATTTGTTTCCTGATGAGAGGGGGCGGGGGGAGGTTGCTGTTATGAGGTATGTCCAGGATCAGATTGGGAGTGACAGTGTTCCGGTGCCGTTTGTGTTGCGTTGGGGGGTAGAGGGGAAGCTCCGTTGGGTCTTGGGGGGTTTATACTTATGGAGTTTGTGGAGCATGCTGCTTCTCTTTGATTTGTTGAATGGTTCTGGGGATTTGGGTGATGAGCACCGGGGGTTGGATACGGATATTGATGAGGGGAGGTTAGAGGGATTATACGGAGAGGTTGCGAGGATTCTGCTGAAGCTTTCGCAGCCGAGTTTCGACAAGATTGGGAGTCTGGAGCAGATTGATGATTTACGTGGGAGGTGAAGCGGAGGCCGTTGTCGCAGGCGATGAATGAGCTTGTGAGACTGGGCGCTTCACCAAGGGAGAAGTTACCAAGGGAGACGACGACGTTTGAAAGTGCGACTGAGTACTCTGAGAATCTGGCAGAGCTGCATATTGCGCATTTGATACACCAGCGCAACGATGCAATTGACTCGGCTGACGACTGTCGGCGGAAGCTCGTTGCTCGACATCTCTTTCGCAAACTCACGCGTGAACGTCGATTGATGAAGAAGTGGTCATCCTTCGATAAAGATCCGTTCAAGCTCTGGTGCGATGATTTCTCACCGGCGAATATCCTCATGGATGAGGAAGAGAAGATTGTGGGTACCTTAGACTGGGAGTTTACATACGCAGCCCCAGTCGAGTTTTCCTATGCACCGCCTTGGTGGCTCCTTATCGAAAAGCCCGAATGTTGGTCCGAGGATCTAGACGACTGATGCTGCGTATTCGAGCAACGCCTCCAGACCTTTTGGCGCGTGATGAGATCTCAAGAGTATGATGCCATTGAACAGGGGTGGCTAAAGACTGAACAGCGGCTCTCTGAAGCTATGCGGGATAGCTGGAAGAGCGGTAATTTCTGGATTTCGTATGCCGCGAGAAACAGTTTCGCCTTTGACTTGATATACTGGCGCAAGATAGATCAGCGGTTCTTTGGGGACATTTCTTGCCCCGCTGAGGATGTTTGGCGGCATAGACTTGACCTCTTGGAGTCTGGAGAGAGAGCCGAGAAGGAGAACATTGCGATCAGAAAGGTCGAGGAGATGAATAACCGGGAATTGGTTTGGGACCCTGACGATTATACCAGGGAGCCTGTAGAGAAAGGCTTTGGCGATGATGCAGGTGATAGTGATGAGGCTGAAGCTGAAGGCGATGACGGCGATGTTGACTCAGACATGAACAGGTTGCTGTTTGTATGGTAGAATATGTTATAGATGTCCCAGATAAAACATATGAACCTCAGTTGGTGGAACGTCGAATGGTGTTTACTGCTTCTCGGGATAGTTGTAGATGGTAGAGTATCAGCGGGGCCATGAGCGGTGACCGGGAGACGCTCCGTCCCAGCGCAGAGACCAGTCCAGCCTGAGCCTGCGACAACACACAAGCCGTTGTTGACGATCGCCCATCCCACCTTTCTGACTCTGACTCTTGGTCTCGAGTTCACAATTCTACATCTTGACTTCACAACTCGGCAAGCTAGTGAATCGTTGCTACCTCCAAGCATTGTGCCGAGGCAACTGCCCATTCCTGCAGTGCATTTAAATCGTCATCGAGTCTTGCTGCCGTTGCCGCTGGGCTTGACCGAGCTCTTGTGCCTCATCCCACCACATCACACTACGGTCTAGAAAGTTTTCCTCAACGGGAGGCCCTCTATATACGGCAAAATATAAGTCGCATCAGTCGCTGGTCTCATATCGCTGTTGTGAGATAGCGGTTGCTAGGTAGGCATCCCGTCCAAGTCGTCCCCACGTGTAAAATCGATCTCGAAGCCTCGTTCAGGGCGGGCTCCCAAAGCCTTGGAGTTGGTTGGTCATACTTTGTCGACCTTTAACTTCCTGTCGGGTGCCATTTCGATCGGTTGGCTGGTTTTGGTCATCGGGACCAATGGGCTAATATGCATGCGTTGCAGATTTCGATCGCCGATACTGATACACCTCCCGGCCGCTCACTCACCTACTGCAAGCGACCCGAATTCGGCTTTCGTTCAAGGAATTGAAGCACAATATCAGGCCGACTTGAAGGATTTTCAACATGGCAGCGGAAATTCGAAAAGACGAGTTAGACAGTATGTTTTGACCTCTTCTCGGTTCGACTGGTGAAGCGCTTTGGGAAGATAACTAACATCGGCTGATTGAACAGAGGTCCAAAACGGCGTAGTGGATCAAGGTAAGCATTTTCATCGAGACTTTTGGAAAAATCTAGGATCTTGACTAACATGCGTGCTTATCTTACAGCAGCCGACGACTCTCAAGCGTCCGACAACGACGGCGGTGAGCGTCCAGTCCGCAAGCAACTGAAGGAGACCTCCATTACGTCCGTCCCTAAGACATCCACGGAAACGAGCAACAGCAGAGCGAGCAGTCGGGGCAGAAAGCGATCGCATGACGACGATGAGGAGGAGAACATGGAGGACGAATCTGGTCATCGGAGGAAGCGATCGCGGGACTCGAACACTGAAGAGGCAGAAGCGATAACCACCAAGCCCGATGCGATCCAACCAGAACAGTCACAACCTCAAGTAACGGGCGTCACCTTAAAGAAGAAGAGAAGTCGCGATCAGGTGGACAAGGAAGAACCAAAATGTGAGGATAGCGCAGAAAAGGCGGGCATTAAGAATACATCGGAAAGAGCCGCACCAACACAGAAGGCTGCAGCCGAAGGTGAACCCGAGAAGAAGCGACACAGGGACGAATCTCGAGAGCGGGAATCGGTATGTGACTTGATAACATCGTATGAAACACGATATACTGATTGAATTAGGCTCCTCTGACCAGTGCATTCGCCAACACATCATCCGTCTCTCCATTTGGCGCAATTGGCACCTCAACATCGAAACCAGCGGAAGAAGCGAAACAAACAACATCCTCATCCGCATTTGCTTCATCAAGCCTTGCCGCGTTCGCCAGCTCAGAGCAATCCCCCTTCGGCTCTCTCGGCGCATCAACGCCATCAGTTTTCAAATCCTCTGAATCTACCCCCGTAGGGTCAGACAGCCCCGCGGCTACTGGATTTGCCTCGACCAAGCCATCAGGTTTCGCAGCGCTGGGATCAGGATTCTCAGGGTTCAGCGGTGGCTTTGGCGGCGCCAGTTCAGGCGGGCTGACTAGCTTCGCGGCCCCTGGTGCTCCAAGTGCCCTTGGGAGCACAAGCTCGAAGCCATTCGGCGCTGAAGCTGACTCCGACAACGAGGACAAGGAAGATCAAGGGGAGAGTGGGCCAGGAGAGTTCGAATCCGACAAGACCGACGAACGATTCTTTGAGCGGCAGAGTAAGATTTCTCGCATTTTTTTGTCTTTTCACTAGGGCTTTGCTAACTTGATACACTTGATACACAATAGTCGAGACCGGCGAAGAGGAAGAAAAGACATACTTCGCCTGCAAGGCCAAATTATTCCACTTCTCCGACAAAGAGTGGAGAGAGCGCGGTCTCGGCAACTTCAAGGTCAATGTCAAGATTGTTGACGGCGTGGAAGACAAGAAATCGGCTCGAATGGTCATGCGCGCGGACGGTGTTCTTCGCGTCATGCTGAACACGGCTTTGTTCAAGGGTATGAAGGTTGGCGATGCAGCTGGTAATGAACCGCGCTCCAAACAGGTTCACTTGGCTAGCTTTGAAGGCAACCGTTCTGTGCCTCTTTTGCTGCGGGTAAGTCACGCTTGTCCATCAGCATATTAACTGCATGAAGCGCTTGAGGGGGCTGGAAAGCTAACAATTTAATAGACGGGAAGCGAAGACCAAGCTAAAGAGCTATATCACACACTTCAGGACTTGCTCAAGCACCTATAATCGGCATCCATCATGTCGTTGACTATTGGCATTGGGGTTGGCTTTTTGCATTGGGACTGGGGAGTACGTTGATATACCTGTAGTTGGAGTGGTTGGAGCGAGCCGGCTGGAGAGGCGATACTTCTTCCTAATCTTGGTGTTCCTTTATTTCAATTCACATATATACTTCACTTCACAATTTTCCTGCAGCAACCTCATATCTTTAGTCTTAGAGCGTGTAAATTAGCACTATTCCGTAGCTGGTATAATTGCTTTGTCGGAGCATACTGCCACCCGTTACCGCCTGCCCCTAGGGTCGACCTCGCTTAGTCATACATTAGTCAGGTAGAGTTATCTTAGCTAGGCGGCCATACCAGCCACCCAATGGAAGATCATCCATCGCTTCCCACATGCTTTGACTGGCACGTGACTTCGCGTTCCTCGGCACGTCTGGTTCCTTCGAGACGAGCCCAACTTTTTAGGACTGTACTCGACCAACGACCACGGATTGCCCCATCACCGCATCGCAATGGGGCGTTCAAATGGCAAGACCAAAGAAGCAACAGGCCACTGCTCCCAGCGATGTACATCCTGGGAGCCAAGGCCACGATGAAGAGGGTGTCGAAAGCCAACCGATTCTGATCACCGACGCGTCGGACTCGACAGCGAATGTCGAGCGGAACGTTATCGAATCCGAGCAGCCGAAGCGGAAACGCAAGAGGCCTGTTACTAGCAAAGCTTCCACTGAAACGAACACGCCCTCGACCGAAGCAGGAATCAACGATAGCACCGTGAAGCAAGAGACAACCGAGCCCGTCCCAAACCCCAACACCGACTCCAGTCAAACAACGAGTACAGGTAAACCAGCCAAGAAGCCCAGAAAAACACCCGTGACAAAGAAACAAAAGGGGAAGGATAAGGACAAGGAGGAAGACGAGAAACAAGCTCCCCGAAAACCAACCACGCCCTGGCCGGACTCCTTCAAGAAGCTCTCACGCATCCACCGCGCCCTGAACCTCGTTTACACGTTCTGTTGCACACGGAAACACTTCGCCACGACATTTGACAATATCAAGAAGGCTGTTGCGGCTCAGAGCGGGGCGGAACTTACTGTTGAGGATATTGCGCGGATTAAGGTGTTTATACCCCGTGCTATACGGCTGGAATATGTCGATGAAGCGAGTCTTGATGTTCTTAGCGCTGGCGAGAAAGAGGAGGTTAGAGGGTTGGGCAAGGATGGGTGGGTTCCGAAGTATGGAAATGGTGTTGAGATTGGAGACGTGAGCCAGGTGCTGTTGTTTGAGTTTCTCGATGGGGACTTGAAAAGAGAGAGGAAGGCGAATGGACCTGCTTCTGCCTCAGTAAAAGATCGAGATGAAGATATGAAGATGCCTGTTTTCAGCCAGAAGCAGATGCTCACTTTGATTGAGAAGCGAAATGGGAAGTTTGCGGATGCGGTTGATGCGGCGCTTGTGAGGTGTGAGGATGAGGCGCTTGATCCGGAGTTGTGGCTGGAGAGTGAGAAAAATGCGTTCATCCCTGTTCTTCCCGAGGATGAGGGTGTCGGTGCTGGAAGCAAATCTGGTGTTGTGGGCAGAGGAGCGTCCTCGAAGGTCAAGGGACCGATTCCAAAGGACCGCAAGACGATGGCTGAGATTATCGATGACATTCGTTGCTTGAATTGGTATACTGGGCAGATTGTTCCTGATGGCCATAGAGCGTTTGATGCGCAGCCACCTGTTTATGGAGACTTGAAGTTTGCGCTCTCGCAGGACCTTGTGAATGCGCTGTACAATCAGAAGGGCATCTCTCAGTTTTACTCTCACCAGGCAGAGGCGATGAACCACCTCCACGATGGGCACAATGTTATTGTTTCCACGTCGACAAGTTCAGGCAAGTCGCTGATATACCAAATCCCAATGCTGCACGAGCTGGAACAGGACCCGAATAGCAGAGGCATGTATATCTTCCCTACAAAAGCCCTCGCTCAAGACCAGAAACGCAGTATGCAAGAACTGCTCCAATACCTTGACGGTCTACAATGTACAATGGTCGAGACATTCGACGGCGACACACCAACGGACAACCGCAACTTTATCCGCGACGAAGCACGTATCATCTTCACAAACCCAGACATGCTCCACATCACGATCCTACCACAAGAGAGCTCCTGGCGAAGTTTTCTCCAGAACCTCAAATTCGTCGTCGTCGACGAACTCCACGTCTATAACGGCCTCTTTGGTTCCCATGTGGCCCTCATCATGCGCCGACTACGCCGAATCTGCGCCGCCGTTGGCAACAAGAGCGTCCGGTTCATATCCTGCTCAGCAACAGTCGCCAACCCAGAAGAGCACATGCAGGCGATTTTCGGCGTCGACGATGTAAAACTCGTCGATTTTGACGGATCACCCTGCGGCAGGAAGGAATTCCTCTGCTGGAACACGCCCTTCAAGGATCCTACCGACCCGACCTCCGGGCGCGGTGATGCCGTCGCCGAAGCAGCCCGTCTCTTTTGCCAACTTATCCTCCGCGGCGCACGCGTAATCGCTTTCTGCCGTATCCGCAAACTCTGCGAGGTTCTCCTCCAAGCCGTCAAAACAGAATGTACACGTCTCGAACGCGGCGAAGTAGGGAGTATGATAATGGGATACCGAGGCGGGTACAGCCCGCAGGACCGCCGCAAGATTGAAGCAGAGATGTTCCAGGGTCAATTGCTCGGCATTGTAGCCACCAACGCTTTGGAACTAGGCGTGGACATTGGCTCCCTTGATGCAGTGATTACCTTCGGCTTCCCATACTCAATCTCGAACCTCCGCCAACAATCTGGTCGTGCCGGTCGACGGAATAAGGACTCCCTCTCCGTCCTCATCGGCGATCGCTACCCAACGGACCAGTACTACATGCGGAACCCCGAAGAGCTCTTCTCCAAACCAAATTGCGAGTTGCAGGTTGATTTGGCTAATGAGCTGGTGTTAGAGGGACACATCCAATGCGCAGCGTTCGAACTCCCCATAGCTCCCGATACAGACAGTATCTACTTCGGACCCCAATTGGCCCATTTTGCATCGACTCGCCTGAAAAAGGACGCAATGGGCTATTATCACTGCCACGAGCGATTCCGCCCTCATCCCTCCCGCTGCGTCCCCATCCGCGACACAGAAGACCAGCACTTTGCCGTGATAGACACAACAAATAGTCGGAATATGGTCCTCGAAGAAGTCGAGGCGTCCCGTGCCTTCTTCACGCTCTACGAGGGCGGTATATTCCTACACCAGGGCCAAACATACCTCGTCAAGGAGCTTAACCCAGATGCATTCTTTGCACGAGTCGTTCGTGTAACGGTCGATTGGAATACCATGCAGCGCGACTTCACTGATATAGACCCCATCGAAACGGAACATAGTCGGCTTGTCAACGTTACTCCTGAACACAGCACTGTGACGACACCCGCTCAGACACGCTCTCAAACACCCACCACTCCGGACTCAACAACGATCATCAATCCAAAATGCAGAGCATACTTCGGCCCAATCCGCATAACAGCCATAGTCTACGGCTTCTTCAAAATCGACAAGCGCGGACGCATCCTCGACGCCGTGCCCGTCGATAATCCACCCATAACGCTCTTCACAAAGGGGTTATGGCTTGACGTCCCGAAAGTAGCACTCGACATACTCGAGAGCCATAGGCTTAATATCGCGGCAGCAATCCACGCAGCCGAACACGCCGTCCTTTCACAATTGCCAAGTTTCGTCGTAAGCAGTCCAGGCGACGTCCGAACAGAATGCAAAGTCGCGAAAAAAGAACTCGGCTCTGAACTTCGCAAACGCGCCGTCGTGAAGAATGACGGGTCTGGAAGACGAAGGGATGATTCAGATCCTCCTCTCCCCGAGTTAAAGCCCCCCGCGCGCCAGCGTCCAGCGCGATTAACATTCTACGATGCGAAAGGAGGTTCATGCGGGAGCGGTATAGCGAGGAAGGCATTTGAGTTCATTGATACGCTTTTAATTCGCGCGGTCAACAGGATCGAGAATTGTGTTTGTGTTACGCCGGGTGGGTGTTTGGAGTGTTGTTGTGATGAGCGGTGTAAGGAGATGAATAGTGTTATGAGTAAGGCTGGGGCTGGGGTTGTGCTGAGGTGTTTGCTTGGGTGGGGGGTTGATGTTGAGGGGTTGCCTTGGGGGGAGGATGTTGGGGAGGGAGAAGAGGGGATGGGGGAGTTGGTGGGTGGGTATGAGACTGTTGTTTTGGCGAGGGAGGTTCCGAGGGCTGGGGGTTCTTGAGAGGAGCTTGTTTAGGAGAGGATTACTTGTTTATTGTAGAGTATGGATAGATCATGAAGATACCCATAGCAAAAGATGCACTAGAGTGAATGTATGATAATGATATTATAGGTGGATGGACACTAGAGACAGTCTAGTATTCCAAAATTCAAAATTGTTCATCAACTGTAAATAGAACAACATTGTGGGTATAGTGCATGAAGATCAGCAAGAGATGCAAGATCGAGAATGTATAAGTCGAAATGACAGAGGTATGAAAATCGGCCGTGTCAATCGTTGTTTTGCATATTTTTTTGGGGTTGAGATGAGACAGTTGAGGTGCTCACCAGTGGGAGAGAAGGAGGTTGGTTGTCAACATAGTCTTGATAGTCTTGAAGCGGACAACGTAGAATAGCGAAGCCATATAGTCGAAGCGGGGAAGAGGTTCATCGTCGATTGCAAATCACATTGACCGGAAGATATTCTTATATCGTGTTCGGTTGCCCTCTACTGATTCGACCCAGTTGATCGTGGAACATCCGTACCGACAGAACGCGGGCTAGTCTCGCTCTCCGTATCGTCGAAATTAAGCTTGCCGAAAATAGCCCTCAAATCGCGCACACTTTCACGGAAATTATCTCGGGGATTCGTCGTTCGCTCCTCGGTCATTTGGCGCACCTCGCGGATTATAGCTGGGAGCCCTTCGTCGCCGGGAAGCCACCAGTGGTGGAGTTCAGGTAATTGCCAAAGGGAGGCCATGACGGCTCGGAGTTTCGGGGAGATGACATATCTGAAGAGCGAGAATTGTTAGTTTGACGCCTCGAGTGATGGACATGTAGTATACAGAAACTCACCCATTACCCTCAATATCAGCAAACACTCTTCTGCTCCAATTGAGGTATCGGTCTTCCCGCGGGAAGAACATGGCTGCCATCCCGATGCTGTTCTTGAACCCGAAGACGTAGCTCTTCTCCTTATCTGGCCAGCGTTCCATCGACTCGATCAGCCGCGCCTGTTCTAACGCGAAAGCCAGCAATTCGTCCATTGCTCCTTGTTGTGTAGCCATCATAAACTGGTACTTCCACATCGCCATTGACGACCAGTAGTCGATCCATGAGAAATTGACATCCCAGTATGGGCCATAGTGCAAACCACCAGGAACATATGGATCCACGAAATCATCCTCCGTCAAAGGTTTTCGATTTGGATAGTCTTCGACGACCCATTCTTTGGCGTATCGACTTAGGATATCGCTGACGCGCTCTAGACTTTCGCCGAGCTTCTCATTCTCTACTATGAATTCTTCGAACTCTATCATGCCGTTTGACAGCTTAGCGTAGAGTGACGCCATCTCTAGACCGAATCGACGGTTGATTGAGGCTGTCAACGACAACTGCTTCTGAATGTCGTCCGGGTATTTGGCTGCCTCCTGTGCATCGTATTCTTCTCGAGTGATATACCACTCCCGTCCTAAAACTAGCTCATTGCCAGAAACAATACCGGCTACCACATCGAATCGTGCATACCACTCGAATAGATGCCTGTGATCGATATCTGAACTGGCCGATTCGGGAGTTAGCAACTCTCGAATTAAAGCATGGGCGGCTTGTTGGTGCTCAACCAGGTTTACCCAGTCGCCGATGAATTCCTGTACAGCACAGTACCATTAGCAAGTGGTTACAGAGACAGGATTCAAATTCTGTTTGTGAGCTCAGGCCATGACAAACCTCAAAAGTGGTGAGCACGAGTACTGTAGTCAGTGTTGCTTCGGTATATGGTTCTCCAGAACCCAATGACCTTCGTAACAATGACAGAGCTTTATTATAGTATTTCAGAAATGAATATAGCTTCCCACCGCCCGTCTGAACACAGTGGTGGTAGGCCGAGAACCCAACGATCGCATAAAGCAAAGGCTCATACTGCAGAGCATATTCCACGAGAGTTTGTTCCACAAAGTCTGTACTGCGGGGACGCAAGAAATAGTGTCGATAATCGATGGAGTCCCGGTGATATGAGAGGTAGAACCGGAGATCCTCGGGAAGGTGGGCCGTACTCAGATCTCCAACATTTTCGAACGGGAGAAATCCGATGCTATCCGATCGTGCACTCAGCGATCCAAACCTTGACGATGTCTCGCTTGTCGGCGAGCTGCTGTTCTCCTTGCGACCGGGCACGGGGTCTGTAATCGACGCAGCTACCTGTTTCCACTTATGTCGACGTAGAGACTGATTGCTTTTCTTCTGAGACAAAGTAGACTTCGATCCAGTCTGTATTGTGGGCCCAGTGGCTGTCGGTGATTGATGGGTACTGGAGCCGGGGCTACCTTCTACCACTCCTTCCTCCTCATCCGCAATGGGTGCCAAGGTGCGAGCTCCCTCCGCCTCATGGCCCTCGACAGGACCCGAAGCACTTCCGCGGGACACCGGCCGAGAAGCCTTGACCTTGGCCACGGAACGGGGTGCTGGCTTTGAGGCAGAGCTTGTCGACGAACTAGGATAAACACATTCCCGACTACCTTTACGACAGCGTTCACAGATCGGGCGAGTCTCGTCACATTTGATCCGACGGGACCGGCAAGTGAAGCAGCCGCTTCTGGTCCGTTTATGCTTTTTCTGATCCGGCAATGGCTGAAGAAGAGCTGGCGTCTTGGGAGGAGCTGTTGGTGTGAATGGAACCCCAGAAAGCGGCGACTGCGACTGCGATTGTTGTTGTTGCTGCTGTTGTTGCTGCTGGGCAGATGAACTCGACCAGAGCGCTACACTCTCTGGATATGTGCTCTGACCCAATATTGAATATGCGGAAAGCGGGGGCGGCTCCTGCGTGTAGCCCGTCATGGAGGTTTGCGGCGGGTTGAATGAATGTGCCATCGTGACAAGCGGGAGCAGAATTGCATCCAAAGGGCAGGTGTAGCGGACAGATATAAGGTCGGCATAAGCGGAAAAGGGTAGAGCCACGAACAAGCTTCAGGCTAAGTGGAATGGACAAAGCTATGCATCCTTGGTTGTGATGGAATGCGGTGGCGGAAGGCAAGAGGTTGAATGACGAGACTGAAGGGGAAGGAGGGATGAAGCTGGAATGGCGACGGAGAATACCGACAGGTCGCAGAGGGCGGAAAGCAGAGGGAAGAAGTATGGAAAGGAAAGGTGAGTGTTGAAAGAAGGCGTGGATGGAAGGGAGATTATTGGTGAAGTTGGGGGCAGACTCCAGAGCTACCGGAAGGGGCAAGTCGCCAGTCCCAGCATTCACTGACCACCACTTACTTAGCATCTGGGTCCCAAGCTCTACTTTCTTGTCTCTTAGTAGCCCCGTTATATTATACAATCAAAATTTATGACATGGGCGGCCCTGGCGATTTTTACTTTTTTTGTTTCTTGGGCTGGTCCGCGATCAACCCCATGGATCAGCGTGTCATTGTAGACCGTGACATGCTCTACCACTCAGATCCTCAAGACTCGTGCCTGCGCCCAATCCTGGTGCACGCCTGGAAATGCCTCAGTCCAGAGCGCTCAGTCTTACTCGGTCATCTGAGTCAGTGCAGGAGACAGATCATCCCAAGAGGAGCACAAGCACGGTGGTCAAGAACAAACAGAGCACCAGTAGCCCAGGACCAGGTCAGTCTGAGTCCGGGGATGGGGACTGATAGCCCCCGAACGACAGAGATAGACGGCAGTGGAGGGGCAGCTAATCCCCAAAGAGCTAAGCCTGGCTCTCATGGTGGCCCCGTCTGGGTGGGACTGATCAAAATGACGGAGCTCAGTCGCCTTCTGGGACTCTTTTCCCTCTCGGTGTTGCTTCTTGTTGATTCGACGCTGAAGAGTTGATGAAACAAAAGGGTGAAGCCAAGAGGACGGCTCCCTGTTCATCTCCGCCATATTTTTGACTTCATTGCATTATTAGGTGCATCATATAGGTGTGGTGGGCCATCGACGAACCACATTGGATGAACCAGACGGGGACGGTCTTGGGTCTATGCTTGGGACTTCTGAGAAAACAATTGCAACTCGCCAGACTTGACAGCTTGCCGCCGCATTATTGAAATTGCAACCCTGCAATGTGGGTAATGGTGAGATCTGATTAGACAGCATTAGTCAAAAGGCTTGGTAAATGGAGTCGAGAACAGGCGTCAATTCTGTAATTTCGAAAGCGCTCCATCCCCGGAGTAAAGGAAGAGCCAACGTTGCCCTGGAAGTTTCCTTGTCCACCAGTCCGGGTTAGACCTGACTCGTGGCAAGATGGATCCCTGTGCAAATCACTACAAAGTCCGCGGGCTGAGTTGGAGGAGCCCAAGACATGGCTAAGCTTGTTATTTTTTTTTTTTTGAGGTGGTGTATCTTATCATAGGAGCTTCAACCTGGAGTCCTGGACTGCCAGTAACGACGTGGTGGCCGATGATATGCCGAAAGTTTATCCAGTTGGTGGAGTCGGAAAAGAACTGAGCCTCTGAATTATGACTTTTCGATGCGTTGTACGGACATCGCCGTCATACTGACTACTGCATTGCTCTTTCATGGACAAGGATTTCTTCCATCACGAGAGGAACTTCTAGATCCAGCGGAGCCAGGACTGTCTCCGCGGGTTGCGCGCGGAAATCGGCACTTGTATTTGGATGCTTCTGATCGGCATGAAAGATCTGACAGCTCCCAGGGATCCCTGGGAATCTTTCTCCGTCGGAAAATTCCTATGGATGGTATTATTCTGGAAGCACAACTAAGGTCGGCATTTTTGGTTGGCCTTTGTCGTCCCTGGCGGTTAATTTCCACACCATTAATGTCCATGGCCCATCATTTCTTTAATAATCAAACTAGCCACGGGCTCAGCACGGACGTATCTCGAAGCCTGGGGTGGGAACTCTGTACCTTGGTCCGTTCTCCCGGTCCCCGTAGCCTTCTCGTGGTTGACAGTTAACTGGCCGCAAATCCCAGAAAGTGGAGGAGCTCCTCCTGTCTGGGAAATTAAGATTCACGTTCATGATCAAGATTCGAGTTTTGACGGGATCGTGACAGGTCTTTTCAAGAGTGCCAGCCTTGTTTCTTCAGCATGTCAGTGGATTTGGCCAATGGCTGGGCGAAGTATAAGAAAAAAATTCACGCTGGTAAGACTTACGAGAACGAGACATCAAGTTGCATCAACTTGCTGGTCTCCAGTCCAGCGCTAATGCCTCACGACGACCTTGGTAGTAGGACAGGCTTCCATCCTCTCATCCTGGAAAGTGAGACAATAGGAGTAGGATTGCCTATCCAGCAATGACGATCCCTGCCTGTCCCTAAAAAGGAATCAATCCTTGTCGTTGATTGAATGGATGATTCCAGTGATTTTTCAATCCTTAACGCCGAAGCCCAACTTAGCGCCGTTCATCGGGCTTGCTGAAAATTGAGCTTGGGCCTCGGCTCGTGGCTTGTAAGCTTCTCATGGGCGGTTCATGAAACGGAATGCTTGCTCTTCCCACCCACTCAGGGGCTTTGTTTGCTTGTTGGTGGGAAATTCAGGACTCGACGATCCGCGGGCGGACTGAGCTCGAAGGTTGGGAGGTTGTGGCCAAGATCTAGCTGCCCACTAACCTAGGTAGTGGCTTGAACGCTTTCATTCAGTCGGTGTTCCCAAGAATATCCATAATACGACCGCAGGATCGGTATCCTAGTAGGAAGTTGGGTCCCAATCCATCTGATGATTCGGAGGGGTCCGCCGCCGCCCAAGATGGTAAATGAAGACGATGCCGACTTGTCCAGGATGAGGAAATAAGGATTTGAGGAGCCACAAGAAGCCGCACTTTTGATGTTTGGACTGTCATGGGCGATCCACAGCCTGGGAAATCCTGGATGGTCTGCTGCTCTCACTCTGTAGTCTGTAAGGCTCCTGCCTGCATTAGCTGATGACAGCAAATCATCTCCGTTCTCGGTACTTTCGGCCGGGCTCACTCACTTTTCCCGATGATTACTTTGAGCTCTGAAGCTGATCTGCGGCGAGGGGGATGGCTTGTTTGGCATTACCTTGCAGAGTTGCAGGGCTTGCTATGGACGCAGTCGCTCAGCGGGCTTGCATCGAGGAGAATAAGCAGGACTGACAGGGCGATTGGAAAGAAGTCATGCAGATGGGCTTGTGACAAGTATCTTGAAGGACGAGCAAGTTGCTTGCTTGAGCGCATTGTCCAATGTTGTCGTGATTGATGTCTGTGTCAGGATGGAAGTTGGAATGAAAGATTGGATGGCCGACAATCGCAAGTTGCACAAGACGCAAGAGCCAACTTTGCGCATAAATTAACTGCGGCAACAAGTCCAGCGACATCCCAGGTCCAAATACGCAGAGTCAGCTACCTGCAGATATACCTCTACTTGATATTATACAACTGCGCATTGAATCGAATACGTCAGAAGCATAACACCAGAGCTATCATCTGCAGGAGCACAGGCAGCAATGTCCACTGACCATGACATTGGAATCTAGTCTATGGTACGTAGATAGCAAACTATAATACAAATTGGTATCACGATGCACCCTGCAGTCTCCGCAACTTTTTCTCTTCAAGGCATAGCTATATCTGTGCTCCATTAGCAGTAGCCTATGACTTTGACGTCCGAATCTCTTCAACGGTCTTCTGTAACCCCTCAATCACAACCCCCCACTCAATCTGATGCACCTTCTGCTCAAACGCATGCAGATCCTCATCAGCTCCTTCAATGAAGGGAATCTCCCGCACAAGAATGGGCTTCCCCATATCCACCTCTGAAATCACATTGTGGATCATGACCCCGGTCCTCTTAATCTTACCGTCTAGCCACGCCTGGTGAGCCCGTTCGATGGCATTCTAGACAAGTCACGCAGCCAGGTTAGCAATCATGTACAGCAAAGACAACAACTCGTGACGGGAAGGATGATATGATATGACGTACAGCCCCATTGAACTCCCCCGGCAGCGCTGGATGTAAATTAATTATCCTAACACCCTCCTTCTCCAGCGGACTCAGAAACCCCTCGGAAAGCACATGCATGAACCCCAGACAAGCCACTAACTCCGGCTTATCGTCTAGCACCAATCTCGCGAGCTCGGCATCGTATTCTTCTCTAGCGCGCTGCACGCCCTCTGGTGTCGCGGGCTGTTGCTTCTTATACTTCACGAGGTTATGGTAGTGTGTCGGGATATTGGCGCGGCGCGCACGTTCCAGGCCGAAAGCGTCTTTGCGGTTGGAGATGACCCGGTTGATTTTTGTGGGAAGGGTGGTGTCATCGATAACGGCTTGAAGGTTTGTACCGGATCCGGATATAAGGACTGTAACGCGAATAGGCTCCATTTTACTTCTTGTGTTTATTGTAGAGTGGCTTGTCGAAGTATTTTCTGCTGTTGGCCGTGTCGAACTTGACTGCGGACTTTCGGAGGTGGGCAGGTTTGTATTGCGCACAGCGTTCTGGGCGGTCGTGGCGTTTGCTCTGGCGTCAGAACTATTGGATCTCAATGATCGAAGTCCGTCAATTAAGCAAGATGTGCCTGTCTGTGAAAGAGTCAATGGAATTGGGAGAAAATGCGATGGTGATGTTGATCAAGCTCCGACATTTTGACCGCGGGGCATGCGGCTGAGTCATCAAGTTGAAGGCGGGGCATCATTTGGTTATAAAAAGTAAAGTAACGGACGATAATAGTAGGTATTTACCGGTAGCAACACTCTTGAAATTGTCATGAATCGTGATATTGAGCTATGCACATCGCTCTATGCAATCAATAAAGTAATACAGCTCCAGGCGAAAACCACTGTTCCAGACATCGTGTCAAAGTAAACGTTGAGATATTGCATGCTGAACCAAGAGAGTTGAGTGAAATTCAAATGCACAGCGCAGCTGATTAAACAAACTCTCAAGCAAAAAAATACCACTTGACTGTCTGCATCCTGACTCCGACGACCAAAACCAAAACAACGCGATGCAGCAGTGGATATCTAAACCGATGTAACAAACGACGAAAAAGGCTGTTGAGTAGAGGCGCCATGCTAGATGGTAATGACAGGAAAGAAAATCCGGGTCCCGTATGAGACACGAAGGCCGTCAAGAAATTTGAAATTAGACAGCTGTTGTGCGTGGTATGTCAGATGGCGGCGGCGGCGGCGCTTCGGTGTTAGACTTGTCGGCGACACCTTGACCCCGGCAGAGCGGACAAGAATTGCGACCTGTTGTCAGCCACTAGATGAAGTCAGCTTCGTGTGGTCAATGCCAGGAGTAGAGTCGGAGTTGGGATGTACCTGGTCGATGCAATCCCGGTGGTAGAGATGCTCGCATTTGGTCAGCTGTCGAAGCTCCTCCGAGGCTTCGTACTCGCTAAGGCATATCAAACAACGCTCGCCCTCGGCGATTTGAATAGCGCTGGAGCCATCAGCGGCTTCTGCAGTAAGATTACCACCGTATTCCACCAAGCGGAACAAGCCTCCTGCGGAAGTGAGATCTTCTGGAGTGGCCACTGGCGGTTTGACCGGGCCAAGCAGTGATGACAGTAAGACCATATCTTCGTATGTCGGGTTCTAAGTTTACCTATGTTAACGAATGTTCAACGTAGACGCAAAATTTACTTACGTCAGTGAACAGGCTCGGCGCAGCAAATGCCGGATGGTTCTCAGAGAGGTTAGTTCCAACGACGTATATCAACCAACTTCTGCCTGTTGGGGCATTGTGATTATCAGGTTCCACGACACCATTGCGCCTGGCTGCCCCAGAGCCTAGTTGCTCGCGGTGGCGCGCAAACTCCGAATCACTTCGACGCCGTTGACGGGACGTATTGAGCGGGATATTCTCATCTGACGTTTCCACCATAAATTGACTTGAACGATTCTCAGTGAGCTGCGGTAGCACGTTAGGAGACATCGCGGAAGTGGTAGAAAGCCTTCTGCTGGGCGTCGAAGCGCCCGATGAAACAGCTGAAAGTCCTGGCTCAGCGGGTGTAGACGGTGGTGGGTGGGGACCAGGCGGGCTGTCCGACACAACGGAAGGCAAAGACGAAGGTGTACCACGACTGCCAGCATCGGACAGCCTACGCGGAGGATTTAGCATTCCAGGCTGAGGGGTAGCATCATCGTTTATGGCGGGTACACTGGATTGAGCGGGTCGAGCGGTGTTGGTGGCACCCGGACGTAGCCTGTCGCGAGGTGGAAGACTTCCTGGCGCTAGGAAAGGCAGTCGAAGAAGAGCATCCAGTCCAGGCAGAGCTGCAGGCTGTTGATCGCCAGAATTCCCGTTTCCGGATGGTACAGACCTGACTCCAACGACGACCAGAGTAACAGTTCGACCTTCGGGGCCATCTGTATGGGTATCTGTGTCCATATCATCCCCGAGAGTCGTGGCACTGTCTGAAGCCGTTTCTGCGCGGTTTGAAGCGGCGGAAGAGCGAGCATTATCCGAGTTAGCAAACCGGAAGACCCTCATGAAATTCACTGGGGTTGGCGGTCGTTCGTCGTGAGGTGGACTGGGCGAATCCCCGGGGGCTGGCTGGCCAGAGGTGGCACGCTGTAGACTTTGGATAAAACTCTCCAAAGAGCCATCCAACCCATCATTTCCCAGCGATTGGATATTAGGCAGGGCCGGTCCAGCTCCACCAGATAACTGAGCAGCAATAGCAGTAGCAGCAAGTTGAAGGACACGCGAGAGGGGCGTCTGCTCCTCTCGGCGCAAGGCTCTTGATGGTCGTGCTCTTAGTAGATTTGGGAAATGACGCACACTGGATTGGTTCTGCGATGATAGCATTGGGGTAGACGGCTGTGTGTTGCCCTCCCCGGGATCCACAGAATTGAGTTCATGAGGTGAGTCAAAGTCCATGCGAGTGTCGATAGGTCCGGGATGGGGAATAAAGCCGACAGTGTCCGGATTGTGGAATGGATATGCGCTTTCGGCGCCCTGATCAGAAGACAGGTCGGCAGATGGTTGACCAAACATATGAGCAATCGGGTTGGATATAGAGTGTCCAACACGGCGAAGACGGATGCTTCGCCGCCACGAACCAGGTCCAGAGTCAACTGAACTATCCGCTGATGAACTAGAAGAGTTCATATTTCCAGCCGCATCACCTCGGGTGTTGAAGTAGGGTCCACTTCGTGTTCGTCTCCTGCTACTGCCTCGAGAGCTCAGCGAAGCGAAAGGGCTGAACCGGGCGCTACTCTGGTTCACCTCCGACCTTGGTATAGTCCTGGAAACAATTCCATGCCGATGAGCATGACCTTCTGCTGGAGTCTCTTCTTCGCTATTCAAGAGACCTCGAATGACCGAGTTAGGCAAAATCCGGGATCCTAATCTCGACATTGTGGACTGTCTTCGCGCCAAGCGATTAAGAATCACAGACTGGTAATCCCGCTGGCTCGCTTCATATTGTGGACCAGACTCCTCCTCAATGCTGCCCATTTGTCTCGAAGCTCCAAGCATGTCGGCAGAAGGAATGACTGGCGGTTGCCATGGGTCGACCGGGGCACTCCCTTGACCAAGATGAATCATCGGCACATCGCTACTGCTCGGTACATGTCCTGCCAAGGGGTCGACGTCCCCGGCCTGCTCCGTGTTGTTCCCGTGATTCATTTCTTCATCCCTATTGTGGCTATGGCGACCCTGACTAGATACGGTGTGTTCAGCGGTGAGTTGATGGCGTTGTTCTCTTTGAGTGGAGGAAGACTGTCCCATAGTAACACGGACGAAACGTTGGAGCGTGGCGTTGGTAGGTTATATACCACCTATTGCCATCCACAGAAGGATGACTAAAAGCGCGTTGCAATTAGTAAGGATTCGATGACAACCGGGCAAGGACAGATAGAAAAGGGATGATAATGTCAAGAACAGCATGGCAAAAGCCGCCGAATCCGCGATGGAGCCGATGACGGAAGACTGGGGACTGCGAAATCGACGACGACGCCACCAAGGTCGAGAGCCGCATCATTCATGACTGTAAAAGTACAGACTCACCATTGGATAGCTCAAGCTAAGTATTGTTCGATACAACGCACAATCTAACTCTTGTGTCGGAGATTTATGCCACAACGTATTATTCTTTCGTATGTACCTAGGCGGAGAGAGTACTCAGGCGGCAGGCCGCGCGCAGCCCTTTGGTCGTCTGAGCAAGCGGGCTTCGGAGGATTCTGCAGGTGCTGCGGTCGAGATGACGAGCGTATCAATATTCACAATTTCTGAGAGAGATGTATGGAAGGTTTTCGGGCTCGTCGTCGAAGGCAGGAGGGGAGCAACGCAGAGCACCGGATAGGGTGGGTCAGGGTCACGAACAGTGCGATATGACGATCGCCGCGGCAAAGACAAGGAATCGAGGAGAAAGAAAGAGATCGAGCGCGGATAAGGGAGAGAGACGAGGTAAGCGACGAAGAAGAAGTGTGGTAGAGGAAGGAATGAGGAGATATGCTGATGGCAGATGACGGACGTGACTACGTTGTTGGAGTGAAGGCAGGCGAGTCGAGTGAGTGAGTGATAGCGTCCACTCCTTCCAGTCGGCTGCTGACAAGTTGTACAAGGCTGATTACATGTAGTACCACGCTGGTAATTACTAGTCCTACCATATACCTGAGTACTCGACTCTTCACGAAAGACTGTGAATCTGCTTCTGCGTCAGTGTCTGGCCTATGACTCCGCCAGACGATTATAAATAGCCTGGGCTGACCAGAGACGTGGAAAGCAGTGGCAGAGCATGCATTCTCCGGATTCCGTGGCGGTTTCCAGCCCGCAGATTGGGCTTAGTAGTGTAGCCTTGAACGGCCGTTGAGTACCCTCTGTATTAGTATTTACGGCTATGTAAAGTTGGAAAAAGCAAATCTGCGGGAACGCTAGCATGGCTTTGGACTGGTTCCTGATGATCATGTGATAAATAACCGTATTAGCTTCTTCAATACAGTCACATGACAGGCCTTCGGGAACTGTGAAATTCTGCCTTAATGCCTAACAAGCAAATTATACTGCAGTCTGCTGTCTTGCAGTCGTCTTTCTTCAATGTTCGACGGAATTTTAGCATACACCTCAGAATCCGGGCTTGACCATACAAACACTTAGCCTAGTGTGCGTATGTTTGGAAATATCTCGGAATAGGTGCAGATCCATTTGTCTGCATGAGCTAGACACATTGACTCAATGGTGTTATAATCCTCGATCCTCAGTCGAGGTGTGAAGACTCCTGAGGAATACGGAACTTGAGTCTTGTTGGCAAGGAATTACACATGGCTTTTACTCCCTCAGCATCGGCTTTTGCTTTACCGCTTCCTCAATGGCAGCAACCGCCCAGCCGGCGGGTCGCCAAATACGAATCTAAGAAGCGCAAGAATCACTATGACACCGGAGAAGAAGACAGCGATAGCCAGAATAGCGACAATGATGGCGAAACAACCGATGCCGTGTCTGACTTGGGTCTTACTGATCCGTCCGTGATCTTGCCCGCCGAGCAAGCTCACCAATATCGCGTTGCGGGATTACCTTTCCATGAAGAATTACCCGGTGGACAATTTCCGCACGGCCCGGTTAAGGAAAAGAATCGTCGGCCAAACAACAACACCGCGATTCATAAGCAGCTTTCGGCTCTCTCTCCGCCAGTATATGTGCCCCAATCTCCAGCGCATCAGGGGAACCTTCGACTTCATCACCTTGCGGTGCTAACTACCGTGCTCCATCGATGTCTCCTTGAATGTGACTACATACGCGCAGGAAGAGCATGGGGCTTGATACTTCGAGAACAATTTGGAGGCAGGTCGATTGATGTGCGCACCGAGGATAGATGGGGTATTGGTGCAGAAATTCTACTGCGAAGAGACCGCCAGATGTCCGACAGACTTCGAGATGACGGAAGTACAGGCGACAGGGGCACAGGCTCCAGCACGTTTTCAAAGCTTCTCTTCACTCGGAAAGGGTTCGAAGATGCCAAGACATACTACATGGAACTCATCACAAGGTATCCTCATATGAGTTCTGCTCCTAATGCAACAAGCGCACTGCACTTCTGGCCAGCTATGTTTGGTCTTTGGATCTATGTCACCCATGAAGAGAGTGTCGTCGCTCGAAACGCTCTTGACGACGAAGATGTCGAGATCGAAAACAGTGATTACAACGACTGGCTCGAGGAGCATCGAAGACTTACATCTGAAGTCCGAGAGAAGGAACTAGCTGAGGCTACTAAGATAGCCGCAAGCATGGATAATACTATGTCTTCGCCGCCATACTCGGATAGTCCAGAATTGCTTGAACTACGGGCCATGGTATCTTTGTGGATGGCTGATCTCGTCATTTCCAGCTTGCCTTCTGGAGGAAGCGACGAGGAGGAATATGGAGGTGATCATGACCTCAGCTCTGTCGATTATAGTGATGATATTATGTCAAGGTCGCTACCTGACAGTATTGAAGCAAGACAAGCCCGGCATGAGGCTCATTCGAAAAGACAACAAGAACTGGCCACTTCTCACGAACTTATGGCAAAGGCTCGGCAAAAAAGGCAGGAGTTGTCTTCCAAGTTTCAAAGGTTGCATATAGAAGACAATGGTCAATTATTTTGAATACTCATGGTATATTTCATCATTTGTGATCTGTAGTTCTATATACCTCAGATATATATTTAGCACACAGTATGATTTGCGTGCAAAACGGAAATAGTTCACAACACGGAAATCGCTTCTAATTCCAAGTAGCTCCAATATCTGAGTAATACAGCCTAGCTGGAAGTAATTCATGTCGTCGTGTCACGGTAATCAGTGGTGCTTGATGCTGTCTTCACATGAGGTAAGCTCCGCTCCGAGTCCGTGCCTGAGGATCACAACGCGTCCTGCATGAATTTCGAACAACACCCATCCAAACACCAACTTCAACCTCAAATCAACCACGCAGAAACCCTGAAACCCATTTCATTGCCCTAAGTAAATTAAGCCTTAAAAGTGACTGTTTCTCGCATTATCGGAATGCCAATTACCCTTCTTCCACTCAGCCAAGCTTACCTGCATTAACCATGGGCGTCGAGGACTATGTGCACGCCAAAGAGACCCGCCAGGTCCAGCCTCGACCACAATCAAGACAAGCTCTAGCCGAACAAGCCCGAGTCGAGGTCCCCGAAACAGCACTGATCGCGCCTGTCCCGATCTCAGCTAATGGCCGGGCTCCAATTGAGCGGTATGGATCGCCGTTTCTGCGCGACCAGGCGCCTGCTGAGAAACAAGTGTACCGAGATGCCTTTGACACTGACGTTGAGGGAATTGACGAATCGACCATTGCGGCGACTAGTGTGTTGGGTGGTGATGAGGTGCCGTTGCAGTATCGGCTATCGCCTGCTATCCATGCAATCAACAACGCGAATGCAATTACCAATGGAAACGGCAATCCCAACGCGGCTGTCCAATTTCAGGCTCAGTCTCATCATTCGCCGTCGCCTTCACCCTCGCCACAGCGTCGGCTCCGTGCTGGGCGTCGGGCCAATGACGCAAAGTGGTATGAAGGGCTCGGTGACCGCGCCTTGAAATCAGCGGGCTTCGACCTGGATGAGCTGGACGACATCAGCCAGCTTACTTCTACGGCCGGGGACGACGAGCAGTCAAATGATACGGATGACCAGCGCTTTGTGTCTAGGTATCGTGGAGGAGAGGAGCCGCTCAGCAGGAGACTTCAGAACTTTTGGTCTGCTAGTCGTAGGGCATACGAACCTACTGTTACGAGGGAACATGTAGAGCCGTCAAAACCCCAGTCCCATCTCCCTGTTGCGGCAGCAACTAAACCTCTGGCCGCAAGTGCCAGGAAGGTCACTCTTCAGCGGAGTATGACAGCAACACCCAGGACAAGATTCAGCCCGCCAAAGCCATCTCTACTAGATCAACTTGATCTAACACCCACCCGCCGCAGTCCCGGCCTAACAAGAACACACTCCCGCAAAGAACGAGGCGGCGAAAGAGAGCGAAAGCACGAGCGAGAAAGGGAAAGGGAAAGAGAAAGAGACCGCGAAAACGACACCATAAGACCAACCACTTCCTTCAGAGACCGAGATGACAACGAAGAAGGCCTCGGCCTCTTCACAAACTCAAACCTAGGCCACACAAACCTAGACGAGAGCCTTCAATCCCTCAACGTCTTTGATATGACCAACTTCGATGACTTGGAGAACGACTCGTCCATGAATGACCCCTTTTCCCGGCGCGCATCAATGCGCCGCATCGAACCAGAAATAGGTGCAGGTGTAGATATCGATGCTGAAGAAGACGCAGCACAATTACCCACAAGCACAACACCACTCTCGAAACCACCAAAGAATCAAATCACCAAAAAACGCCCTCGAGACCTAGAACCAGACTACCCCCCCGAAATCCTCGCAACAAAAACCTTCACCGAACTGCAAGCCGAACCATTCGACCACACACCAACACTACCGCCAATCCCACCTAAGACCCAAACTCCCAAACCCAAATCAACCCAAGACCCCTCCCAAATCGCTAAAGCACCAGAACAACTCCCCACCGAAGACCAAATAACGTACCTCCTCCGCCTGAACCCCCAAGAACAAAACGCCTATTTCTCCACCCTCTCACTGGACGAATGGGAATCGTGCGGCGACAGCCTAATTGATGAATTTGGCAAGTTGATGGGGAAGATGAAGGATCTTAGATGTGAGCGGCGAGCTACCGCGAAGATCTTTGAGGATGAGATTAAGCGACGCCATGAGGTTGTTGAGGAGCAGTCTCAGGAGATTACGGGGAAGTTTGAGGAGATGAGGGCTGGTGGGGCGGAGGTTTTGAGGGGGAGGTCGCCTTGATTTATTTATTGTTGAGATTGAGGATGATCGTGAAGAGGCATGGAGAGTATAGGTATATCGGCTTATTTGTCTCGTGTGTTGTGATGGGAAAGCGTGGAGCAAGAATCTGCTCATCTGGCCTGGTGTCTAATGTCAAATGTCTACTTTGAGATTGAGTGCTATGTTTTAAATGTCATTGAGCTAGCTAGCTACCTATGTATCTATTTAGAGCATCAATATACCCCACATAAGAGAAACAACTGCTATGATGGCTCGCTTCCAAACTCCCATCTATGCCAAAATCACTTCAACAGATCAGAACAACAAGTTATCCCAACTCCGAGACCAGCGGCGGAGGACTGAAATGTACAGATGTCTTCAGAAAAGACGAGATATGAATGGAGGGCTACTTGGATGTTGAGTCATCCTTTAAAGCGGCAGCGAGGCGCTTGTAATCTTCAAGTAGGAGAGTTACGTCTCCTATTGTCAGGTCATTTGCGCTCTGAGCTTGAAGGAAACGTTGGATTGGTGGGTCGACCTTGGTGTCGGTCGTAGATGTGAATGTCGGTGCTCTGGAGCGACTTGGAAGAGTGGGCACTGAGGAGGTCTCAGTATTAGCACGGCCAAAGCCCCTGATCATTCCTGGTATATGATTGAGAGGGTTGAGGGTATTTCCAAAGCTCCTCACCGACTCTAGCGTCGGGGTCGATAGAGCAGAATTTGCGTTGGGACCACGCTCTTCCTTTGATAGGCTTGAAGCGGCTATTGATGTCCTAGAGCTTGCCTGCGTTCGCACACTGTCCGTACTTCGATCTCGAGGTGTGTGCTGGCCAGCAACAAGCCCGTTGAAGGTGTCTTCCGCCTTGGAACCAATACGTCTTAGTCGCGATGGCTCTGGAGTTGAAGGTTCTTTCGAGGGGCCATCATGCTTATTTATCTGAGGGTTACCAGCAGCCGCGGGGGACGTGACCAGACGTCTAGCCTCCGCTAGGGTCTTTGGTAGTACAGGGCCAGCTGCGCCATCTTTACCCGGGAGCTGGTTGGATTGCAGCTCTTTCAGGCGGCCAAACAAGAAATTAAAGCTGCTATCTAGGGTTGCGCTGATGTTCTTCATGCCTTGGTCAGCAGTGTTACGCACGGCGTCATTTGCGGCCCCGAGAACCTTTGCAGGGGGTTGGAAGAGAGTGTTCAAGCGGCCCTGCTGGGGTGGTACAGGACCCGGGAGGGTGTCGGATGGTTCGGTGCCAGTCGTTGTTAGAGGTTCTGCAGATGCAGTCACAGATGAAACACAAGCCGTGGTCTTTTCAGGAGCGGGCTGAAGAGGAGGTACGTTCTCGGCAAGCGGCGCCGAATCACTATCAGCGGCTTTGGTCTGTCCTTCTGGCACAGCATCCGCGCGAAGCTCGGAGAGGTCCACATTCTCGAGAAAACTGATAGCAGCCTCAAGGTTGGTCAAACAGTACGCAGTTTCACCGTCCACCTTACTGCTCGATCTAAATCGCTGGATAAAGACAAGGTTGCTGATGACGTTGATCCCTTCAGGTGGGCAAGTGACCAATGTATAAATAAGAGCAGGCAGAATCTCGTCAGCAGAAGACGAGGAAGGCAACAACTTTGTCAATGCATCAACGATTGCTTTGTGACAAGCCGCAAGATGTCGAAGTTTGCCCAATGGGTTTTTCTCTTCGTTCATCTTTGCGAGATAGTCTCGAGCTGTAGAGAAGCATTCATTGGCCGCCGCCTGGTTTTTCTCGTCTATTGCAGAGATGTCGATATCAATGCCTAGGTCTTTGAGGTTGATCCCAACTAAAAGCAAAGCTGCCGTCTTCGACCTCAACTTTTCATCCCTCACTTCATCTAAAGTGCTCTTATGCCGCCATATCTTATCATAGACGCTTTCGCAAGCTCTTCGCTCTACGGCCTCTTCCATGTCAACCTGTTTGGCCGCAAGCATCTTCCGGGCTGTCCGTTTCTCAGTCACTTCAAAGGCCGTTAACATTTGGCGGCTGGAGGAGTCTGCATCTTTACTGTTTGATAGCGGTGAAGGGTCACGGTTTATGCGAGAGGCAAGAGCAGATATATGGGTGGCTATATGCGATTCGGCTCGGAGGTAGAAGTCTTGGAAAAGATTTGAGATTCTGTCTATCGTGGGAGGGGACGAGTGTACGCGCGCGCCCAAAGAGTTGACGAATCTAGACAAGTATTAGCAGGTGAAGCTCAAGACAAGACAAACAAGTCTCAGAATACCTATCAGTAAGACTAATCAGCTCGATTGGTAGCTCATCTGGTTGGTTTGTTACGTTCCGCGAGAGCACCGAAGCTTCCTCACCGTTTGGCTCGTCGTCCACAGACGTCCCAGAAGCACCAGGCTTCTCGAACACATCCGGACTATCCTCCTCTTCCTCGTTCCCTGATAGACTCAGAGGGAGTGCATCCGCGTCTACCACCTCTGCAACGGACTGTACGGTTTTTGCCCGGGACCGAATGAACGGAGTGGTTCCTGGACTGTCCATTCGAGGGAACGAGCGGGTTGTGTGCAAACGGGGCTTAGCGGAGGCATTATCGGAGTTACCGGACAACATGGCTGTAAGGTAAGGTTGAGATAGTGTCCGCAAAGAGGCTGCTACTTTATCTCGTGGAGCTCAAGCTGTTCCCCGCAGCTAGCTCGGAGCTCTGTTGACAGTCGGATATTCGAGGTCCAGACCCCCAGGGTGGTATTCAAAAGCAAAAAGGTATAATAATACAGATATTAAGTAGTCTTCGACATTTCGAGATGTTTGATCAGACGGCGCATGACCGAGAGAGCTGATGCCTGGCTGCACAAGGTCGTAAACTTAGTAAGGTGTCAGGTCACCCTTTCCCAGAAGGTTCCCGACCCCGTGACGCGGTCCAGGCCGCACGTGATCGTCCTTCTCCGCAGTGCGTCACCGATAAGTCCGCATGCCTGCACTCGAGCCTCTATCGCCCATCTGCGCCTCTACTCTCTTTCCTAGTGTTTGCATCTTTATCATCGCTTTTCACTATGGACCGGCCTCAGAAGCGGCTGAGAAAGCGCCCCTTGGCGGATATGAGCGTCGTCAGCTTGCTCATGTCCCTTGCCGTGCCATCTTACGCCTCCGCTTATCACCCAGTATACTTCGGGTCTCAGGACTCATCGCCCTTCCTTCCACCACAAGTCCCGATAGCGGATACGCCCTCACTTTCTGGATCGCATGAATTTGTGAGTCCACTTTCAACATTTCCTATTAGATGGGCATACTAACTGTTTAGTCCCTTCGCCACATCGTTCAGCGAGGAGCGTATGAGTACCCCGAACTCCACCGAAGGCTCGACATCCACCCCCACACCCAACTTCGAGCCGTTTCAGAGGATGGAACAGAAGAAACCGAACCCCTTGACCTCGATGTGCCCTTTGTTGCAACATCTGAGCCCATCACCATCGAGCGGCTTACAGACCGACGTCTATCTACAATCGAGGAACACTTGGCGGCGGCAAGGAACTCTGGATCAGCAGTTGCACTCTCATCGTCAGAATGGTCTATGGACACAGTAGCAGGACCCAACATTACGGATCGACAGACTGTCCTTACCTTTGCCAAAATGACAGCAAATGACTATATCGAGGTGCCAGGGACCGAAGATTGGCAGGACATCAATGGCAAACTCAACTACTCCACCAGCTTTGGCTGGCAAAATGACGGCTTGAGAGGTCACATATATGCGGACGAGACCAACAGCACGATTGTTTTATCGCTCAAGGGGACATCTCCAGCTCTTTTCGATGGTGCCGGAACTACAACCAATGACAAACTAAATGACAATCTTTTCTTCAGCTGCTGCTGTGGACAAGGTGGATCTTATCTATGGCGAGAGGTTTGTGACTGCCAAAAGACTGCGTTCAACGCCAACTTGACCTGCATCGTCGAAGCAATGAACGATGAGAACAGATATTACCGCGCCACACTGGATCTGTACTCCAATGTCACCGAACTGTACCCCGAGGCGAAAGTCTGGCTGACTGGTCACTCTCTTGGAGGAGCCATGGCGAGTTTGCTTGGTCTGACATTTGGATTGCCTGTTGTCACCTTTGAAGCTGTTCCCGAAGCGCTCCCCGCCGCTCGCCTAGGCTTGCCGAGCCCTCCTGGAAATGACCCAAATCTGCCTCAAGCGAGAAAGTTCACTGGAGCATATCATTTTGGACATACCGCCGATCCTGTCTACATGGGCACTTGTAATGGTGTTAGTTCTGTGTGCACTTGGGGTGGGTATGCTATGGAGTCTGCCTGTCATACTGGCAATATGTGTGTTTACGACACAGTGGGAGACAAGGGATGGCGGGTCGCGATTGGCACACATCGTATCAAAGCCGTGATATCAGACGTTCTGGAAGTATACGATGATGTTCCCCAGTGCGCCCCTGAAGAGGAGTGCTATGACTGCGAGTTGTGGAAGTTCTTCAAGAGCAACGGTTCCGAAGTCACTACGACGAGCCAGCCTCCAACATCCACAACAACTACTACGTCAACTCGGACAACTACTTGTAAGACGCCTGGATGGTGGGGTTGTCTTGATGATAGTACAACCACTGACCCCCCTGCAACCACCACCACGACGACCTCCACATGCAAGACACCAGGCTGGTTCGGCTGCAAAGACCCAACCACAACAGTCACAACCACTACTGGAGAACCAACGACGACCACCACAACCTGCAAAGATCCAGGCTGGTTTGGCTGTCGCGACCCCACAACGTCTACCGCATCACAAACTCCAGCACCTACATCCACTTGTGAAACCCCAGGTTTCTTCTGGGGTTGTCATGACACTGAGGCGGCTGCTGAACAGATTACGCCACCTCCAGAGCCACCTCTCTAAATTGGCAGTTCTCATTTCCTTACGACCATCTACGACTATTAACTGGGTACATTTTCTAGGTAATTTTGCTTTATCCGTTCAACTTGGCGCTTGGAGTTAGGGTTGCATTGCTGGCTACCTTGTCTTGAATACACCACACGTTACACTACTGCAGCAGGGAAGTCCCAGTTGGACTCCCTTGCGGGTTCCACAACCCTTATTCTCCGATTTAGCATACATACCTCAGCATTAGATCAGCAAGCACAAGTACTCAAATTTAGTTATTTAACCAAATAACCCATTTACAGATTTTGCATAGGGTACTAGTAAGATAAGTCACAAATCTACAGCTTAGCCTTCGCATCCCCATCCGTAGCCTTCGCCTCCGTCGCCTTCTCAATCCTAGCACCCAGATCCTGATTCACCCTGCTGAACATCCCATACGTAGCCTTCCTAACCCTTGGGTGCGCATTACAAAGATGCCCCGCAATATTCCCCACAAAGTTCTCCTGCTGTCCCTGCTGGCGCCCCAGAACCTGCCAAAGCCCATTCGCCTGCACAAAGTCCTCATCCGTAACAGGCAACTGCTCCGTAACAACAGACCCAGCCCACTTCTCGTGTTCCTGGGACGCCTTAACGGGCTTGTATGTGAGTGGGCGGAAAGTAGAGGGGTAGTTCGGGTTCGCGCCGTGGTTCCCGTGCACGCTCATTGCGCCGTCGCGGTGGAAGGGAGTAAATGAGCGCAGGGGACAGTTAACGGGGATGGATTGGTAGTTTGGTGTTCCCAGACGGTGGCGGTGTGTATCCGGGTACGAGAAGAGGCGGGATTGGAGCACGGGATCAGCGGATGGTTCGACGCCTGGAACCATATGGGATGGCGAGAAGGCAGCTTGTTCGACCTCGGCGAAATAATTCTGCGGGTTCTTGTTCAGGGTGAATTTTCCGAAACGGCGCAGGGGCACTTCAGATTGAGGCCAGACTTTCGTTAGGTCGAAGATGTTCCACCGGAACTTTTCGGCTTGTTCGGGGGAGAGCGTTTGGACATAGCATGTCCAGCTGGGGTGTTCGCCGCGGACGATGGCGTCGAAGAGGTCCTGCGTGTGCCAGTCGGGGTTCTCGGCTGAGAGCTTGCCGGCCTCGGCGTCTGTGAATGTTTTGTTGCCTTGGTCTGTCTTGAGGTGTAGCTGAATGTAGTTGAATGTCCCGTCTGGTTTGATCCATTTGTATGTGTGGCCTGAATACCCGTTCATGTGGCGGTAGGAATATGGTGTACCGCGGTCCGAGAAGAGGTGCATGACCTGGTGGACTGCCTCCTGGTGTGTGGAAAGATAATCCCAGAACATCGTCGCATCCTTGAGATTCGTCTGCGGGTTGCGCTTCTGCGTGTGGATGAACATGGGGAACTTGGACGGATCACGCAGGAAGAAAACAGGCGTATTGTTAAACACCCAGTCCCAGTTCCCTTCCTCAGTATAGAATTTACAGGCGAAGCCGCGCGGGTCGCGCGCGCTATCGGGGGATCCCTTTTCGCCGCCGACGGTCGAGAACCGCACGAAGGTCTTGGTCTTCTTGCCGACGCCCTTCAGCATGTCGATTGTGGTGATGTCGCTGATGTCGTCGGTGACTTCGAATTCGCCGTAGGCTCCGGCGCCCTTGGCGTGGACGACGCGCTCGGGAATGCGCTCACGGTCGAAGTGGGAGAGGAGGTCGATTAGGTTGAAGTCTTGGAGGAGGAGGGGGCCGTTGCGGCCGACTCGCTGGGAGGCTTGGGGGTCCATGACCTGAAAACATCAGTACTTGCCCACTGGGTGTTGGTGGATAGGAAGCGTACAGGACAGCCATTGGAGGTAGTGTAGACCGGAGTCTCATTGTAGCGGTAGGTCTCTGAAAGGTGTTAGAGATCTTCAAAGATCTGATAATGCCATCGCAATAAGTTTAAACATACTCTGCTCGTCGTCTTGACCCATGGTGGCGGTATACAGTAATGACCCTGATGAAACAAAGTAAAGAGAATTGAAGACACAGGGTGGCCGGGAGGGGATGCGGGGATTATATAGCAAAACGTGGCACTCCAACTCGGTGAGGAGACAGAAATTGGAGCCACAAGATACTATGCCAAAATGTAAAACGGCACTAAAAATTCTATATAGACGAGATGTGGCCAATCAAGATTCATGAAAAGGTCAACATTTGCGCCCCACTATTGAAACGGAAGGCCTTTCCGATCTTTTGCTCTGCTGTCTTTGCTGGTTTGACATCTAGAAATCAGCGATCTTCATTCTCCCCGCACTACAGACTACAGAAGTTTACAGCGCGGAATGCATGGTTGTGACCTCGGCGGAATCCAGAACGTGGGCTTTCCTCGGAAGTCGGAGATTTCCGCGAGGGGGTTCCGCTATCTGTTTCGATACATGAGGATAGCAGTTGTTTATAAAGTCATATTACTCTGTCAATTACTCTCTTAGATTATCCCATAAACAACAGAAGAACACAAGTTCTCATGCTGAACACTCAAGGAGAAGGACCGGATCTGGTTCCTCCTTTCTCACAAGCGATGCGAGGTCGGAACCGCTCCCGGGTCGCATCTTCCCCAAATCAGGCAACACTCGCGCTCGCCTGCCCCCAACCAGACCGATCTTGTTGATAATCATGCATCGATCGGCTCATTCCAGCCTCTGCGCTCCGTTATTAACGAGCCATGTCTGGCCTGTTCCACTGACTAAACGGCGAAACGCTCCACCCCGGCTGCCTTCTCCGCATCCCCAGATGACTCGGCTCCGTGGCCGTCTCTCATCTTTGCATGAGCTGGGTTAGCTGGGCTTCTTTGCAGTCACATAACTTCTTGGAGTTTCCCGAAAGCCCGGCTTGTTTTCGTCACTTTTTTACCTCGAACTGAGTCTCTCATTATTGGCTGGACAGTCTAGCATCAACTACAGCGTAGAACTCTTAGAATCAGCCGAGTGCTTCTTCCGCTGCAATATCGCTGGAATCAATCATTGAACCTGCTAATGTTCGTGGAAGAATCGCCTAGTAAATGCTCCCGTGTACCTGACACCAAGGCACAACAAAACGTCCAGAGCGATCAAAGTCTGAGTACTTTTTGACTTGAGCAAGAGTCTCGGTCTTGACAATCCAACCTCTTGATTGGGCAGGCCAGTGTATTTGGCCTTTTTGAAGTAAGGAGTCGAAGCTGCGCTTAGGGGTTGGAATTGCCCCGGCGGCTGAGAGCAACACCGCGTCAGTCTCGTTGCTCTTTCTTGTATGCTCTCTGAGACCTCGATTGGATTCAATTCGCAAGGAGCCGTATCGGCAAGTTTACAGAGAAGTTCATTGCCGGAAAATCGCGTTGGTGTCATGTTTGTCGCACCAAGACCAGCAAATAACACTGATGCTCTCGTCTCAGGATAAGATCCATGATTAAAATCGGTGATCGGAAGACTGCAACGTGAACTGCATCATAGCGAGTGGGATTGCGTCGAGGTGATACCTTACAACTGTGTCAACTGACTCGTACACAAGTCGGTCAACCCTCATTGACGTACTCAACATGCAGATTGTAGATCAATGACTCGAGACTATCAGCCAAAGATAAACTCTTGTCTGCGTTCCTGATGAGTACCGGTGGTGTCTGCTTTCGTTGCCGAAGCCGCCAGGTGACGGTCTCACCCTCCGAAATTTATGCGATCCTGAGAGCCTGACATTGTACTCTGTAGAGAGTGCAATGAAGCATCGAGAACCTCCACAATGGTAATGCTTATTTGCCAAAGACAAAATCAAATGGAGTGTTCCAGAGGGGTGTCAAGGTCCTGTTTACGAGGTGACGTCATATTTAATACGAATTATGCCCGCGCCAAGGCAGAGCTTCCTACGGAGAATATACGTTCGGAGGGTTAAGAGATTGTCTTGACACTAGAGCGATCGAAGGATAGAGGCTAATTGGCGATTAAGAGGCCTATTTCGAGGGCTAGAACTGGTCTTCTCCATTGGATGAACTACATCGTATACAAACTATGTTGTTTGGTCTGAAAGCGTGTGTATGTTGCAAAACAATGTCATTATGAATCATTCTAGTGTTCTATCCAGAGTGAAAGGAATGGCCGGAGCAAGGCTGGTTTGAGAAATATGCAACGCAAGTACAGAGTATCGCATTAAGCGTCATCAATATCAACATTCTCGCCCGCTAAGTGTGAAAATAAGGTAGAGCCAGAGAACCATCGACGTCCAAATTAAGGTGGGCGGAATAGCGAATCGTAAAGGTCATAACATCGTCAGGTAGGTAGGTATGTTTCGTCAAAGATGAGGTTCGTTTAGCGGAAGCAGCTGAAGCGACCGAGGGAGATTCTGAAGGGGGCGCGACGGGCACCGTGCTTGTCGACGACGACACCACCGCCTGGTTTTGTTAGCTTCTGATAGATATAGAAAGACGTTCAAGCAAGAGTGTACTCACCGGCGTGTCTGCCGCCAAAGTGCTTAGTCCACATAAGACCCATTGTTGTTGAGTTGTTTGGTTGTAGTTGGTGATAAGATCAGGTAAGGTAGATGAAACTTTGTGTTGATGGATTGAAAATGTCTTTGCTTGTGATGATGAGAAAGGACTGAGATCTCGAAGCTCTTAAATAAAGCTCCAAAGCCCAAGTGCTACCTAAACAAAACCGGTTGGCTTGTGTGCAAGTGACGTGTGCCAATATAGAAGCTTGGACCATGACATCTTTGGTGGTCTGACACAGCCACATATCGCAGAATAACTGCACTCCTGGTTGGTTGGAAAATTGCAGATCGTGAACTTTTGCAGATCGAAGCGTTTCGTTTTCCGATTATAGGATTCGATACGATTCTTGTTGGCGGGTTTGCGCCACAAATGCAAGGTTTGATCTGGTTGATCTACATGGGGACCCGCAGTTGGTAGACCCTGAGATCAGATTGTGACGTTCTGGGGCTGTTAACTGGAATATTGACGATTCAGGACAGAGAAGTGCTGCTTGCCACTGACGAGATTCATTGTGGCTGTTTAGTGGGATTGAATCCGAGCCACCGGGTCCAGTTGAAGGAGCTCAAGCTTCAACAAGAGCCGGGGACTATGAATAGATTGGCTTGGCATGCCTAGATATCGGGACAGCCGTCAATGGAGCAGTGTCCACGCAGCCAGCCAGAAAGAGTACTCGTGCTTTCAAAATTTTAGTTTCGGCCTCGAATCTGTGAGAACGGCTGCGCGATTGTTGGTAGACGCGATCATGAGTTGGCGTCCAAGAATTGGCTACTATCATGTATGCTTCAAATGGAATGTGAAGAGAAGATGCTGTCCGACAGCTTCTTCCTAGAATAGAAACTGAAACTGCTCATGGACTCCTCAGGAAGGTTTTCAGTTGTCAGTGAAAGCCAACACTGGGACCTACATAGGATCAAGTCCTGTACTGTGGTGGTTGCTCCTTGGCTTCTTGGAGCGAAGCTTGAAGCTCTTCGAGAGCCTGCGCATGAGCGGTGCTAGATGTTACTCAGACCGTGTTTTTCTGAAGTTACTTGAATTTGCCGCGCTTCTGTGCCATGCTCGCGAGTGTCTGCCTCAAGGCATTATTAAGATTGGTTGTTCAATAGTTCATGGACTGGAGTGCCACTCTGTGCCGTCCCGGGGCAGCAGGTAATTTCCGACAGAAAGGGCTTCTCGGATTATTTCTCTTCGAAAATCTGCGGTCCTTTTGATCTGATTCACTGTCGCACCGATCGGTAGGTAGCATACAGTGCAATGTGTTTATCTGTAACACGGGTAGTGAGGCTCGGGGCTCCAACATGCTTTGCGAACTAGGCACTCCAACAACAATAGAAGACAACCCCTGTCTTCTCCAACTAGAAAAATCTGGAAGATTTTGGAACAGGGATGGAATTGGAACGGACCAGGTCCCAACGGCAGACGTGAGCTTGGCTTGGCTGGACCGCAGGACTGTGCCGAAAACGGACATGGAGTGCTGACCACCCGCCAAGCTGCAGATGCTGCTGCACCTTTGATTCTGATTCCACGTTAGGGTTCTGATGACCATCCTTGTCGTTCTTGGACCCTGTACTTGGTGCTGCAAGGCTGTAAGCATGTCCAATAGATGATTACTGTTCGAGTTTTCCAGAGATGACCCGGAATCTGCACGCCACTAAGGGCTTGGCTGCAATCCCCTCCTCCAAGATCAGTGCCGGACAGTGGTCTGTTCCCCAAGAACTCCCCACAAACCCCAAGTCTCGGAATGTTACCCTTCAGCTGCGTTATCCTCTGTTCGTGTTAGCGTCGCGTGCTCTTTTCTTCTTTTGCGGACTATCTGCCGCTCAAACTCGGGAGAAATCTTTTCGAAGTGTGGGCTGGAGCACTGTCGACTGTCGAGTGGACCCTCCCCGAGTCCCCGCCGCGGCCATAAATCTCTACCGGGACCGTCTCTGCGGACACCACTTGTCTGCCCGCAAACAATCCCCCTTTCCCCTCTGTTGATCTGTTGGCCGTCTCCCCAGTCTGCTGGGTTCGCTGAAAATGGAGTCCTCCACGGCTCAAGATACAATTGCTCCGGCAAAAGATGATCAGCAGCAGCAACAACAAAATCAGCAGAACCCGGCTGTGCCGATGGCCAAGGTCATTGAGAATGCAAAAGCAGCCGCTCACAAGGAGCAGAACATGACCCTTCTGCAGGGTATCAAGCTCTACCCAAAGGCTGTCATGTGGAGTATTATCATCTCGACTTGCATTGTCATGGAGGGGTACGATATCTCACTCGTCAACAACTTTTACGCTTTTGAACAATTCAACCGCAAATATGGTGAGATGGGAGCGAATGGTGAATATCAGGTCCCCGCACGGGTGAGTGCTCCTCGATGCTGATCTTCAATCAATCTCATTGTTAACGTTGTTTGATCTATAGTGGCAATCCGGTCTGAGTAACGGTGCATACGTCGGCGAAATCATCGGTCTCCTGCTCAACGGTTGGGCTTCGGAGAAGTTCGGATACCGGTACACAGTCATGGCATGTCTCGTCCTCATCACAGCCTGGACAGCAATTTTCTTCACGGCCCCCAACGTCCAAGCCCTCCTGGCAGCCGAGATCCTCGCCGGTATCCCCTGGGGAGTCTTCCAAACCCTCTGCGTCACCTATGCGTCCGAAGTCTGCCCCGTCGCCCTCCGGAGCTACCTTACAACCTACGTGAACTTTTGCTGGGGTCTCGGACAACTCATTGGAGTCGGAGTGATCCGCGCCATGATCGGTCGGCAAGATGAATGGGCTTACCGCATCCCCTACGGTCTTCAATGGATGTGGCCAGTACCCCTCTTCATCGGCATCTTCCTAGCCCCCGAATCACCATGGTGGCTTGTACGTACCGGGAAAACGCAGGAAGCGAAAAAGTCACTCCTCCGCCTGACAAAAACAAGCCAGGAGTCAGACTTCAACGCAGACGAAACAATCGCCATGATGGTGCACACTACCGCACTCGAACAAAAGATTACTTCGGGCGCCAGCTACCTAGATTGCTTCAGGGGTGTCGACCTCCGCCGCACAGAGATCGTTTGCATGGTCTGGGCGATTCAGAATCTCTCAGGAAACTCCTTTTCCAATTACTCGACTTACTTCCTGCAGCAGGCCGGGCTGTCGGATACATCAGCTTACTCCTTTGCAATGGGGCAGTACGGAATTAACATGGCCGGTGTATTCGGCGCCTGGTTTCTAATGGCCTGGGGTATTGGGCGCCGCAAGCTCTATCTGTACGGTTTGTGCGGCCTCTGCGTCATGCTGCTTGTCATGGGTTTCCTTGGCCTCGTCCCCGAATCTCACAGGACTCAATCTTCTCTCGCGACTGGGTCAATGATGCTCGTCTGGGCCCTCTTCTACCAACTCACAGTCGGCACAATCGCCTACTCCCTCATTGCAGAGATCTCAACCCGCCGGCTCCAAATCAAGACCGTCGTCCTCGGACGAATCTCATACAACATCGTCGCGATTATCTGTGGTGTGTTGACGCCATATATGGTAAACCCTACCGCATGGGACTGGGGTAACTTCGCCGGTCTCTTCTGGGGAGGTATTTGCTTTCTCTGCATTATATACACTTTCTTCCGTGTTCCTGAACCCAGTGGTCGCACATTCGCGGAACTAGACGTCCTCTTCGAACGCAAGGTCAGCGCCCGGAAGTTCGCAAGCACACGCGTCGATGTCTTCGACGAGACAGTCGAGGGCCGCGTGGTCGAGAACTACCAGAGCCAGAAGCAAACAGGAAGCCGCGAGGATCCCGAAAAGCAGGCTCAGGCTCAGGCTACGGTGTTTTAAATTGAGCTGAATTGAGCTTGAGTTGCGTTTTTCTTTGAATGGGTTCTTTGGCGTGATGGCTGTGGATTATGGGATATACTTACACTACTTACTAATGAATGTACATATACTTACGAGGCAACGAATGCATCGCTGATGCTGTGATATAATAATAATCAATACAATGGAATAGGTTTAAAACATTCTCTTGTGATATACTTCCTGTATAAACTAGCAACGGAGATCGACACCAGTCCACACCTTACTCATGAGACCACTCAGCCTTCTTCTTCTCCGCAAACGCAGTCATTCCAATCTTCTGATCCCGGCTCCCAAACAACCCATGGAAAAGCCTCCTCTCATACTCAACGCCTTCACGAACACCAAGCTCCTGAGACTTATTAACCACCTCCTTCGCCGCAACAGTCGCAACCCTTGAATAACCAGCAATAACCTCCGCCGTCTCAATAGCCTTATTCAAGACATCCTCCTTCCCCCCCTCCACAACCCTCGCAGCAACACCCCACTCCCCAGCCTCGCGCCCACTAAAGTTCTTCCCCGTGAGAATCAGTTCCATAGCGCGTGCCTTGCCAATCGCAGCCGTAAGACGCTGGCTGCCGCCTGCGCCGGGGATAACGCCGAGTTTGATCTCGGGCTGTCCGAATGTTGCATTTGCTGTGCAGTATAGGATGTCGGCCATTAGGGCGAGTTCGCAGCCGCCGCCTAGTGCGTAGCCGGATACGGCGGCGATGACAGGCTTTCGGATGGAGGTTATGTGGGACCAGGGGGCTATGAAGTTTGTGCTGTAGGCGGAGGAGAATGTTAGGGGGGCCATTTCCTTTATGTCTGCGCCGGCTGTTCAACAATTTCTTGTTAGCGAATTGGATCGTAGTGTATATAGGGATGGAGGAAGGAAAGGTTTAGCATACCAGCAAAAGCCTTCTCGCTTCCTGTCAGGATGATAGCGCCGATATCCTTGTTCTCGTCGTACTTGGAGAGGGCATCGTTGAGTTCTGTGAAGAGAGGACTGGAGAGGGCGTTGAGGGCTTTGGGTCTGTTGAGGGTGACTATTAGAGACAGTATTAGCTTGAGTACATTATTTGGGCTGTATGCAGGTTGCTAGCGTGAACGTACTCAGGCCAACACCTGGCTTGGGGACTGAGGTGAGGATGTGCTCATAGCTCGGGAAAGCGGAAGAGTATAGGCGGACGCGAGCGAAGAATGTCGTTCCTCGCGGAGAAGCGAAGCGGAGGGATTGCCTGGCGAACATTCTGACAAGCTTTATGGGGAGTAATTGATAGAGTAAATGGTAGGGAGATGGTTTTTTGAGCTAGATGTCAATGATGAAGTCAATAGTTCCAAGATGGAGAGCTCCGGGAGACGCGCGATTCCCCGCATTGCCGATGCCAACCGCCCGAGCTAGCTCCGAGGTACAGAAGCTAGTCACATGACCGACCCTTGCATAACTTACATAAGCCCAGATAGACAGTGACAGCGCCACAAACGGACTAGCGCACTTCTCGGAGTAATTGAGGCGCAGCACTCCGGTCCGGTGTGGCTGACTAGACGCCTCGCTCAAACAGGCCAAGTTGGAGTTCGCAACGGTGTTTGGAAAGTGGACAACTTTTGCACATCGCCTCCAGACCGACGACCCCGGGTTTCATTCTGTTGGTGCTGAAGTGCGCTTCTTCTACTCTCTTTGCCGACTCCTAGTTATTCTCCTTTTTCGTCTCCTACACCCTTATCAACCGCCGCAATGGATGTCCCTGAGCCCGAGCAGACGCCTTTCACGGCCGTTACGGCGCAGACTTCGAAGCTTGCTAGGGTATGTCTTAGATTGCCTCCGTGGGACATGAAACGCTGTCTGAGGGAGATGAGTGCGAGTATGGACAGTGCTAATGGATTGACTAGCAATACCAAACCTACCTCGACAAGTCGACACCGTTCACAACCTACCGCTGGATAGGCACTGTCGTGCTCCTCCTCGTCTTCTTCCTGCGCATCATCTTCGCTCAGGGGTGGTACATCGGTACGTACCTCTGTATTTCCACAATCCCATTAATCTCAACACCAGAACTAACATATTCGTGTTCGTGTCAGTTGCATACACCGTCGGAATCTACCTCCTAAACCTGTTCCTCCTCTTCCTCCAACCCAAGTTCGACCCCTCCCTCACACAAGACGAGGGCCTTGAAGACGGCGATGCCGGCCCTCCCAGCCTTCCTACCAAGAACGACGACGAGTTCCGCCCCTTCATCCGCCGTCTGCCCGAGTTCAAGTTCTGGCACTCGGCTACCCGCGCTATCGCGATTGGGTTCATCTGCACTTGGTTTACGGTGTTTGATATTCCCGTTTTCTGGCCAGTGCTTGTCGTCTACTGGATTCTGTTGTTTGTTTTGACGAGTGAGTTTCCCTACAATATTTCTGGGCATAAGTATATCGAGGAAGGAAATGCTAATGTGGTTCTTTCTCAGTGCGCCGCCAAATCCAGCACATGATCAAGTACCGCTACGTGCCTTTCTCCTTCGGGAAGACCCGATACGGCCGGTCATAGAGAGAGCAGGATTGGGTTCATCTCTTTCATTCCCTTCCCTTGTCGTTTTTCTCTCATACCTCCTTTTTCTACCTCCTTTTTCTACCTAACGTACAACTTCTCTCAACCTAACTTATCTGATCTGACGAAATGACGGTACGGAGTACGTAATTGCGCTCTTCCTTGCATGCATGGACTCATTCATGTGCTTGGATATTATTGATTGTTTCTTCTACGTTGCTCCGGTCGAATTCGCTTCTGGCTGCGTAGCCAATGATGGCCACAGAAGGAGCAGCGATCCTATAGAGGAAAAGATCGAGGAATAGCGCGAGGAATAGCGAATAATGCATGCATACTTTTTCTACACTTCTTGTTTCTTCAATTCTCCTTCTCATTCTCTTCCTGAATGAGGCCCGCACCCTATTTTACTGTACAGAAGGAGGGCAGGACAAGAGCGCATCATGCCTTCCTCCATTTTTTCCTAATATTGACTCGTGCGCTCTACCTATGTACTCCTATGCGCTATTAGAACTTCTCTATGGCTTGTGTGTTTATGTTTATGTGTATCTTTACGTGCAGTATATTGTTATTGTTATAATGCTATGATAGCATAGGACGAATAGACAAAGTCGCGATGTATGCAATAGGAGAAGCTGTACTTGTTATTGTCCTATTAACCATGAAGGTGCTGTTTAGTTTTCAAGTCGCAATAGTGCGAATTCTCAAGCGTTCAACGTGGGTATATTTGTTATATCAAAAAGTGTAGTATCTAACTAGGGACAAGGAATGGAAGGGGCGTGTCATAATCAAAGCCGGGGAAAGCAAGATAACAATAGAAACTTGTATCAAATCTTTCGTTCATTCGTTCGCCCGCGAAACTCAGTGCAAAAACCAAACCAAATCATCAGCGTTATATCACAGACCGTTTTCTAGTCTCTTTCTAGATTTCCAGATGGTCAACGCTAAGCGACCTCTCCTCCTGTCCTGGACTCTCCAGTTCTTTTGTCTTCGTGCAAATCCATGTTGAGGCGTACATGTTCACGCTGCAACAAAGTGTCAGTAATCGCTCCCTTAACCCACTTAAACGTTTGGGATTGTGCATACCGATCAATACAGCTCCCCGAAAACCGAGCCCCAACACGCTTCGCCTCGAACCCATTCTCCTCAAAGTTCTTGATATACCAAGGCTCAATTGACGCCGAGCGAAGCAACACACGGCCCTCCATCTTGAGAGCGTGGTTGAATTTGCGGGCTTGCGCGCTGGCCGCGGTGCCTTCGGGGTCGAACCAGTCCATTGAGTCCATTACCTAGTATCTCGTCATTAGACGGGTGGTTTGTTGGATGAGATTGAATGGGAGGAGACATACCACTGCGATTGTGAGACTGCGAGGCGTAATGCGGCCAATGACTTCGTTGATCTCATCGGTGTGGATGCGGAGGCCGTCGAATGCGCCTGGGGATGAGAGTTTGACGTGGGCTTGGGGGGTTAGGTAGGCCGGGCAGCAGCTGATTTGGTTAGTATCAGACGCAAGCAAAAAGACAAGGAAAGGAAATAATACCGTCTCGAGAACTGCCCCTGCAGACACAAGAAATAGAAGTAGTTGTCGTTGCTAACCATTGTTTCCTGAACAACAGGATCCAAGGTGTCAACGACATACTCCCATATACTCTTGCCGCTGATGTCCTTCGCACTCTTCATCTCCTTCGTAAGCCCATTGCGCTTGAAGTAGTCTTCAACAATCATGTTCCGCTGATTACGGGGGACACCAGCAGCCTTCCAAGCAAACCACTCGGTGCTGACAATAGCCCAGTTGAGAGGCTTGCTGAGTAGCACGGCCCGAATCTTGGGCCAGATCTTGCGCTGTTCGGCGAGGGTCTGGGCCTCGCAGAGTTTCTTGACTTGGCCTTCAAGACCAAAAACCTTGAAGAGGTAGCGGACCATTTTGATAGCGTGGCGCGAGCCACCAGTCTCGTAGAGACCCCGGCCAGATTTCGAGGTGAAGACGTGAGTGTGTTCGAGCCAGTACTGGAAGGCCTGGCTGGAGAGATGAGGACTCAGGCGGGAGATGAGGAGGTTGCGGAAATCGGGGTGCTTTCCCTCGCCGAAGATCTTCCAGACGTCGCGGTGGCCGAGGGCAACAAAGCTGGCAACTTTGAGTTCCAGAAGGTGGTTCTGGTTGGGATTGAGGTCGACGGCATGGACGCGGCGAGGGCTCTTCTGGAGGTAGTCGAGGACGTTGTCACCGGCGCTTGTGATGGCTAGAATGACGTCGTCGCGCTTGATGTTCAGAAGTCGGTGGTCAACGCGAGGGTCCTCCCAGTTGAAGGCGTAGATGTATTCGTTTTGAAACTGGATGTGCTTGGGAAGAAGGTCATTGTAAAAGATACGGTAGTGATGGTTCTGGTAGAAGGCCGCGGGAAGGGGAAGGTTGGCGCTCAGATTGACAACAGCCGACTCGTATGCCTTGGATCGGATCTCCTGTGTGCTCTTGACGATGGCCTTATCCATCTCCTGGCGGTGGTTGGCGGGAGACAGGTATGGTGATTCGGTGAACGACGCGTCGAGCTTCTCGATAGCATCGCGGCTGGCCTGATTGGGAGAGATGTCTTTTTGGCGTCCGACAAAGATGTAGTATGGAATTCCACCAAGAAGGTAGTTTCGTTCACTTGCAGAGATAACAGTTCCGAAGCGGTATTCCAGGTAGTCTCGGCGAGCAGCATCGAGGTTCACACGGTCTGCCTCAAACCAGGCGCGCCAGAATGCACGACCAAGCCAGTTGACATGACGGTTGAAGGCACCTCCGATGTAGTTTCTTGATGATACATCGACAATGCTTTGGACTTGGAGGGTATTAGAATTTCATCACAATTCCAGTTCTCTCCAGAGGCTTACCGTAGAAGTCGCAAACACCTAGCAGTCCAGATGGCTTGACCAGTTGTCCTAGCGAGTCCACCACGCTGTAATAGTCTGCAATCTGTAAGTAATTGCCCAACTAACATGGAGAATCACTGCTTACCTGGGATCATCGACAAACTGTAACTCATTGTGACCACGTCTGCGCCAGCTCCAACAGACTTGATAGGATCGATATTATCCTCCGGCAGACCGAACGATCGTGCATCCTGGCAGACAACGGTAACATTTTTCCACCCTAGCCGCTGGAATCGTTGGCGCGCAACTTCGCATAGAGACGGAGAAAGGTCGACGAGGTAGACGTGGGAAAAGAACTCCGGGACCGACACGAAGGAGGCCATGGCTTCGATGTTGTACCTGGGATTGTTTAGCTGAATGCTGGGAGTTTCCGCACTCAATTGGATCTCACCCAGTACCACCACCAATCTGTATTTCTTGTTAGCTTGACAAAGGGAAATAGGCTGTGAGGAGCCATACATCAACCCAAATTGCCTTGCCCTTCTGAAGCTGCCTATTCTCAACCTTGTACTTGAGCTGAGCAGCAACAAGACCTAGCATGTCCTCTCGACCGCGGAGAAGGCGTTTCCGGGTAGCATCGTATACCGAAGCCTGCAAGACGGTCAATTGGCATGCCGAAAGCAGAAGAGAAGCAGGCAGCGCGTACCTGAGTAGAGTAGAAGCTCTCCAATGCATCCTGCTGTCCGCTTCCACCCTTGTCATGAGGTTTCAGAAAACTGGCATAGGCAAACTTCAAGTAGCTGTAAAGTCCGCTGCTCTGCCCTGTCTTCCAACGCTTCTGCGACCCCAGAGCAAGAACAATTGCGACAAGCGCGAAGACAAAGAAAGCCGTGCCCGCAATGGACAAATAGAGACGGTCGAAGCCGCTCTGGAGAAAACCAGCAGGACTACTGGCAAGAGAGCTCATCGCGCAATTGAGAACACGATCAAAACACAAGAGTGATTAAGCTGCGTCAACCAGAACAATTGAGTTGGGAGGGGCGCATTTTTGAATCAGATGCCCCTCCTACAAACACCGGCGGACATCGGGGGAGGGACGGAGGGTATCAAGCGCATATCCCCCTCTGCCCCACTAGATCCGCTGTACTGACAATGCTGGCTTTCTCTGACTCTTAACATTTCGAGAGGTATGAGGCGGCGCAAAGGGCTTGAGGTCCTATCAGGAACACACATGGGCGCGGCGTGCTCGAGGGACACTCACTGAAAGCGGAATTGGGTCGGCAGCGGCAGAGGTAGATGGACGGACGATCCTGGGTCTATGGACTTCTCCATTGGCCCCATAGCAGACCCGGGGGTGGAAGAAGGTTAGAGGCTGTCCGATGCAGCGAGCACGAGGCGGGATAGTTTAGGATCCGCGACGGTGCTGGAGTATCTGCAGCTTTGTCGAGGACCTGCAGACTAATGCACGGGCTTGGGAAGGCCAATATGACTGGCAAGTCAGAGAGCAGCGTGGAGACATGTGTGGCAAAGGGTAGGGGGGGAGCAGAAGCAGCAAAGAGAAGGCGCTGCATCGTCAGTATACGCGGCTCCGCCAATCACAGCCCGCCATTCCACCACACTTTGGCCTCTCTCTTCCGTACGGTCGACCGCACCCGATTGACAATCACCTCGAATTTAAGGGATTCCAGTGGAGAAACAGCCAAATAAAGGTCGACGTATCAAAGAACTTATTGATAATTAATGCCCGGTCTGCGTCACCTGCACAGATCAGAGGATCACACCGTTATCACCGATACTATTTGCATATTTATAGCGACGCCACATAAAGTTGAGCGATTGACTTTGACTATTAATCGAGCTTTTGGCCAAAGTCTTCCTCTACCCGAGCCCTCAGCGCTTGAAATTCCGCCTCCTTCTTGTCGATCTCCTCTTTCATTGCTGCCCATTCCACGTTGTACTGCTTCAGCTGCTCCATTTTGTTGTTAACAAAATTTTGGACCTCAGCAGGTAGAACTGGCACACAACAATCAAGGCCAGGTATAAATTGCCGGATATAAGCCCAAGCCGTGCTATCCGGCGACTCAAAACAGGAGTGTATCAGCTCATGAAACCAGAACGTCCCATCCTCCATGGATCTCTGCATGAGAAATCCCAAACTGGGAGATGAGTGACATCTCCCTTTTTTTTGCTCCTCCTCCTCCAATATAGTCACAAATACTTTCAGAAGTTCACAGTATCTTGAGATATCCACATCGTCCCAATCAAAGGGTTTCTTCAACAGTAACCACCGCGGCGGCGAGTAAAGCATCTGAAAAGGTGCTGCGTATGCCCACTCCCAGTCGAGAACTGCGACTATCTTCAAATCCTGTGCGTTGTTGACGAGTATATTGCAGAACCGGAAGTCGTCGCACACTAGTTTGAAAGGGCCGCGATCATGCTTGCTGTCAACCCACGAAGGTAGTATAGCCTTGAAGCTCCTGTTGTACAGAAACTTGCGATAAGCATCTTTGATGTCATCAACTGAGTTAGGTTGGTCTAAGAGGTGTTGCATATCTTGTTCGGATACATCATCGAAGTAGCTGGTGGCGGAAGAGAATGTCTGGGAGACGGGCCCTACATTGAAAACAGTGTTAGCGGATGAACACATATATGACACATGCAGAAAGCAAGAGCGGGACATACCGCCAACGCGTACACCCCCATGGCTCTCTATCTCATTAATTTTCAGTGTCAAAGGGCGCGAATCCACGACACTGCTTGTATCCGTGTCTTCGGATACTGACAGCGAACCTATACGAGGAAAGTCATGCGCAGAAAGCTCCAACAGAAAACTTGCGATTTGGCGGTATATAGTCTCCAGTTCTTCATCGCTAATGTCGGCTCGTAGTGTGTGAGCTTCCACCTCACCAGGGCCTTGCCGTAGGAGCGTATCTAAAGAGACACCCTCGATGAACTCCATGATGATAAACGGTCCCAGGCCTAGTGGATTCTCATGGCTGCGTCCCCACGATATGATGGCTGGAACAGGAATGTTCGTCTTCTCCTTGACAAACCGCATTGTTGCAACTTCATGACAGACCTTCTCATCGCCGTTCATCACTCTGCCGGGAACCGCAAATCGGACAATCCATTGTAATCCGTCGTCGAATCGCACTCTGCAGCACCAGTTGAACGACCCGCAGTAATCGTCGACGACTTCTGATGGATGATTGTCCCGAAAGGTTGAAACCCAGTCTGCTATGGGAGATCCACGAGCATCGTTAAATCGTCCGGACCATGAAAGAGACTCGGCGTAGTGAGAGGCTTCGGCACGTTCGTCCCAGTCCATGACTGAGTATCCATATGAAAGAGACAGCGAGTACTGACGGGGGATCGGTAGATGAGCAAGTCGGCAAGAGGACGTGGTCGGGTAGCGAAGGCAGGCACGACGGACTGATCCAAGAATGGATTTATGGAGGTGTGTTCATCACATGATACTCATCTCTTCTTCCGTCAGTGAGAGTGAATTTCTTGTGGTTGCCTGGTTGTTGGGGCTTACAGACCAAGAGCAGCACTTGTGAATGTGAAAGCTCATGAGCCTAATCCTCTGACAGATACGCTCTCATTCGACTCCATCTTTCTCCAATCCACTGGGCGTCCAAGATTGAGGGTCTCTGAGGTGGCTTTCCAAGCATCGGAAACAGACATGTTGATCAATTCAACCGGATTTTGCAAAGGCACGACACTGGGCAAAATGTCTAGCAACGAGACCGAATCTGGAGCAGTTGCAACCAACACGGACAACAACGAGAACGACAACAGCGGCAACAAGACCAAGCCGCATATAAGCGAGCCTAAGTATACCGAGCATCAGCTGGCAGACAGAGCAGCGGTTACCAAAGCCCTCTCGAACAAGGTCAACATTGAGCTTATGGAACGCTGGGGTAGTTCATCAAAGGAAGGGAGGAAGAAGAGATGTAAGACCCTATGATACTACTATGCGTTTCATGCGTTCGCTGAGAACTTAAATCACCGGAATCGCATAGAGGACAGAGAACCGTGAAGCAAAACATATACACCACGAGGCCGATTAAAATTCACTTGGTTTTTGGAGAGAAGGGAGATACAGGAAGAACGAAAACCTTCGCCTTAGAGAACAACTTGGGGATTGAACTATCAGAATTTGGGCTTAGATTGAAGGGTCCACTGTGAGTTCGGAACATATTGGGGTGACCAAGCATGAGACCCCTGCAAGATATTTTCATGCCTAAGCTAACTTTCGGTTTGCGGTCATGAACGGCTACATGCCATCACGGTGCTGGATACGAACTACCACTATGCAGAACACGAAAGGATTTCGAACGTCTATGCGACTGTATACAAGGGACCATTCAAAAATTCACCTAACGATGAGATTCCAACTTATAGTTAAACTGTGTTTACATTGTTCAAATTCCGAGGCTCATACCCACCTTCATAGGCGATATACAACCGTCCCACTACCAACAACCCAAGCAGCTACATTTTGATGGAATCAGCTTGTGAAATGATATCCGCAGCTTGCTCGGCAGCAGCATACAAAGTTGCCTGCGGATGTCCACCAATGCTGACTGGAAGAATACTCGCGTCCACAACCCTTAAACTCCGCACCCCGAACACCCGAAGATCCGCATCCACAACCTTGCGCATGGCGGCTGTGCCAGAAGGATGATGATGTGCCAATCCGGTAGCCCTAATACGGGCATCAAACTCCTCATCAGAAGACTGAGACGTTGAAGAAGACAATCCTGGCGGCGGCACCTCGCACTCGATGTAAGTACCCATGGCTGCTGTATCCAGCATGACTTTGGCGGTGCGGCGAGCACCGTAGGTGAGCACTGCCTTATCGGTCTCCGTATCGTAGTAATTCGAGTCGATGAGAAGATTTTCAATTGGTGAGAGAGACTTGATACTGACGGTGCCGCGAGATGTGGCAGCAAGCAACATGGTCCCAGTCGTGATAAGGCTTCCATCGGCAGGCAGTCCAATCGGCACGTACAAGGTTATTGTCTCGACAACGGGGCCGGCCGGGGTCAAGATTGACTCGTCCATGTCTGGCCCAAACCTCATTTTGTCTTTTTGCACTGCTGGCTCAAGTACATCTCTTGGAACTTGCTGATTGACAGCCTAGTCCACGGGCAGCCCTAAAGTGCTAATTACTGGATGGACGAGCTTAGGACTTCCTAGCGCAAGGCCGCGCTCTAGATCGCGCAACTTCCATAACTGATAGAGCGCAAAATGGTCAATAAGGTTTCTCCCAACCTGTGGACACTCGGCGACAGGTTCGATTCCATATTTTGACAGTGTTTCTGCAGGTCCAACACAACATTAATAGTTGAAGGGTGCGCAGAGCTCCAGCTGCCAGTATGACTTCCTTTCGTGCCCTGGACCGCCGACCATCTGCAAGCAAGACAGAGGCAGCTCTTTTTTGCGGTCCGTGGAATTATACATTGTGAGCAGTAGCCCCGGTGATGACCTTCACCCCGTCAAGACTATACGCTTGGTATGCTGCTTGACGCTCCCCTCCCTGCCAGGTTTCAAGGAACTCTACCACTCCAGACAGCTGACCGGTGCCGGATGCCGGGTTGAACTGCTCACCCACCTCAGCCCACACATCTTTGAGTGGCTCTTGTAGCGGATATCTTCTGCTGGGGTCGCTAGCAGAGACAGACGTGACGCGCACCGGACCTTCAAAACCATGCTCCTGGTCATCAGCCTCGCGATCAAAGAACGCCTCTGACCGGCGAAAATAAGGCAGAAGACCCTGATACCCATCCCTTATCCCCAACTGTCTTAGCCCAAAGATCATAATCCGCTGCATCACCTCGGCTCCACCCGCCAAAGTTGATTGTTGTTCCTCCACCAAGCGCCTCGCCGGAATGAACGGTATGAGGCCTATTGTTGGTGTTTATATGCGGCGTGGTAGGGTATGCCCAGTCGAGGTCAGATTCAAGTAATGAGAAGAGAGATGGGAATGTCTTGATCGCAGGATTTTACACGGGGTCAACGCCTGCTTCGAGCAGCAGCACTTGCGATGAAGGGGACGACTGCTTGAGGTGAGATGCGACGACGCGGCCGGTCAGACCGCCGCCGACAATAATGTAGTCGAATTCAGAGACTGACATGGTGGCTTTGAGTTTTCGGTTTCGGCATTGGTAAAGCTAATCTGAGGGGGAGAAGCTGTCCTTTGTATGCTGCTTGTCAGAAAACCTAAGTAACCCTGGCCAAGAAACACAGTGTCTGTCCTCGCGAGCATAACGACACCGGTAGTCCTGATTGAACATTCCATTCTAAATTCTCTCATTTGCGAAACCGCGACATCATGTCTTCCCAGACCATTGTTCTCATCTCAGGTAATTCCCTTTCCATGTCAAGCGCCATACCCCTCCAATAGCCCCCATCAATCTAACCAAACAATCAGGCGCAAACCGCGGCCTAGGCTTCGAAACAGCAAAGAACCTCATCCTCTCAGAAAACCACAATTACCAGGTCCTCCTCGGCGGGCGCGACCTCTCCAAAGCCCAAAAAACCGCAGAAACCCTCAACGCCCTTCCTAACATCAAGGGCGGCGTCTCACCAGTCCAGCTCGACGTAACAGACAAATCATCCATGATAGCAGCAAAAAAGTCCATCAAAACTAGGTACATTCTCCCACCTCGACATTCTCGTCAACAATACAGCCATTTACATCCTTAACCCCGCGGACTCTGGATCCGCCCTCCGAGCAACACTAGATACAAATGTCATTGGCGTGGCGGAGTTAACAGAGTCTTTCCTCCCATTACTTCGGAGATCAAAAAGCCCACGCCTTATCCTCGTTAGTTCCTCCAATGATTCAATGACGTATAACCTCGACCCGGACTCCCCGTATGGAGGGACGTTTGCGATAGAGTACCGCGTGTCCAAGGCCGCGCTGAATATGTTGCTTATGTACTACTATATGTCCTTAAAGGATATCGTTGTTCTAGGTGTTGATCCTGAGTTCTGTGCAACGGAGGCGATAGGGGATTCTGATGCGCTGAGGAAAAGAGGCGCTGTCGAGCGGGATGTTGGAGGGGGGGTTGTTGCTTCTGTTGTTAGGGGGGATGGGGGAAGAGGGGGGTTGTGTATGGTCCTCAAGGGATCATTCCGTGGTGAAATAAGACTTTGAATGGTTATTGCTATCTGTACTATATATTTACTGTTCTCCAGCACCAAGAGTGAACTATTGATTGAAGACGGTACTGGGGTCTACCCTGGCTTTAAGGGCCGTCCACTATCAGCGTTGTTTCAAAATTGATGCTGGCTAGAAACTTTGATACCTGCTAACCAGAGGAAAGCAGTCAGGGGGAACAACCACTTATGTCATGGCCGGTGGTTACGTACTTACCTAGTTAGGTACAGGTACTCTGTCAGCCTTCACGACAACCACCTCCTTAAAAACAAAACCGACGCAAGCACCACCCTCAACTAGACGGCCCTCCTCGCAAGGCCGCTATATTGCGCATCAAGATGCCCGCCGCCACGAACAAAGACGCAGATCTATTTCAGGATGAAGAAGAACGCACCGTTAACGATCCCAGTCGCGGCTGCCTGGGTATTCTCTTGGATGTGCCTTTTGATATCGCAATTCGCTGCTACCCCTATCCAAAGCAAAAATAAATTTCTCACCATATTTAGCGATAATGTTTTTCAACATTCGATCCATTTCCTGCTATGCGACGTTACCATTTCCGTTTTCGAAACCCTCTTAGCCAGATCTGAAAAGGGCCCGTTTAGTTCCTGGTGTACTTACGACGCGGAACTCTCTTGCTCTTTGAACCGTCAGAGACAGTCATTCACTCTGCCACTGGGCCAGCTGTACAGGAGGCTCTGGGGAGTGCTCTTCGATCAATGAGCCTGAAAGATGCACTGAAAGCCATAGGCTCTGGCGGCCGGGACGCTCCTTGGGGTACGAAGAAGCCCGACATGGCATGGCGCCAGCGGAGGCAATCCTCCTTTTGACCTCGTGCTTGGCCAAGTATGGTTCTTGACGTGGCATACTCTGAATCCCCGAAGAAGCTCTTGTCTGATGTTAGGTGGTGGCTGAAGGAGCCTAACTGGCCTGTCCAAATCGTCCTTGCGATCGAGATGCATTCCTCTACAGATCTGACCATTGAAGAATGGGGGATAGAAGTGGATGGACAGATTCGTCGTCAACAGGTGACTTAGGAGCGCAGGGTGAAGAAATATGATACCGTCCGAGTGGTTAGAGGACCACTAGTTCTTGAGTTCGAGCGATTGTTGTTGGCAGCACCAAACGGCATCATGGAGCATGATATTCAGCTTGAGGATGATGACCTGGAGCGAGTGGCTCGCGATATCTGGGAGGAATTCGACATAGCACAGAACGAATGACACCCGTGGTTCTCCCATAGCAAATGGGGTCTTGAATTTTCAAGATAATCGGCCTTTTAATATTATTACCTATTATCACAGATTTAGTCGGGTGCGCGGAGTTGAGGTGGTGAATGCTAAATATCCAAAGGAGCTAGCACTTGAGGGTGTAAATTACACCATAAAGTTGCTTGAAAAGGATCCGACAGAAATCCCTAAGCGTCATGTGGTTGTCTACCTACCTAGTACTTCAATTTTTCTGTTGCATCGGATTGTTCCATAGGTATTACACCTACTGGGTCTGCCGGATAGCTAGGGCTCTATAATCCAAGCACATACCTCACCGACGGGGCTTTCTCTTGTATCTCCATATCCGAAGCATATCAGTATTATGGTAAAGAACCATTTCCCAAAGAATCAAAACTGAACATGCAACTAACAAACAATCCAAACAAAAAACAACAGCCGGAATCCTGGGCTCCCTTACGAACGAACAAGCACCCTAACCCCCCTCGAATCCAACTTCGGCAAAGGAAACATATACCCATGGACCAAAGCGACATCGGTCTCGTCGGTCTCGTAAAGGTCCAGCTCTGGTGCGCCGGGCTTATAAAGCTCGTTTAGGAGGTAACACATTGTCATTTGCGCTTGGCTATTGGATTTTATAGACAGAGTTTCTGTTAGCATGCTACTCTATTCATCTGGTAGACCCCGGGCTCTCACTGGGTATATGGAGTGTGGGGCTGGGAGGAGATGAATGAATGAATGAATGAATGAGTGGACGCACTATCTGCCTAGACAATCTCGCGACCCCTTTCCGAAGGGGACGAGATAATCGGCCATCATTCTCTTAGCATTGGCACCGCCATTACCATCACCATCTCCCTGAAGCCAGCGCTCTGGATCAAATTTCTCGGGTCTGGGGAAAGCTTCTTCGTCCATGTGCATGAAGTAAGGGGTCATGGCGACTGCGGTCTATAGGTCGTTTCAGATTAGCATTTGGTACTTTAGACGTATGCTTTGGGCTGGTAATGCATGTCAATGCCGGGATAGGGTAAATGGCATGGAAATTGAACTATGTACTCACCCCCCTTGGAATAGTCCACCCCTCGACGACGAGATCCGTTTCTGGAAAGACCCGCGCTGTGCGGTGCATGTTTCCTCCACCGAGACTATACCGCGTTAGTTATACCCCATTGCTTCGTCCGGGCAGCCTTGTAGTAGTTGAGACCCGGTTTTCATTGTATAGCATGACTCACCGTAGCCCCTCTTTGATACAAGCATCCAGATAGGTCAATTGTTCGAGCTGTTGCCAAGAGACGCCAGATGTAGTGGTAGTAGGGCTACCTGGTAGCAAAGACTGCAATTCGCTTCGCAGCTTTTGGCGCATTGCCGGGTTGAGAGCCAAATGGGTGAGTATTGTCTGTAGGCAGCTGGACATGGGATTTACCCCGGCTTGTTGAAGGAGCTGTGAGGTTTTAATGCCGGGGAGATATAGGAATAGAACAGATCACCACAGTAGAAGAGCTATACAAACCTGTCCACCAAGATCATAAATGTCGTCTCCAAATCGCTTCTTCAGTCCAACTGTCCGCTCTGTAGACCCAAACTTTACGACGGGGGATGGCTGGAGGGCTTCTCTGAAGCCTGCTCGGTATGCGGTATTCTTGCGCTATTTGCGTGGTGGAAAGGTTGTTATTTGATAGCAGCTGGGGACAGGGCCTTTATGTACTTACTGGGATATATGCCTTTGTTGAGGGCGTGACCGAGGAAATAAAATTGAGAAGACGCATGATAAAGCGCCTACATGTGTAACAGCAAATGGCTCGTAAGCAATCCATTCATTTGAACTAGGTAGCTGGTGAAGGATGAGTGTACCTACCTCATGGTTCTCGGGAGCATAGCCAAGAGTGGAAGCCAAGTCATGCCGTGTTTTTGGCTCTTGAACCTGCTACAAGTCAGCAGTAATGCCGACAAAAGAATTTACTAGGTCCTCACCAAACAGCATTGAACTCGGGGTCCTCGAGATATCTCGTTGGGCGCTCACACATAGATGCTGAGACAGAATCTGTTCACTCTCATCTTTAGCATAGAATTTGGGATACCTATTCAGGTCTTCGATTCTAGACATACCCACAGCAAACGACAGCAGCACATTACTCATATCAACCGGTCTCCCTGTATCTTTATACTCGGCCAGGCGGCTTGCCAGCATCCGAACAGTTTCCACGACGTGCGGCTCATTGGATCGAACGCTCCCTCGCGAAAAAGAATTCTGGATCGGCATTCGGAGCAAGCGATGAGTTTCGTGCTTACGAAGAATTTCGATGTAGTCTAGTGGGCTCATTAACCCAGAGGTAAACCTGGAAAGGACCAGGGCCATGGAAGTATGGTAGACTAGAGCAAACCTTCGAAAGGGGTCCCTCGAAAGGGCCCGACGTACATGTCTGTCTTGCGAGTGCCCGCCGTGACAAACACCTTGTTGAAATATGCTGCGTCTGATATGTGGATTTCGTCTGGCGTAATTTGGACAACGGGTCCTGCGGATGGTGCGTGTCAATAATTACCCTCCTGCTTTCATGCTGGCAGGACCACTTACCGTAGCGGCGATGCATCTCTTGGATCTTTTGGTGATACATGCCTGGCTTGAACCAGTCATAGTAGAATTCATACCAGAATGATGCTTTGGCGAGCGTTGGGCCTGGGAAGCGGCTGAGTGGACTCAACCAAGCACGGTAGGCAGCAAGGGAGAAAAATGGAATTGCAAGGGCCAGAGCAAGGCAGAATACAATATCCAGCGCTGAAATGGCATGTAGAGTAGCCATATTGATGGTTTTGACATGGACGACAGCGACCTGGATCGTAGGGGGTTGAGAAATATACCTAAGAACCAAGGCAGGCCCCCTGGGATACGTCAACATATCTTGAAGGAAATAGTCAAGTACACATGCGTTATGTTGTGTGACTTTACCTCTGAAGATCCGGTCTAATAATTAAGTAGGGACCTTGCTACATGTTCGAAGCATACGCAACGCGTACCACAACTGTGTACCTATACAATTGGCCAGGAGCCTAAGCTATCGTGGATCATTACTGGTACCTGTACAAATGTGAGAACTGTAGCTTAGTTCCGTCGGCAATATACAGACGTCAGCCCAGGGCAGAAATTTCGGACCTCGCTGGTATCTGGGCCAGCTCCAAACACAGATTCCCTGTGATGATGGCAGTACATTGAAAAAGCCTAGGTAGGTACGGTAGGAAGGATGCCTAGCGTGGTAAAGGCAAGGAAAGGACTCAGCCTGCGCACAGCCTTATCTTCGAAATCGGCCTGAGATCACTCCATGAATTTCCAGACGATGGACATCGGGTTACACTACCTAAAGCAGATCCCAATAGATACCCGTAACCCCTGCTGATTCTGTAGGTCTGTGGGCAATGCCTTCGCAGCCAATGATACACTATAAATTTTACCATCCCAGCTTCCTATCTTCCACCCACCTCTCAACTACTACCCTCCTCCATCAAAATGGCAATAGCACAACAAGAACAGGACGAACAAGTCGCAGCCCTCGTGCAGCAGCTCCATGGCACATCGGGGGAATCACAGGGCCTCTTTGCCATGAGGAAAGACTTCAAGGCGCACAAGATCGTGCTTGACGGATATTTCAAGTACTTTGGCAAGACCATCGATGACGAGAAGGATCCTTGTGCGGAGGAAGTGAGTCCGGTCTACCTACCTACCTACCTTCCTATCTAGTAGTTTGAGCTCCATTGTCAAGTCCAACCAAACTAACCTCTAATCAATGGAATGTACCTAGAGACGCCTGAAAGAATACTCCACAATGGTCCGACTGTAAGTTCAGCCGCCAATTCCAGCAACCAGCCACTTAACCAAATTGACAACTTGACTGATTACCCATCTAGATTCTACAACCTCGTCACAGACTTCTACGAATACGGCTGGTGTCAATCCTTCCACTTCTGCCGCTTCGGGCACGCCGAGCCATTCATGCAAGCAATCGCCCGTCACGAGCATTACCTCGCGCACCAAATCGGCATCAGAGAAGGAATGAGCGTCCTCGACGTCGGCTGCGGCCTCGGGGGTCCCGCTCGCGAAATCGCCAGACTCACAGACGCGCACATAATAGGCCTCAACAACAACGAGTACCAAATCAACAAGGCGAGGCGATACGTCGCGCAATGGGGCCTGCAGGATCAAATCTCCTTTGTAAAGGGCGACTTTGCGCAGATGGCATTGACATTTGAAACACCGGGCGAGGGCGAGGGCGAGGGCGAGGGCATATTTGACGCGGCGTACGCTATCGAAGCGACGATGCACGCGCCCACGCTCGAGAGCGTCTACAGTGGGATCTATCGGGTGCTGAAGCCCGGTGCTATCTTTGGGGTTTATGAGTGGCTTCTCACGGGGAACTTTGATTATGCGGATGCGGGACATCGGCGGCTTGCATTGGACATTCAGCAGGGGAATGGCATTGCCAAATTATTTACTGTTGAGCAGGGTCTTGCTGCGATGGTGGCGGCTGGGTTTGAGATCATGCATCATGAGGATCTGGCGCTGCGGCCGGCTGATGTGCCCTGGTGGTATCCGCTCTCTGTGTCACTGTGGAGTGCGCGACGGTTCTCGGACTTGATTGCCTATGCGCCTATGAGTAAATTGGGCAGATCGGTGACGCATTATTTGACGGGGTCTTTGGAGGCGTTGAGGGTTTTGCCTAAGGGGACTAGGGCCGTTGCTACGAGTTTGTCTGTTGCTGCTGATGCGTTGGTCGAGGCTGGGGAATTGAATATCTTTACGCCAATGTATCTCATGGTGGGCAGGAAGCCGGCTGAGCGTGGTTGACGGAGAGCCATATTTGATAGACTTTCCCTATCAGGTCAATATAGCACGCTTTCTGCTGAGATCCATGGCCATGATAGCCGCCCACGACTCGCTATCAATGCTACCCAGGAACCACAATCACCGCTACTGTGAGAAAACGTATCTCGTGAGTCCGGCTCTACTCCGGAATCCGCATCACAGCCCTTCCCTCAATCTCAGACCTCCCCAGCCGCTGAATCACCTCGTCAATCTGCTCAAACTCAAAGCACTCAATGTGAGCCTTTACTTCCCCCGCAACAGCCATGCCCATGAGCTCTTTCATCTCCTTCGCTGTTCCTGCTGAGTTGCCGACGATTGTGAGACCTGCGGATTACATTGTCAGTCCCAGTCTCGAGTATTCAGTCAAGTCCCGGGAATATGTACGGATACGCACCTTTAACAATCATATCAAACGGCGTAGCAGGTAATTTAAAGGGCACATTCGGAATCCCGACACAAACTAGCACACCCAGTCTCCTTAGTAGCCGCATGCTCTGCTCGTACGCTGCTTCGCCGTTTGCAGTGCATATTACGGCGTGTGCGCCGAGGCCAGATGTTAGGTTTAGGACGGCGGCTTCGACGTCGTCGGTTTTGTAGTCGAGGAAGGCGGTTGCGCCGAGGGTTAGGCAGAGGGATTTCTTTTTGGAGCCGCTGGGGTTGTTAGTTAGTTTTGATTCTTGGGTTGGTTTGGGCGGGAGAGGCGTGGTTGATGAGTGGCTGATAGGTTGTTTCGTACCTGTCGATTGCAATGACTTTTAGACCTTTCTTTACGGCGATTTGGACGCCCCTAGGTATATATTAGTACATATGAACCTGGTAGTATCTGGTATGGAAAATTTACATGTGTCCCAAGCCACCACCAGCACCGGGAAGGACGATCCAGTCTCCGGGGCGGGTTTTCGTCTTCATAATGGATGAGTACATTGCGATTCCGGCTTGCCTTGATGTTAGCTCTACCGTTCACTCCGCAGGCTTGACTAAGGGATGCATACCACATAGTAACGGTGCAGCCTCATCAGGAGACAGTTGCTCTGGGATCCTCGTAACGTGCACTGCTGGGCTGACGATGTACTCTGAGGAAGTAGTTAGCTTTAGCCGTTAACTCGATTCTGACGGGTAGGTATGGATATATAATGGCATACGCTGAAATGTACCCGGGACATTCTGCCGATATATTACAGGTCAGCTTTCTGAATCTTTCGCGTCTTCTATTTATGGTTTGAGGGCTTGGTTAGGGACAAAAGCTTACCGCGCCGGCATTCTTCTGGTTGGGACAAGCCGTATTATTCCTCTCGCAGATTTCACACTCTAGGCAAGAGCTGTAGAGCCATCTGCAGTCCTCAGTCAGGGCACCTCAATTCACCTGAGACAATGAATGTCAAGAAAGGAAGAGTATACCTAATCCCAACCCTGGTCCCCTTCCACTCACTCTCATCAACACCATCACCAACTAAATATACCCGAACAAGTCAGCATCATATCCAAACACCCACTTCCTCACCACCATCCCGATCTAACCAGAATAAACGCCATACTAACCCTTAATAACCCTCCCAACCCCCTCATGCCCCGCAACATCCGTCAACATAGGCGTCTCCCCACGCACACTATGAACATCCGAATGACACACCCCCGAGAACTCAAGCTTGACGAGGATTTCGCCATCTCCAGGAGCAGGAATAGCTCGGTCGTGCCGGATTTCGAGACGGCTTATGGCTGTTGCACCGGTGGAGGGGAGGACGGCGGCTGTTTGGGTTTGTGGTTGCGCCATTGTTGCCACGGTATTGTCGTTTTCCTGCGTTCTGTATGGAAGGCAATTGAGGGGTCAATTGGTGGTAACTACTCTTGGAACTTGAGCTGGCGAGGTGTTATGGCTTAATCGTTTATCGTTGGAGTGTGCGGGGTAGTTGGAGATGGGATGGGTTGATTGGTGCGGAGGGTGTAGGTGGTAGGTTGTTAGATATAGCGAAGTACGGAGGTCTGGATTTCGAACACAGTGGAGGCGGCGGAATACAGAGATCCTGAAGATCTTCGAACACTGTGAGGAGAACTGACGAGGTCTTGAGCACGACATATAAACGAAGCCGTAGTAAGCGACGGGGGGTGGCTAGGTACCTAGATATTAGCCAGTGGGGTTAGCCGTCCAGTAGGAGCTATATGGTACCTGTTGTTATCACCACTCTTAGATAAGAATTATGGGATGCTCGCCGTCCTGCCTCTTTTCCCTCCCTACTTTCTCTCTTCTCTTGGTCCCCTTCTCATACTCTCCTTTCGGTCTTCTCCTTGTAGCGGTGGGAACACCGACCTTACATGGTCTCAGCGCTCGGGCAGGTGGGTTGACTGATTGAATGTTTGAGATTCGGAGTCAGGTCGCCCACTCTCCAAGGACGAGTCTTGTTTTTCGGGCCTTCTTCCAATGCTCCTTGCCCATTTAGCCCACTCTCTGCGGGTGGCTTGGCTGAACGAAGTCCAGTTTTGTCGAAGGTTTTGGTAAAGTCGCTCCAGCCACTCTGAAAAGTTACGGTGTAGCCGCTTCAAAAAGTATGGCACAATAGCAGCAGCTATGACCAACACCGCCAGCGCAACCACGGCGCAAATGGCCATATATTGCACGATCTCGCTCGAAGGTGCAGCTTGCATGCTGTAGATGCTTGTAGCGAAGCCCAGCGGTAGAAAGATGACAGTCGAGTATGTAAAGTACATGATGTTGCTGTTTTGACGAAAGCTGCGCTCAGCCATGTACAAATCATATGCGTTTTTCCTCTCTTTATCCAGATAGCCCAATTTGTATTTGAGAGCGGCGACTTCCCCTTCCCTGACTTTGAGCTCGCGTTCGACGTTTTGGCAATAGGTGAGCGAGATGTTGATGGCGTCACGGTACTTGCGCTCGTCTTTGTCTGTCCATCGTGGGTTCTCGGTCTGGCGGTCTTGATCTCTGCAATTCCAACGTTTGATATGGTCCAGGATGCGGTCAAGGTCGTCACTTAGACATTCAAGGATCTCATGTATTTTCGACCACTCGTTCAGCTGTACAAAGTACGTTGTGACGTTTCTGTCGTTCTTCAATGTCGTTTCGCGACTCGGGTCCTGGTCGAGTGCATCCCTGATTTTCTTGATCATAAAATGAGCATTGACATTTACCTTGCTGATTGCTCGACGGAACAAAATCAGTTCAAAGACCTTTCTCTGTTTCCAAACTTTGTCGCTGCCACCTTCGGGTGACCCCCATATGTACTCTTTGGTCAGGATATCATTTATATCACCTGGTGCCGTGTCTCCGTAACTTTCTAAATAGTGGCAGGTCCAAAATCGATCAGGAAAGTCGCCATTAAATCGAAAGCCAGCGGATGCCCTCAATATTGTTTGCCCACCTATAGGGAGCTTTAGTGGCTTCATATTGCGTTGCTTCAGAATGGAGTCATTCAAATGAAATCGAGGCTCCTCGTTGGCTGTATAAATGGTATGTTTTGCTTGGTCAACACACTGGAAAAAACCGCAATGGAACTCAGTGGTCCAGACGTTTTGCACTGCGCGTGTTATGTCTTCGAAAAACGTTACGCTTCGGGCATGACGGTCAAAGAATGAGGCGACCTGTGATCTTTCTGTAGGTGGCGATAATAAGTAGCACATTAAAATGTAGCTGTTATGTGGAGTTTGAGACCACATGAACCTCTTTTTTGCTTCATAAATTGTCCGTGGCTCACATAGGCGGTCCCAAATGCCTTGTATAGAGCTCTTCCTCAAAGATACAGAGGTCTGTTTCTGCTGCTTTTTCCCCAAGTCAATCAATCCCTGTTTTGAGCCAGGTCTATCAATAGCTATATCCGATTTTTTTAAATTGTCCTTGGGGTTGCAGAAATGACAACTGAGAATTGCTAGATCGAGCACCTGGAGCGAGAATGTTTCATCAGTGTCCTTTCTAGTCTCAGAAGGTTTTTTTGAATGATGACTGAAGTACAGATCCCTGGGACTTGGTAGAGGGTCGGGAATCTTCCAGTCGAAGAAATCGGGCCAATTATAGAGCCAGCCGTCCTTCACATCCACAATGTTTTTCTGGTCAATATGCTGATTGAAAGGAACCTTGCCGTATAAAATGGCCGTGCTCATGTCGCTTTTGTCCTGTTGCTTTGGATTCGCCAGCGTTCTTCCCACTGTCATTACCGGCAGCTTGATGTCTGAATGATTTAGAAGAAGGTATGGGACTTCAAAGGAAACATTTGCCAGGGAATCAGGGTGATGATCGGTACTATCTGTCTCTCCAGTGTCACCAATTTGACCGGGGAAAAGGCCGTTATCAAGCATCGTTTCGGTGAGCATCTTCTTTACTTCCTTTACTTCCTCCAACCGGCCTACCCATACCGGAACCTCGTGTCTGGCAACAAACATAGCAAGTGCCCGATGTAAGGGATTGTTCGAGTGCCGACCTTGATACTGGGGAAATCTCCTCTGGATCTGTATGGTGTTGAGCCATCGCGGATCTCCCTTAGCAGAAACAAATTCGTCATCTGCAAGACCAAGATTATAAAAGAGCGCTGTATCCCGTGCGTGGAACACAAATCGTGTTTCTCGAGGTGATCGCGTGACTGCCAGTAATCGCTGGTCTGCAGCCTCATGTACTGTTGTAAATCGTTGAAGAATCATTCGCTTGACTTTGTCAGGCTCATACTTCCGTGTAAGTTCAGATTCCGATTGCGTCCCCTGAACAACTGCATCGTGCCTTCTCAACTTGGAACTCTTCCGCGCCTTCTTAGTCCAGTCTAACTTCTCGCTGATTGCCTTGATGGCATTCCAAATCCAAAAGTTATCATCTAATCGAAAGTAGTCCATGCCTTCTTGTTGTGCATGAGGCCAGACATATGACTCGCGCTTGTTCTCTTCATCCAGGGCACTCAGCCAACTCATCATGAATGATTCCGTGTTCTTCCACAGGTCATAATCTTCCTCGCTTGTCTCTGGAAATACTTTGCCGTATGCATAGGCTTTGAGTATCTGGAATGGTGTGTCGGTAGGGCCATTCCGACGTAGCCTAGGCGACTCAGGCACGATACTTCCACTTATCCAATAGTTCCTCGCAAAGTGTGAACCGTCGACCTTGTTCGCTTTTTCGAAGACCCATCGGAGGTGCGCATTACATTCCTTCTGGATGCGCTTCCTCAGAGGATGCTCCGATGGTAGTTCTTTTGCAACGTCCAACATAAATTTGAATGCGAAACTAAATCCAATTAAGTCAGTGGACCATTTCTCACACTTCTAAAATGGACAAGGATACTGACAAGCTCGCAGACACACAGATTCGATGGCTGAACATGTCTCCGCATGTCAGTGCTACCGGCAGTTTCTTGTCGTCCTTGTCCCGCAAGCTCTTGTGGTCCCAAACGGGGCCCTCGGAGACGGGGATCATACAGACAGATAAGATATGCTCGAGCTGGCGTCCAATGTAGAAATCCCTGCTGAACAAAATGGGATCGTCCAGGAAAAAGTCTCGAGGGACGCTTTCAGCCAAGAACCTGTTGATATCAACATCTTCCCACCTCAAAGTCAGACGCTTCCAATTAAAATCATCCGGATCCTGCAACTCATATGTCTTCTTTTTCAAAAGCACGAGCTTGTACCCGGCGACTAATTGGAACATTCCATTCGCCTCAACAGTCCGTAACACATCCCTTTCAAAATCGGCTTCGGTTACTGCTTTACCGTTTACAAATAGTCCCATGACAGCCGCTACAGCATCAGGACCGCCGTGCTGCTCATTTGAGCCCTCACTTGGCCCTTGGGATTGGTCGCTCGCCTGGGTTGAATTGTCATTTTTCTGCAAGCTTTGGAACCTAACCACGCCATAACCACCAGGCCCTGGTCCATGATAAGACTTCTCAGTTAGCTTATTTAGAGCATGATTACCGTCAACGTATTCATGCTCTCGGATCACAAAATCAGAGTTCGAGTTGATGTTCAGCTGCATCGGCTCTTGAGAATAATTATACAACACAAAATGTTGTATGACTACACCATCATGAACATACCACTGTTGCGAAATATTCCAGTTCCCTCTCTTATCCGTGAATCGCCCTCTCGGCCATCGATTGCGAAGCCAGGACGCTGAAAACTCCCACTCCCGCTCCTGCCCCGAAAGCACAGGGAGCACAAAGTCAGGTCCAAATCCGACTTTGTCCTCAATCAGTTCAGCTAAGCCCTGGCTCCGTTTGCTGGCGTGATAAGGCTCTGGTGTATCCTTATAGTCGATAGTGTAGATCGAGGCTGTGCCATGGCCCAGATATTGGCTTATTTGCATATGTTGACCCCATTCGGTCACCGTGGCGGTTGTTCCTTGATCACCGAAGGACATGTAGGTTATCTCAGAGGAAAAGCCTTTAGGCTTGCCCATTTTCTCGCCGGGTAACAACTCTTCTTCTCCAGGACGATATATCTCTCGGAGGTTGCACGAAGGGTCTGGCTGGATCTGAATCGACAGTCAATTATTTGCACGGTACGGAGAATCAGATTCGATCGTCGTCTTACATATTTCTCAACAGTACTCTGATCACATTCTGCCGCGAATGTATTCAAGGTGAGGGGAGGCTCTTCTTTTTTCGAGGGGTTCACGTTGTCACTCATATCCAATTGGGCGGGGTCTCTGATATGGTCTTCTTCAGGCAAGCCTCTCCGATGAGCAAAACGGCTTATTTGTCGAGTCGCCATATCAATGGGGGACTGAAGAATAAAAACTAACAACAATCAATGTATTCAATTCTCCTACAAGTGGAGTAAGTATGTAGGTAGGTAGCAGCCTGCCCACTTATTACCGCGCAACCAGACCAAAGCCAGCCAAAATGGCTGGCTAGGTTGCCCGCCATAAACTGTGATTTATCTGCACGTAAATGCATACTTCAAGCTCGTCACATAAAAAGCAATTTACATAAGAAGAACATCGCGAGTTATGTGGCTTGCTTACTCCATACTCTGTGCATTCTTCTCGTTTCCCGCATGAACCCAACGAACTAGCAGGGTTACCCCAGCTACTGCTGAACCTTGCAAACCCCCATCGCTTAATACTTAGACACATTTGCTCTGTGGCGAACCACTGAAAGTGGAGAGATTTGGTCAACCGATGTGTTCCTAGCTTTCCTGTTGGCGTTACTAGGGCTGCTCAACCTCGCAGCAATAAGGTTACTCCCGTGGTGCCCGCCCCATTTGGTTGTACCATATCCTCACCTATTGAAATTATATTCCATGGACGATCTCCTTCATAGGTACTAGTTACCGGGATCGGACGAGAGTAACATTTGTTGCGGTTGTAGTACGTCACGGGGTCGAGATATTCAGGCAATGATCGGTATACGTACTGCCACTAATATCGTTCGGCAACAGCAAGTCCTTCCAGGGTGTTGAGTGGAGATTGAACTTGGGGGGAACTATGCGCTATCCAAGGCCGCGGAAATGTTCTAGTCTGGCTTGATCAAATCTTTTCGCAGAGGATAGGGTTGTTCCAGTACTGGTTTTCACCGGGTTGAGCAGAGGGGACAGAAGGAGGTGTCATTACGGCAGTCCAGTCAGGTAGAAATATTATAGAGAGGGATGTAGAGATATTGACCTTCCAGTTTGGACCGAGATTATCAAGGTAGGCAGGAATAAATGCCTGGAGGAACAGGGAAGAAGGGAAAGGTAGCATTCAAGGTATAGAGTGTTTGACCAGACTGGTCAGATCTAGATTTGGGGCGCGGAGGAGGCCACTTTCAGTGTTGATTTGATAATGGCTTGATATAGACTGAAGCTGAGTGCTACTAGAAGGCTTGTAGGGTGTAAAATGATGGGATACCAGTGGAAATGTAGCGTCATTCTTGTTGTAGAACTTAGGAAACCCCTACAATCTGACATTATATATTTTCGTGCTGATAGGGTCTGATCGGGTTACTCCGACTGCAACAGTGATAAGACACCAACACGTAAATACTTACTAATTTCGCTTCGTCGTAGTTAATTCAATATGCCTGAATATAGTACCATAGTCATCGATTTATACACCTGAAATTATGCACGCTCTCTAGAGATTCATGATCATGACCAGTTCCAGCCACTGCTCCGTGTCATGCCAAACACAGAAAACCCAAGCAAAGCCAACCGAACGTTTCACAAATCAATTAGGATATTATGCTGATCTCAAAACTGCCACATCAAAAGGTATACTTGTATAACGACATGCACTTCGTAGCTTCCGCTGCCGAGGAGGGGAGAAATAAACGATTCTATCACACGACAAAAGACGCCAGCGCTCATGCGTTTTCAGATTGGAGGGTTTGCTGCGTTACAACATTAGTTAGGATATAGCGTTATTGAGGATGACAAGAAACATACCACCAGCCAGTCCATTCCTTCGTTCAAACCTTTACCATCGATGGCGGAGCAAGCCACAATACTCCAGTTCCTATCCCGCAGTTCACCAAGCTTCAGTGCTTCTGAGATCTCACCAGCGCCCTTAGCACCGGGTTGATCTTGTTTGTTGGCAAATACTAGGAGAGCCGCCTCGCGCAGCTCCTCTTCGTTCAACATCGCGGAAAGTTCGTCGGCCGCTGTGCTGAGACGCTCGACGTCTGTGGAATCGATCACGAAAACAACGGCAGCGGTGTTGGCGTAGTAGCATCGCCAGTACGGGCGAATAGATGTTTGTCCTCCAAGATCCTAAACAAATTCCATCAGTCGGTACATTCTCTGAGCGCGTAGAGGTCGACAGGGTGTCAAGTACGTACCCAAACATTGAAGTTCAGATTCCTGTACGTCACCGATTCCACGTTGAATCCGATTGTGGGTATTGTTGTCACGACTTCACCAATCTAGCAAGGATACCATTAGTTCGCGATCTCAGAGACGATAAAACATAGCGACGTATTGTAGATTGAGCGTACCTTTAATCTGTAAAGGAGAGTTGTCTTTCCGGCGTTGTCCTGTGCGGGATAGGTATCAGCTCCAGGGTCCTAGTCGTCTAGCAGTCGGGGTCTAGCCATTAACATACAAGCCCGAGGATGAGAATCCGAATCTCCTTTTTCGCCCATAACAGGGACCATAGTCGCGAAAGTGAACCACCCATTTCTGCGGTTGTTTGTAATGGATGCGGCGAAACTCCTTAGCGGCAGCGGAGACCGATCGTGAATAATGAGCTTTCGTGGTTCGTGGTTTCGGCGGGCCGACGGCGGGACTAGTTGGATGGATATATCGGCGCGCTTTAAGTCCGCGTGAAGGAGGAGTCGCTTGGAGGATTTTTGTAGAGAGAAGAAGTTGCTTTGTTGGAGGATGATCGCTCCAGTAGTGAGCAAACCCCAGAACTGAAGCAGCTGACTAAATAGCAGGGGCGGGCGCGGGCGACTGGTCCAAGCTTCTATCTGTGTCCAGTGTCCACGATCCTCCGGCTTTGCAAGCTATTAGTACTGTTTTAGTGAAGGGGTCTTGCTTCGGTAATCTATTAGTATTATATGTTGCCTTCTTATAAAGTTCCGTATATTGTGATTACTGTTCCCTGGGAAAGTTCTGTAGAAAGCCCCGTATACATCCCTGAGGCGCTAAACCACATTGGGCGAGTAGCCTTGCGGGCGAGTATGGAGCAGCGCCGGCGCCGCGGTTTGCCTGGATGTCTGCAAGCACGCTCTTTCTTTATCTGCACGTCCCTCATTCTTAGCTTCTGAAGCGTTTCCCCTTCCAACACCACCGCGCATACGTTCTCAGTTCGTATCTATGACCTAACACAGCCGATCGCCCGATCAGCTCGCCGTCATCAATCCCCTGCGGCAGTATTTTAGACCAGGCTGGTCCGACCTCCGGCGCAATTCGACGAAGATATCCTCCCGTAACAGCGACCGGACACAATGGTGGGAAAGAAGTCGGGGAAGGCGCTCCTTCGGGACGAAGGTCAGTCATCTCAATCATTGATCGCGATGCTTTGCATGCCCTAACCTCTCCCTAGGTCTCGAAAGGACGGACAACAATATGGACCTCTCCAGCTGGCCTGTGGTCCCAGCAATCAATCAGAAAAACTACTACACGTATGCTGCGCCCCTACAATATGAATCATTATTCAAACAAAGGAATTGAGGCTGATGAAATGATCTCCGGTATATAGTGACTACCTCAAACGCGATGACCAGTACCTCGCATTCAGATTGCAAAACGAAGAGAACCGAAATCGGATGACCAAGAAGGCTAAAGACCATGACCGTGCTCTCGCAATGGCAAAGACAACTGATCTAGGGATGGCAGAAGCCGAGGCAGAAATGGATGGGGATGCAAACATGGAGGATGCTGAAGAGGCCGCCACAGAGGCACTGGGCTCTAAAGTGGTCGTCATCCACATTGGCAGCCAGAACCTGCGCATTGGCTTATCTAGTGATGCGCTGCCGAAGACAATTCCTATGGTAATCGCGCGCAAGTCACCCACGAACGAATCCGAAGACCAAGAAGAGCCTTGTCCGAAGAGGCTGAAGCTGGATGATGGCACTGAATTGGAGCCGGAGAAGAAATTCGGTACTGACGTATGTCCTATACTCTTTCCATCACGAGCTGGTTCAGAGTCTAATTGCTACAGTTCTCTTCACAATACACAACGATGGCGGCCGACCTTAAGACGCATATGCGGCAGAACAAGCGACGGACATTGCCGAATTCCAAAGAAATGGTGATCAACTACAACCGCAGAACCGTACCCGAGACCATCTCAGAACACAACGATCCATTGCGAGTTGAGTGGACGGAAATTCCGGACCCGGCGCCGGAATACATCGTAGGGCAGCCGGCTTTGCGGATACCGGACGATTCGAAGCCCCGCTACAAGTTGTACTGGCCGATGAAACATGGGTGGTGCAATGAGCAGGATTATGACAACAAGAGGCTCTTGTTCTTGGACATGTCCATCATTCTTGAAGATGCGATTAAGACCCAGTTGGGTCTTACGAGCAAGAAGGACTGGCCACAGTACTCGTGTGTATTTGTGATCCCGGATCTTTTCGACAAGGCATATGTCACGCAGATCCTCGAGATGCTCATGAGTGAGTTTGCCTTTGCTCGGGTCTGTTTCATCCAGGAGAGCTTGGCCGCCACCTTCGGGGCTGGGTTCACTTCGGCTTGTGTTGTTGATATTGGCGCGCAAAAGACATCAATTTGCTGCGTGGAGGAAGGCATGTGCGTTGAGAATTCTCGCGTAAATCTCAAATACGGCGGAGCAGATATGACGGAATTGTTCGTCAAGATGATGCTTTATGACCACTTTCCCTACGAAGAGATCAACCTGTGGCGCAGGTATGATTTCTTGTTAGCCGAGGAGCTGAAGAAGAATGTGTGCACCATGAACGAAGCGAGCGTCTCGGTGCAAGTCTTCGATTTCCACCTCCGAATTGCCGGACAAGACACCCGCAAGTACACTTTCAAGGCATATGACGAAGTACATCTTGCTCCTATGGGCGTTTTCAATCCTTCCTTGTTCGAAAACTCCAAGAAGCTTAAGGGGCGAAGGAATCTGATTGCTCGCTCTGTGGATATCTATGATGGCTCACCCAACGACCCAACATCTGCCGCGCAGTCAGAAATCCTGACAATGCTTGCCCCGCCTACTAGTCAAGTCAACGGCGACGCCCAAGCCAACACTTTGGACGTGCAAGCGACACCCGTCCGCTCGTCACAACTCAACGCTTTGAGCCGTGTCCAGGAGGCCGAGGCCACCCCTCGATCATCTGTTGCTGGCTCACCCGGACCTGAAGGCACTCCACAAGCTGGTGCCGCCACACCCGCACCTGTCCAAACTACATCTCAACCACGTGCGCCGACCGTTGAAGAGCGCGACGACATTCTCCCGTCGTATCCCCTAGACAAAGCCATCCTTACCTCTATCATACACGCGGCCCGCTCGGACGAGCGTAAGATGCGCGACTTCCTTGGTGGAATCATGGTCATTGGTGGTGGATCCTTAGTGAACAACTTCCACCTCTTCCTCGAGGAACGGCTTCAGCTGCTGCAGCCTGGCTTCGCGAAAGAGATCATGATCGGTACACCTCCCAGAGACCTCGACCCACAGGTTGTGGTATGGAAAGGAGCCAGCATCTTCGGCAAGCTTAGCACCACGAATGATAGCTGGATCAGCCAGCTGGAATACGATCGCTTAGGCCACCGTCTGCTTGCCTACAAGTGCATGTGGGCGTACTGATTTTATGACTTGTTATTGGTATACATTGTTATGGTCTTTCGAGGGTTGGGTGTTTCAAACGCTAGAGGGCATCTAGTTACGATTCTATATAGCTTAATTCAATTTTGGATATTTCTCATCTCTGACTGGCACCTTTACGAATAGTTCATCATCATTGATATTGTGACAGAACTCTTTGCATAGCTTACATAACAACTATGCACTGGGGGAGTCCATGGAATAACATTTTTCCAAGCTATCCGATGAAAGGCGGTAACATCGTGCAGAATGGCCTCTTCCCCGGGAGGTTTGCGCGCCGCCGCGCTCTTTCAGTCTGCATATACAGAGCACTTCCAATCTTTCTTTGGATCCGTTGTCGCACTTGGATCTGCCACATCCAGTGCCCAGGACGCGTTCTTTGCTTACATACTGCGCTACGAGTGAGCGTTAATTGGTGTCTCCAGTTCGTTTTCCCAAGCTAGCTCCAGCGTCGAGTATGCGATGCTAACATGAGTTCAGGTCCGTCTGTACAGTACCGGTTATTGCTAGAAACGGCAGAGATCACAAGTCGATATGTCGAAGTCGAAAGAAAGCAGCTCCTCTGGGGGCTTTCACCAGGAATACATAGCTTCTCTGCGCTACAGAAATGACCTGCCTCCTCCGGATATGCCCCCAAAGTTCCTCGACATCCCTCATGAAGGTCTTGACAGGTTTCTGACACCTGGTTTTGCTGCCAACTTGGGTCGGCGTGAAGAGCCCAACATTGATGTTGATGCGGAGGGTGGTATGCCCATTGATCTGGTCGGTATTCCGGGATTGCATCTGGGCGATGAGAGTGGTAAGGAACCTTTCGCGGGAAGTCCTAAGAGAGACCCTAATTGTTTGTGGTATAGCAATCATGGCACCGGAGAACCCCGATCCTCTCGATCCCGCCGACCTGCCGCTTCTTTTGACCCTCGACCAGCTGAAGAACCCTGCGCCCAAGAACACCAACGTCAGTTTCTTGCGCCGCACACAGTATATCTCCGCCGGCATTCGCGTTCCTGAAGGCCCGAAGACTACAAGCCTCCGTCCGAAGTCACGCGTCGAGAAGAAGTCCCAGGATGACCCCACGTATATCAAGAAGTATCTTCTGAAAGGTTTCGATCTTGCCTACCCCGACAGCAAGCACGTTGGCGAGGATACATCAAGCCAGATAAAGGGTCTTCCTTCTACAAAACTTGAGGCGGATGCTTGGGCCAACCCTGTCCACCCTGATAACCCGAAGATGAGGCCCGTTAGCTTCTACCCGCTACTTCCTGATCTACAAGGATTCCCGGACCCTGGTGGTTTCTTGCAGATCAAGTTTGACAAAGCACCCGTTCAAGCGTCCGGCGGTAAACGAGATGAGCGTATGGATGTTGGCGTTCTGCTTCCATCTGAACCAGAAGAGAGAGTTGCGCAGGAGTACGCAACGAAGAAGGCGCTGAACAAGTCAAACCCGAACCTGTACCCAGACCCTGGCCCGGTGCCTTACGACTACGATCTATTCTTACCAGAGAAGAAAGACTCTGTCACCAACATCCGCGCCAACTTCCACCTATCGAATCCTGACCGCGACAACGAAGACCTCTATACTAACGAAGGAGCCGATAACAACAAATTTCACCGCTACGACCGCTCCAGAACATATGCCACAGGCTCGCAGACACTCGGGAACCCAGGAAAGCAGTCAGACATTGCCGTCACACTCTACGACCCCGCCGAGACAAATGACAGCGACGCCGCAGAGTCGCAGAAAGCCGCCTACTACTACTCAATTATTGGCAAGGCACGCCTCAAGCCTGAGCGCTCGCGCACAATCGCACAGGCCGGTCTCGCGCCCACGAAGCCGAAGTCCAAGGAGGACCAGGTTCACCAGATGCAAGTTGTGGCTCGTGACCCTGAAGAAGCAGAGGCTTACAAGCGGGCGACATACCGTGCTGCTATTGACCCTAAGTTTGCGAGAACTATGCCACCGCCTCCGGAGCCCGCTGAGGAGCCTGAACCGTCTCAGGGTGTTGATGAGGATGATGATGAGCCTCAGCCTACAAGGGATGATGATGTTGATTCGAGGATGAGCGATGATTGAGCGAGCGTGTCCCCCAGCTAACACCCACTGACACTATTTCTTGAGTCTCATCTGCCCATTGACGTCAGGCGGCAAAAACAGGCGTTGTTGATCTTGTTTAGTTTTCACTGATCTCAGTTGCATACCTATTTCCTGGCCATCGGCGTTCAGCGAGTTTTGCGTCTTATTCCTACCTGTATCTCTACCCATTTATCTGCGCTCTGAAGCTTTCCAGCTCAGATCTGATATATCTAACATACTAAATGACATCTATGCCAAACATTATCTACTGGTCCTTTTCGCTGTAGGTTCGCTGTGGATGTATGAATATTGCCCGATCTATCCCGACCGCCTTACACCCCACGCATTTAGTCTGGGCGGTGTACATACAAAGTCCTCCGACGCTCGGAGTCCGGAGTGACTGATACACTCTTAACGACGGGCAGATTGGCATTGAGTGGGCTGGACTCGGTCAATTGACGAATTCAAGGTCAGTCAGCATTTCGCCCTTCACTCTGTCACGGAAATCCACAGGAACTCGCGACACGGAACCGAGATCGTCGATCTGAACTCTTGGTCCCGATGCCGAGGATGGATGGACGATATTGTCTACTGCCATTGATGCAATGCTTGAGTTGAGAGACTGTTCATGCTGACAGAGTATACAGGCCCGTCTGTAGAACCCCAAGTCTCGACTTCCAATTCCGCGCTTAGATCAGACCACCAGAAATACAACTAGACATACCGCACTATAGACACCGGCACAGCGGACGAAACCGCCCGGATTCGCAATGGCTACAACTTCTCTCCGCCGCCTGCACCTCACAGGCGCAAGCCGCCTGAGTATTCGCCCTCACTCTCTCACTTTCCGCTCCAGAACCCCACACACCCTCTCCAACTCCCTCCGCTACAACTCAGACAAGGCCACTCCCGCCCCCGCCGAAGCACGCGCCCGCGCCCCCGGCGCAAGCGCAACAGCAACGGTCGCAACAGCCGCGGCCGAAGAAACAGCAGCTAAGGCTACGAAGGAAACACCCAAGAAGGCGAAGCGCGGATTGCGACGGGGTGTTTGGGGGACTGGTCTTGCGCTTACACTGCTGGTGGGATACCTGTATGGCACTGATACGAGGGCGAGTGTGCATCGGTACGGTGTTGTTCCGCTTATAAGGCAGGTTTTCCCGGATGCGGAGGAGGCGCATCATGTTGGTGTTGATGCGTTGAAGCTTTTGTGGGAGTGGGGTTTGTATCCGCGGGAGAGGGGGGATTTTGATGGGGATGGGAGATTGAGTACGGAGGTTTGTATACCTTTTCCCTTCTTATTTTACCTTAGCCTACAACCAGTCTAGATGGTATAATTGCTGATGTTGGTTTGTGCAGGTCTTCGGCTACACCCTCTCCAATCCAATCGGTATCTCCGGTGGTCTCGACAAACACGCCGAAATCCCAGACCCGCTCTTCGCGATCGGTCCGGCGATCATCGAAGTAGGCGGCACAACACCTCTCCCACAAGACGGGAACCCGCGACCTCGTGTCTTTCGTCTGCCTTCTCAAAAGGCCATGATCAATCGGTATGGGCTCAATTCCAAGGGCGCAGACCACATGGCTGCTATCCTGGAACAGCGCGTGCGCGACTTCGCATACGCACATGGATTCGGTGTGTACGAGGAAGCTGAGCGTCGGGTCCTTGATGGTGAGGCCGGTGTCCCGCCTGGTAGTTTGCAGGAGGGGAAATTGCTTGCTGTGCAGGTTGCTAAGAATAAGGCTACGCCTGATGGCGACATTGAGGCTATCAAGCGCGACTACGTCTACTGCGTTGACCGATTGGCGAAATACGCTGATATTCTCGTCGTGAATGTTTCGAGCCCTAACACGCCTGGTCTGCGTGATCTCCAAGCCGCCGCCCCCTTAACAGCCATCCTCAGCGCCGTCGTCAGCTCCGCAAAGAGCGTCGACCGCAAGACGAAGCCCTTCGTCATGGTCAAGGTTTCGCCAGACGAGGATTCGGACGAGCAAGTCTCTGGAATCTGTGAAGCCGTGCGAGGATCCGGCGTCGACGGTGTTATTGTCGGCAACACGACGAACCGTCGTCCCGCGCCTCTACCACAGGGTTTCACACTCTCTGAGAAGGAAAAGAGCGTACTTCAGGAGACGGGCGGATACTCCGGCCCGCAACTCTTCGATCGCACTGTCACCTTGGTAGCGCGGTACAGGGCTCTACTTGACGCCGTGGTCGAAGAGAACACTTCGTCGGAAAACCCCGGGGCTGCCAAGGCCTCCAAGGCCCTAGCTGAGAGCGCTACCGCGACGGAGCCAGACTCGGAGAACATTCCCCCTGTGGATGCTGCGCCAAGTGTTGGTGCTGCTGGTGGGTTGTCGCCGAAGGTCATTTTTGCTTCCGGGGGTATTACCAACGGTAAGCAGGCGCGGGCTGTGCTTGATGCGGGGGCTTCGGTTGCCATGATGTACACTGGTGTTGTGTATGGTGGGATTGGCACTGTTACGCGTGTGAAGCAGGAGCTTAGGGAGGAGATTGGGGCGGGGAAGCAGTGAGCTAGCTGTTGCTCTGGTAGGTTAGAGTTGTATGTATAAGAGAGCGTATAAAATAGACGTTTCGTTTTTGTTGTTAGTTGTTTGACTTTCGGGCCAATGATGCATGGCTTGTGCTGCGTATTTTCCTTCGGTCTGCGCCGGCGGCGGCCGGGAGGGTATGGGTTTAGCCCGGACCAATTGTTCGAACATTCCCCGGCCGTCAAGATGTATAGTTAGCGGAAGTATATGCTGATCCAGCTGTTGTCGCATAGCGTCCGTACAGTAAGTTGCGCGATAAGCCCCATGAGGTCATCATGCATTGGCTCCTAGCTTCTGCGGCATGGCTTGCATATAGCAAAGCCACACTTGCCCGGAGGGTAGAAGAGGGGAAGGATGGAAGTTCAGATCAGATCGTCGCATTAAATCTATTCAAAATGGTTGCACCAATTATGCTTCGTATGTATGCCGGTAAATGCTATTGGTTATTGGTCTATCATGAATGTGCTGTTGATGCGTTGTTTGTATATGTTGACTCTCAAGCGAGCGTTTCCTCGACTTCCCGGACGACTTTGCGCACGCCCTCGATTTCATGCGCGAATCGCCCCAGAAACATGCCATCGACGGCCTTCCCCAGACCTCCGGGGCCCCACAGGCCGGGTCCAGCGCTACCCCCGTACAGAATGCGGACCTCTCCAGGTCGCTGGTCGACCAATGCGCGGAGTCCACCCACGACAGCCGATATGTGGTCCACGCTTGCGGGCTTGGGTTGTCCAATGGCCCATACAGGCTCGTAAGCGAAGATGACAGGTGCTTCGGCAGGAATGGCACTCAAAATGGTACGGACAAGCACTTCGCATTCGCGTACTGCAAGCCCAACAGCTTCTGAAGCCACTGGACCTGGAGCGCTTATTTCACCGATGCAAATAAGAGGCACCATTCCCTGTGCACATGTTGCAGCAGCCTTGCGAGCAGCTTGTTCGTCTGTTTCCCCGAAGATTGACCGGCGCTCTGCATGGGCTAACTCGACAATGGAACATCCCATGGAGCTAAGAGCGAGTGGTGAGACCTCGCCAGTGTATGCCCCGAGGGATTCCCAAAAGCAGTCTTGTGCGCCTAGAAGGAATGGGGCGGGCAGTGAAGGGTCATAATCTTGGGGTAGTTTCGACATGTAATCCTTGATAATTTCCGCGCAGGGATAAATGGTGAGAAAGTCCGGGATCAAAGCTAGTAGGAGCTTAGATCGGTTCTCTGGTCGAACTATGTCGTTTTTGGGGTCAAGGAGGGCGCGGCAGTACTCGAGTGTTCGGGTCGGCTCAAAGTACATCTTCAAAGAAATGAGGAGTAGGTTCTTCGGCAGAACCGGGTACGTCTGTTTTGTGTTTGACGCCATTTTGCGCAACTTTCCTCCAGAATCCGCAAATTGCCTTGGTTTGGTGCTCCTTTTTCGTACACCGGCGTTGCAGTAAACACAATTCAACGTCTGCCGTTCGAGGTAGATAAGAAATGCCGCAGGTCGGGGCTCGCGAGGGGCAGTGACGACAGCGCGAGAATGACGAGGAAGCGAATCGAATGTCACAGCCGGATTAACGGGGAATTTGCCAATCACTGTGGTATTGTACGTTAGTGAAGATCCATTTCTTGGGACAGGCGTTCTCATTGGAGACTAGCAGCATAACTCTGACACGAGGAGACGGAGTTGCATTCGGTGGACTTACCCAGCAGAAAGAGACAGGCACATCGATCGTCCCACGCAACTGCATGGACTCATCCAATGAGGCTGATGCCCGGACAGTTGTGCTCCGCTGTGTCGATGACAGTCTGGAGAAGACGATCTGGGGATAAAACTGGAGACAAAATGGAGAGGAAGAAAAGTGGACGAGCGCCGTGGGGCGGCAGCTCAGGGTATTTCTAGGTATTTGTATAGGAGGCCGAAAGGGCCGAGAAGGTCGATGGACAGGTCATGAGACTGAAGTACTCGGTCGAGTGGCCGGTCGGTGAGAATGAATCTGGGTATCCCGATGCTGCAGTGATCAGTCCTGCTTTCTTGTTGTCGCTGGCGGGGATGCTCAAAGGAGCCTCCCGAGCTTTGTGTATTGTCTGGGTATTGTTACTGAATACCGGGATGCTATGTGCATAATCATTGTATCGGCTGGTTAAATACAGCCCCACATTTTATGCTGGGCAGAGGGGAGGCCCAAGATGGCAGGTGGGGTGGCTCGTGAACTGAACTGTCGTTCTCCATAATAAATCCCATCAATCGTGGTACTAGTGCTAGCTGCTGCTATAGTGTCAATTGCATTCTAGACTGGAACATATGATTCTGTATACACAATACCAACAACAACAAAAAAACATTAGGAATTCAGATGATGGTTTGATGCTCGTGAAGGACCAAGATTTAGCTATCGTGGCGGGGCAGTTTACTACGTCATTCGGTAGATAGCAAAGCCTCAATTCGCAAGAGCTGCACTAGACCGGCGTAGAGTGTGTTCGGATCCAATTGATCAGACTACGGAAAACCCTGGAACCTGTTTCCAGGACTCACAGCGCTCTATCAGCGGATGACCAGCACCCTTCCAAAGTTAGTGCTGCGCTGTATACATGCAGAGGCACGCCTGTCGAAACAAGCTCCACATGGTCCAGGATAAGGCAAGGATTCAGAGTTATGTGGTGGCGCGATTTTCTGACTATCTCAACGCACTGTTCCTAAAAGCTCCGAGCGTCTTACTGTGGATTGGATGGTGCTGGAGGCCGTGCTCTATGGCAATCATAATGGTTGCGCCTATTGTAGCTGGGATGGCACTGTTGGAGTTGGCCCTCGATCCAGAGCATCTCTATTGATATTGGCAGTGGATCTCCAGGCATCCGGCGATCAATCAGACGAGAATGCAAAGAAAGGAACACATGCAAGCGACCTGAGTCGACTTAGCAATGACGCCAGCGTGGATCCAGCCAAATAATTGTGTGCCTTGAGCTATGAGAGGAGGCCAGTCGTAGATTGGGACTCTTAGGAGCTCCACCGCGTAGAGTCTGGGGACGAGAGATTATCGGACAATGCAAGGCCAGCCAAACTTATAAAAGCCTTCCTCTTCCCTATCTTCCCTCCTCCTTGTACATTCAATCCAATGCTCTTGCTTGCCATCTGAACACTATCCCATCTTCACTACTCTTGTCTTAATATCTTTCTTCTTCTACCTCCAACCATCACAATGTCTCAGAGCCTTCGCATTGTCTTCGCCGCCGATGAGGCTGGCCAACCCTACAAGGAGACCCTCAAGACTCTCCTCGAGAAGAACCCCAATGTCAGCGAGGTTTTCGACGTCGGTGTCAACTCGACCTCCGACAAGACTGCCTACCCTCACCCTGCCGTTGAGGGTGCTAAGCTCATCAAGGATGGCAAGGCTGACCGCGGTCTCTTCATCTGCGGTACTGGTCTTGGTGTTGCCATCTCTGCCAACAAGGTGCCCGGCATCCGCGCCGTCACTGCCCATGACTCCTTCTCCGTTGAGCGTGCAATTCTCAGCAACGATGCCCAGGTCCTCTGCTTCGGCCAGCGCGTTATTGGCCTTGAGCTGGCCAAGCGCCTCGCCCAGGAATGGGTCACCTACAAGTTCGACCCCAACAGCTCTTCGGCCCCTAAGGTCCAAGCCATCAAGGACTACGAGGCCTCGTTCGCTCAGTAGATGCGAACAACCACGACTGAAACGGTCGAGACAGGCTGCCGTGGGGCCCCCACATATTCTGCCCATAACATTCAATCGGACCGGCACCGAGATTGACAACGACTGCATGACCGTGTGACCGGAACACCCGTTTGCAATCGTCGATAGTGCTCGTGACACCGTTCAGACCGTTCGAGAATTTCGAGATCATCTATGCGTGGGGAAACAGGGCCAGACCGACTCCCGACCTTTCGGCTTTTCCTATATTGTCTTTTCCTAGCGACGATCTTGACGGATCTCTGGTTTAAACTATTTTTACACGAGTCACGATACCTCTACATGCAAACAGGATGAATTTGGCGGGCCAAACGATTTTTGTTACTCTCGTCTACTGAATACAAGGATAGAGATAGAATAAATTTTCTTTATCCGCTCACTTTTCGCTGCCAGTAGGTGTTCCGTATTTGCAATGTAGATTCATATTGCTGAGTCAGAAGTAGTTTCCGCGGGGATCTATTGCTTTCGATCTCCATGCTCACCAGTACATATCTTCAATGATATCTGACAAAATGGCCAAAATGAATATATTTTCTCGCCTTCGCCTCAATCCCCCGAGACCGGGCAAACACCTTCACTCTGCGTTCGAATACAAGCTCACTTAATACGCTCTTGCCAGCGCCGCAGCAAAAAGTACTCAAAGGAAGTGAACGTTGTCAATCTTGGCTGCATTGTCTGAAAATAAGGCTGCCATCTGACAGACTGTGATATTCAAGCACGCCGATCCCAGGTTCAAGTCGTTCTTCGAGTTCCACTCTTCATCTCCAATCCACGCTGCCAGATCGTGTGACCGTTGTCGCCCCTGGGACTATCTAGATACAGTATATCCGTCTTACCCGAACTCCACGCCCGCAGTCTGAGTGGAAACTGCCCCACCAACCGACCAAGTTCAAATCGACCGACGAACTCGACTTTGTTCCTGACATCTTCTCGAAAGAGTAATTCCGGCCTTGCCGCGATTCCCTCTTTTCTTCCCCTTTCCTCTCTGAGCTCTCCCGGCCAACCACGGTCTCGAATCCGGCCACGACTGCCCGCGTCACGGTGACGGGAAAGTCACGCTCACGCGCAAATTCTCAACGGCGATTGCGACAGAACAATGTCATTCGAGCTAAAGGAGAAGGGCAACCAGCTCTACAAGGATGGCGACTACAATGGGGCGGAGGAGCTCTATTCGCAAGCGTGAGTCGGCCCGACTACCTACCCCTCTACCCGGCCGAGACAATGCCCATTTCCCATTGCTTTTTCTCCCTTTCCATTATTTCATGCAGAGAGCGAGACTAAGACAGTCATGCATACAGCATCCAGAAGAATCCCCGCGAACCCACCTTCTTCACAAACCGCGCCCTAACCCGCATTAAACTCGCAAAGTGGGCTGGCGTCGAACACGATGCGCGCGCCGCGATAGACCTCTACGGACCTAAATCCTCTAACAGCCTTAAGAGTTGCTGGTATTTGTCGCAAGCCCTCCTTGGCCTGCAACGGCCCCAAGAAGCATACGAGGTCGCGATCGACGCATACCGCGCTAGTCTTGCCGCGAAGTCCCCGCAGACAGAGAACCTCTCCAAGACCGTCCTCCGCGCGAAGCAGCAGATCTGGGCCGCGAAGGAGACGGCTAGGTTACGCGAGATGAACCAGACATTGGCTGTTGTAGAAGGGCTCATCGAGGCGGACCTCAAGCGCAGCGTGGACGACTTGCAGGGACAGCTAGTGCGGGGTGAGATTGGCGAGACAGGGTGCCTCGAGGACCAGAAGGCGCTTCGTGATGATGCCGAGAAACACGTCGCGAATGTCCGGGAGGCCGTTCGCCTCGCTAGTAACGGGGATGTTGCGGAGCGTGTCGTCCCAGATTACCTCGTCGACGGCATAACCTTTGAAATCATGCACGACCCCGTCATCGTCCCATCCGGTACAAGTTTCGACCGGGTGGGCGTTCTTAAGTACGTCGAGCAGTCTGGCGTTGATCCCATTACGCGGACGCCTATGAGCGTCAACGACATTCGTCCTAATTATGCGCTCAAGGCGGCGTGCGAGGACTTTTTGACGAGTAATGGGTGGGCTGTTGATTGGTAGATTACAGTATGCCTTGGCATGCCCTGTTTCTTCTATATATACTTGTTTGTTTGGCTTTTATGTATATTTATTTTGACCCGTCTTTGGCCGTTGCATATTTTTGGCGTTTGGGTCTGCTCTTTATTTGCATCATACATGATAACGGCCTGATCTTTAAGCATATCTGTTTCTCAATACTATGATAGATTATCAGGACAAGTGTCAGCTCCTGAGTAAGAAAGCTGATCTGACGGCGAAGGTCCCGTCGGGACGCAGTACCTCCCCAGATGGAAAACGCTTGCAATCGCTCAACTCAGATAGCCCGCGGCCAGGCTTTGATTTTCAAACTCTACCACTCTCATCATGGAATGACATCTAAGCTTTCCACTTCATAGCAGGGTGGGAAGAAACCAGACAAGGGTCGCCGAATCAACATATGTGCTCAAACAGGAAGGAACAACCAGCCAAACGCTCCTTCCTTGTATGGCATATGTTGAGGAAGGAAGGAACGTAGGCGGATTGTCGTGACTTCTTCATTCGGCTCCTGCACGAATGCAGCATTGATATGAGGAACGCTTCAATCTGAGATGTACTGAGGAGGGAGTCGAGCCCGCCCATGGTACCCCGCAGGTATCCGTTTACTTTTGAGGTTGAGGGCACCGTGCCGAGCCTGGCTGGCTACATAGGTAGGTAGGATTGGCAATCACCTACTGAAGATGAAGGTCAACGTTCCAAGATAAGTTGAGTTGGGATGAGTTGAGATGCGATTTCTCGGAATTAGACTTTCCCTGTTTCTACTTAGTATACAGCTAGAAATTCCGCCTAAGGCTTTAGGAACCTAGAATGGCTTATAGGCCTGCCCTTCAACTTCCTCCAAAACATTCACTGCTTTCTTGTACCCATCCATCTCGCGTAATCTGTCCACGTAGTTCCAGAGCGCGGGGTATTTTGCTTTCTCGAGGACACCCGTTTCTTTGACGATGATGAGGGGATAGCTTAGTAGGATGTCTGCTGCTGTGAATGTTGGGCCTGTCAGGTATGGCTCTTGTTGTTGAGATTTCGGTTGCTCGTTTGCTTCCTTGTCCTTGGGAGGGCTGGTTAGTTGCTCCTCCAGGAACTCCAAGTGGGTAGCGAGGTTCGGTGTCGTATACTCCCTCTTCACGATGAAGGGGACAAGGGAAACGAGAGGGCGAAGGAAGAATGGCGGTGCAGATTTAACCACTTTACATATATATCAGTTCCAACTTTCCCCTAGAAGTTTCAAAAGTAAAGGGGGTGAAAAATTGCAAGCTCACCATCCATAAGGATGTTCGTCACAACAAGCGGCATGAAACTCCCCTCGCAGTAGTGCATGAGATATCGGTAGCGTTTGTACGCTTCTGTCTCACTACCAACTTGGTTCTCTTGGCCTGGTATCCAGCGGTTGGGGATGAGTTGCGTTTGCTGTATCTGGGTCTGGGTCTGGGTCTTCTGATGAGCCTGGGCGGGAGTTGAAGACGAATGCCGATGAAACTGCTCAAGCAAATGCTCCATTATCACTGCAGACTCGGCGAGCATGTACGGCTTGCCACTCGCATTATCATTGCCGGTACCATTCTGGGTCTGAGTCTGAGGCGGATGGATCTCCACAATAGGCGCCTTCCCAAGTGGATGCAAGGCCTTCAACTCTGGTGCAGCGCGCTCATTCGCACCGCGCTTGTATGGCTTGATCTCGTAGGAGAGCTTGAGTTCTTCGAGGAGCCAGAGGATGCGTTGGGAGCGAGAGCGCTCGAGGCTATTTAACTGTTAGTCGGCTTATAAAGTGGTTGGTCGGGCGTAGAGTAGGAATTAAAAAGGTGCTTACGAGTGCAGGATGATTCTGGCGCCGCGGTTGGCTGTGGACCTCATGGTGAATATATTGGGGAATAGGTCAAGTTCGAGACGAGAAATAACGCAGAGGGTAACTTGAGACTCAATTGAGGTGCTGTGCCGTCAGCTCGTTTAGCTTGTATACAAGAACTAGATGTAAAGGAGTCTAGCTTATAAGCCCTGTTTTCTTGTAGCTGAAACCCCGGATAGATTTGTTGTGGCGACACCATTTCGGTCCAGCTCTCCAGGTTTAATCAGCAGTTGATGATGCTTACGCTCGGGGCGCTGCCCGAGTCCAGATCTAGTTCAGCTGAAGGCTCTGTGGCTCTATCGTATGACTTGTCAGCCGTAGGGCCCGGAGAACCACGGACACCAAATTGCCTGGCACTAGGTAATATTCGTTCCTCTGGTAGTTGGGGGCCAGACATCTTTGAAAGAAGGGAGTAAATTTGTGCATCTTGAGCCTTCGGCCTCTAACCAAATATGTCTACTAAAGTGAAAGCAAGGCGATTTTAAGTTTATTTACCAACAGGAGCGGAGACGTAGATTTCTAGTACCTATATAGATATGCTGAATTAAATACTCTTGACAAAGAGAGTACATAGCCGGGACAAGGCAACCCTAAAGTGAGGAATGAGCGACCAACCCTCTGGATCCCTTCCTTTTTTGGTAGCAGACGAACGAGGAAAGAGAGACCTTGTGCCTTCTCAATTTACTATAGAGTATACAGCGCACCTTCCTATCTAATGGAGGATGGTTGAGGAAGGAGCGTCTGGCCAGTCGTTCCTTTCCAATTCAATACAACAGTGCAGGTCTATAGGGAAAGGGCGACCCTCGTCCCTTCCTATTCTGATACAAAGTATATGGGGAAGGCACGTCCCAGCCTGAATTCCTTCCCCTTTTGGCAGGGAGCGTAAATAGGAAGGAGCCTTTGTCCAGTCGTTCCTTTCCTTTTCGATAGAGGACTATAGAAGGAAGGAGCGACCCCGGCACCTTCCATTTCTAGTACAAAGCGTTTGAGGAAGCCACCACCCTCTACGCTCCTTCCATTTTAAACAGAAGACATATCAGGAAGGAACGTTTGGTCAGTTGCTCCTTCCCTCTTCAATGCGTAGCTACAGGAGGAAAGGGCGATCCTCGTTCCTTCCACTTCCAGTGCAGAGCAGAAGAAGGTACGACCCAACCTGCGTTCCTTCCTCTTCCGACAGAAGAGGGCATATAAGGAAGGAGCATGGCCAAGTCGTTCCTTCCTTTCTCAGTGCTGGTTATACAAGGCAGGAGCGACCCTTGTCGTTCCTTCCCAGTGTGATACAAAGTTATAAGGAAGGCACGACCGGGCTGAGCTCCTTCCCTTTCTGAGAGAGAATGGTCAAGGAAAGTGCGACTGGCTAGTCGTTCTTTCCATTTCTGAAATCATAACATGGAACGAGGAAGGAGCGCCTGCCCAGTGCCCGGCTGGTTGTTCCTTTCTCTTCTAGTACCGACTGAGGAAGAATGGCGCGACTCTGGAGAAGCCCCTGCAGTGTTACTGGTTTGCCTAGCTCGGTTTTTAATGCTCAGCCTCGTGGGGATAGAACCTGGTAGGCAGAGCATATGCAGCAACGTGCCTTGATCGGTACCAGTCATGCGGAGTACAGTTGTGTTTGAAATGGACTTATTCCAAAGTACTGTTTATAGAGCATAGACTATGCACTTGCAAGGAATTAGAAGTGACCCAAAAATGAGACTCTCTGAAGGATCGTCCTGAAAGGCCGAGCTCCGAGAAGGATCACATACAGGATTCTAGGGTATAACGCTTTTTTGCTTCTTTGTTCAGTCCGGCGACGAACAATGCATATTTAAGGAACGTGGCCGCGACCTGAAAGAGATTTCATGATGGCTACACAAAATCAAGCTCAAAATGAAGTTTTCCTTTGTCAGTGCTGGCATCAGCGTTGGTATCTTGTTTGGACGTCTAGTTCAAGGGTTTCAGCCTGATGTAGATGGCTTGCATATTGAAGATTATGCAAGTCTCTCTCAACCACAAACCTAATCACCAGTAGTGGATTACCCATCACTTACAGAATAGGCTCCCTCTGACATACGACCTTGCAACCTCGCAAAACATCCAATTCAACGTCATCGGCAACTCCTGGTGGACATCATCGTACATCCACGCCTCAGACAGCAAAGACTACTTCATCGTCTCGCACATCGGTAGCCCGCAGTCTGGGTTCTGGCGGTACTCTATCCTCGACATCGCGAACCCAGAATATTACAAGCAGTACTCGCTAGCGGGCAGCGAGCTTGACCCGATAACGAACTATATCCACGGCGCGAATATCACGTTACCCAGGTATGGGTTCGAGGCTGTTGATCCGGATAACACTTTGAAGGGTATGCGGACATGGAGTACATCTAAAATCGAGTTTGATCTCACATTTGACTTCTCCTCGCCTGTTATCATCAATGGCGGTACGGGGACATATGCTTGGGGTCCGTTCTTCACGTATCAGTGGTCTCTTGTTGGAGGAGTCACGAGGGGGACGTTCAAAATCGACAATGAAGAATTGAGTATCGACCCTGAGCGGTCTTTGACGTGGTATGATAGGCAGATTGTCTTGCCTTCGGCCACGACACCATTGGAACCTGGTCTGGCGGGATCACAGAACTGGACTTGGTTCCAGCTGCATTATCACACCGATGAGTTCAAACAAGAAGTTACACCCAGCGCGTCGAAAGTCTCCGCCTGGATATGGGACTATGCAGACGAACCCCGCGTCCAGTTCGCATCAACCATCCAAGACCAGAACTCAGAAGGCGGCGTCCAGCAGCATGTCATGTCGATCACAGAGTTCACCCAGTCAGACCGAACCTGGACATCACCCTGCAGCGGCGGGACGTACCCTCTCGACTGGACAGTCAAATTCCAAGACGGCACGGAAGTACTTGTCTCGACAATCAGGGACGACCAGGAGTTCTGTAACCCGGAGAACCTCTTCCAGCCGACCTATGAAGGGTACATAACGTTTAGTGGGACGGATGGGAAGGGTAAGCCAGTTAGCGGGTTCGGGCTTGTTGAAGTTTGTTTGCAGAATATTGATGGGTAGACATTATGTTATTCATGATCTGAGATGGAATATAGTTGGGAGGGTTGAGTATAGAGCTGTTCCGATTGTGTTTCGCCACTGTTGACTTCCCAGAGGCATAGGCGAATTAGGAAAAGCCAGGTTGGATGGAAGTGAGCTATCTATATGTCAGTGCGTAGAACCGAATCACGTCATAAGAAAAGAATAGACATCGTGCCAACGTGATCTAGCACATGACAGTCGTTGTGAAGAAAAACGAGCCTAGGTCATACTCCTTCGTACCAGAGCTCCCTCAAGCTAAGCTCCTACCCCACCAAAACACTCAACACCCCACCACTTTACCGAACCCCTCCTCCAGCTTCCTCTCCCTCCTTTCCTTCCACCAAAACACCACTTAACAACTCAAATCTACCCAAATCCAACTACTAAACACCAAAATGTCTGCCGTCCCCTCCTTCACATCCGCCCTCGCCGCCGCCCAAGGCAAAGAGAAGTTCTCCCCCGCCGTGCAAACTGCCGCCGGAAAAGTCAACGCCGATGCGCTCAAGGCTGCTCTCGACGCTGTCCTCGCTGGAGGCGACGATGCCTCTGTTGCCGATGCCGACCAGAGCGCTGCCCTGAAGGCCGGATTCGAGTTCGCGACGGAGTTGGTCAAGATGCTTAAATCTGAGCCTGGGAATGATGATAAGTTGAAGGTACGCTTTTCTTTCCAACAAATAGGGAAGATGATCAGGGGGGATGATGATGAGGGGAAGAGATCTGAATCTTGGACGAATGCTAACTGCTTCTTTTCTCTACTTCAGCTCTACGCTTTCTTCAAGCGCTCTCGCGACGAGGAGCCTGCTCAGCCTAGCTTCTACCAGATTGAGGTGCGTTCTTCATCTCCTTCTACCTAGCCTCACTTTTCTTCCTTTCGGATTTGGACAACCATGCTACAACATAACAAAAGTGTCTAACGTCCAACAGAGCAAGTACAAGTACAACGCCTGGAAGGAGATCAGCCACATCAGCCAACAGCGCGCTCAGGCCCAGTACATCGAGAAGGTCAACGCCCTCATCGACTCTATCGGTACCCAGTAGGATGATACTGGTATAAGAGAGGAAAGGAAATACCTGGGCTTGGATAGGATGCATGCTTATATATTATCTGATGATGCTGCTGTGCTCTGAGCTATATGCTATATGCTGATGGCCGGTATGCGGCGGATTAGTCCATGATGGAATGAAGATATGCCACGCTATGCTGACACGCTAGTTATATTCTCCCTGTGTGTTTTCAGGCTCTGAATCTGCGCTCTTTTTGTCTTCTCTACTCCACGCCGTACGTCTGTCCCAACCAATCGCGCTCAAGATGCGCCATCGTCGCACACCAAGGGACATCATGTGCACTGTAAGACGTCAAAGGAAGATCATACGGCATGCGGAGTCCAACGACAGCCTCCGCACCCGTTGCACCAGCGCCTTCCCGAACCCGTTCCGGACTCGGGGTATCCTTCTTGAAGCACGGAACCATGGCCGCCGACTTCTCCTGTCCCTGCCCTTGACCCTGTCTCTTGAGTAGATCCGGCCAAACCAACACCCCAACCTCCCAACTGCAAATCCTCACTTCCCCACCAGCCTTAGCATTGGCCGCAGCACCCCAAGCCTGCGTCGATAAATTCGCAGACGTCACAAGCGCCCAATCGATGCGGTCCATACTCCGTGAATCCGTAAACCGTATGTACGTCTTGATATGCGGTGCTGCGCGGCGCCGTCCTGCATCGCGAATATCTTGCGGAAATGTTTCCGACACATCACCCGCCCAATGTCGTAGGTAAGGCTTGAGATACTGTAGTTGTTTCTGTTGCGCGGCGCTCTGCAGCTTCATGTGGATTGACCCGCCGGAGCCGTAGCCGTTTAGCGAGCGTCGGATTTCTTCGGCTGTTGGGAAGATTACGGAGAATTTAGGACGGCGGGCTGGTTGCGCGGTGGTTGGTCCAGAGGTAGAAATAAATGTAGAGGTAGATGTAGACGCAGGTCGAGAAGGTGCGAGAGCGTCAAAAAAGACATCTTTTAGCCACTTCTCTGTTTGGCCCAGGGTTGCTATTGAGGACATCTGAGCTTATTAGTATCTGGATTGCAGTAAATGGGGCGGGTCATACCTGAGCGACAATATGCGGGGTGGCCTTGTCATCGCTATTGCTTTCAGTCAATGGAACATTTTGCAAAGCATCTCGGAGGGCCGGCCACCCCCAAAGTGTTTTCGAAGCATCAAATTTCTGTTTTGACGGTACGCTCGCAATCAGTGCAGCGCGAACAGCACTGAAATCATAGTTTGCGAGCTCCTCAACAAGCAGTCCGGTCTTTTTCGCACCGTACGCCTTCAAGTACGTGAGCAAATCTCTCTTGAAGCGAGATCCCGAGCCCCAAGCCGTAGAGTTATCCTCTTCCGTGCCCTTTGGCAGGAGAGGAAGGAGAGGCGAGCGCCAGACAGCCTGGCACATATTCGCCCAGTCGCCTGGGATCATGTTTGCCGTGTGGATAATGACCCTGGTGAACATATTAGTCCACGCCTTTTTATCATAGTAAGAAGCAGAGAGTAGTACTCACTGGGCACTATCATCATGCCTCACCAAGATCATCATCTTCGAATGATGCGTCCCGAACGGCTCAGGCATGTACGCTATAATTGGCTCAATGTCGACGCCTTGACTCTTATACCGCTGACATGCTTCCTGTACGTCAAACCCCGTCAGCCTCATACCCAATTATAACTTCATCACCCGATCCAGGAACCCTCAATGCGAAGGCAGACAAAACTCACATCAATCCTAACCCGATTATCCGATTCCGTCTTCCAACTCCCATGCACAACCCTGACCTTAATCAACGTCCTAACATCCTCATCAAACTGCCTCAGCAAAAAGTCCACATCATGAAGGTAATTAAACTGCCAGCACTCGCGGATCAGCGGGTCACCCAGGATATCGCTCAGTTTGACAGTATCATTGTTGTTCCGCAGGGTCGGAGCAAAGTCTCGAATGTGCGTTAATTGGATTGGAGAGGGGATGATGTCGGGTAATGGAGCGTTGAGGCTGTTCACGTTGTCATCTCGTCGCGAGTTTGAGTTCTCCGCGTTGGGGTGCGGGGAGGCGGAGGGCGCGGGGATTGAGGCGCGACCGGGACGCGTCGGTGGAGGGGTTATGGAGCGGTGGAGGGAGGCGAGGTTTGGCGTAGGTGTCCCGGATCTGCTTGAGGGTGTATTTGATGCGATTCTAGGGCGTTTTGCAGGACGGTCTGGCTGGTCGGCCATGGTGCGGTGATGTCGTTGGAGAGAAAGTTGCGAGTGTGGGGAGATAAGATAAGAGATTCTCCGATGGGGGGGTGGAAGAGGCAGGTACGGCTTTCGGCGCAGCATACTTGGGACTATGGTAGGATTGCATAGTTAATGATAACATTGAAACTAAAAATCTAATATACAGTCTATAATTTTGCTTAAGTATATGAATTACCACAAAAACCGCTGGATCTTGCCAGGCTCCTGGGGCCACTCAAATCCACCGTAAAGGAAGAGATATCCAGTCAGCACGTTGACAAGCAAGAACCACCCCGTCTCCAAGAAAAGAGGAAAGTTAATGGCAAGTCTGGCCTCGAGGTCCTTGTCATCGCTTGCCTTCCTGTAAACCACGGGCGTCGGGGACGGCGGCAGGTGAAGCCTCCACATCACCCAGGGAATAATCAGGTACCGGGGCTCCACGAGAGGAGCCGTAATAAGTGACAGAGCCGTCGCTGCCAACCATACAATGACGAAGCTTACACGGGATGACTCGTGCTCTGCCCGTTGGCGACGCTTGATATGCTCTTTCAGATCGGCAAGGACTTTAGGGTCGATGGGTTCGGGGGCGGCGGCAGCGGCAGCGGCAGCAGTAGGCTTTTTGGAGCCTTTTTGCTTGCGCTCGGGCTTCTTCTGTTCCTTTGACTCTGGCTTCTCTGACTGGGATGAGGATTGCTCCGCTGCCGGCGAAGCTCTCACAACGGAAGCCAGACCCGGGGGAGATACGACGGGTGAATAGCCCATGGCGGAGATAGTCATCCAGGCACCAAGGAAGTAGACAATTGTCGCAGCATACCTAGTGTAGGGGCTAGAGTTCAGAAGAAGACGGAAGACGTAGAAGACATAGTGACGGTTGTCGGCGAGGGTAAACGGGTGGACAATGGTGTTGAAGTGCACAATTGCCAGCATAACCGGGATAACAAGCAGCGCCGTGAGGATTTTGGGGAGCTGCTTTCGGGATGCTGGGAAACCTTGGTTCAGGAACTTCGGGAGCATGAACTTCGGAAGGACAATATTGGCCATCGGCGCCAGAAGAAGCGGCCACGAGAAGAACAGGAAGTAAGGCCAAATATACAGCATCTGCGCCAGGTGCAGGCTAGCTGTGTGGAACTCCTTGTGCCCTAAGACAACGCTGCCATTCCATAGAACAAAGGCTCCAAATGCACCCAGTATGAACAGGTAAGCGATCAGAGACGCAATGACAGTCCCGAGGTTGTTCAACGCGATGGTGCACAGCGAGACAGCGGTCTTGAAGTAGTCTGGGCACCGTTAGTATAAAGCTCAACCCCATGTGACAAAGACCTCCTACCTGCTAACGAAGCATCCAGCACAAAAGGATCATACAGCTCATTCTTCGATCCAGCCTTAACAATCTCCACAACATCGTTGGAGACACAATCATTCGTAAGTCTCCGGATCTTCCTCACAACCTGCAATCCACCCAGGAAAACAGCCACCCAGAAGATATTCGTCTGCCTAAAGACCAACGCACCAACCCCCAGAACAAAGAAGACCAGAGTCTCGATCGGCGCAGACCTCTTGCGGCTCCTGCTCAAGTCCCAATTATACGCTTCCACAACCACCAAGAGCGCCAGGACATCAGTGTAGTACAGCCCCGCAAAGAAGAACAGCGGCGGGAACAGGCAAATGTTCAGCACGGTATGGCTCAACCAAGCACCAGAAGGCCGAGTATTCCGCTGCTTGCGCAGCGCATCAAGCGCAGTCTGCAACCTCAAGGGCAGGAGAACGGATGCTGCGGCAGTGTTGGTTGCGCGGAGGGTCGTAGTGTCAAGCTGTTCGGGGGACGGGTGGAGGATAAGTGCGCAAGCGAGGTACGAGAAGATGTAAAGCGCCGGAGGAGTCGTGATCTTGGGATCCCAATGAGCCCATTTGTGAGCCCAGTATGCTTGCGCTTGGGGGACGTGGAATGCTTCGTCGAGGTATGGCTCGGAGACGATCTTGTTCACCTGGGTCATCCAGACGGGGATGAGGACTAGGCCGAAGGGGACGGCATAGCGAGCTGCCAGGGCCAGACCTGACCGAGGCTGGGCGTTCATGGTGAGTTCAATTGACCATGTAAGAGGCCAAGGAGCTTTCGAGGATTATATCGAGAAGACGTAGTAGGAGCCGGAAGCTCCACGGGGGAAATTATTTGGAAGAGCTGCACTGCAAACAAGGCAAACCCCACCACTTCAGCCCACATTTATGCCGTATACTCCTCGCCGCGACAGCATCAATAAACTGCATAGTCAATTGGAGGATGGGCTGCTGAAATCGAACCCGGTCGAACCCTTGACTTGATATATCCACACCCAGGCCATGGCCTTCCCCCTCCCGCGGGGCCTCACGCCCCCGGAGATCTCCTTCCTGGCCGAGATGGAGCAAGTCACCATCGTCCCTCGCCAGCGCCTAGAAGGTCTCGAGCTGCTAGGCGTGCGTACCTCCAAACCCCTCTATACAAATGCAAGTACTAAAGAATAATATTAGGGCCCCGTCACCCCCCTAATCCCACCCCGCCGAACAACCCTCCCCCTCTGGCTCGCCCTCCTCCTAAAGCGCCAACGCCGCGCAAACATCCTCCCCCCACCCTGGTTACACCCCGAATCGCTCTCCCTAATCCTCGAAATCGAAACCCGCGATCAAGACTACCAGCATGCCTTTTCCCCTCCCCCGCCTTTACCAGGCCAACCGACCCTGCGCGAGCGGAACGCAGGTCTACAGACCTCTAAATCCGCCGCGCGACCCCGATATACACCCGAGGGCCAAAGATACTACGCGACCCCTCCCTTTCTCCCGCAGAATGTAGCGCAGGATCAAGCGTTTGAGGAGGGTGATCCGCCGACGCTACCGTTTCATTGGCTGGAGGTAGGCACGATGCTGCTTGATGCTGCGAGCGATGACCTTGTTGAGCCGGATGCGACGAGACGGTTATTAAAGGAGTTGAGGGAAGTACGGTCTGCGAAGATCCGGTCTGGTGTGGAGGTTTTGGATGATGCTGCGGGACCGGGGAGTGGTGTTGCGCTTACGGGTGTGGGAGCTATGGAGATTGGTGAGGGGAGGGGGTTTATTGGAGGGGTTGTTGATGGGTTACGGTATGTGATACATGTTTCCCTTTCTTCGCATGCATGCATGCAACATAAAGGATGGTTGCTAATTGAGATTCAAGAAAAATCGGCGCATCAAAAGAACAAGCCCGCCGCGAACAACTAGCGGAGTCTGGCGCGAGCGGCGAATACGACGCGACGCAGGACTATGATGATGAAATGGAGTTCTAGATTGCAACGACAACCGCAACCACTAATTGACATTTTGGTTATTTTGCAATCACCTTGGAATTATGGAGGGGGAAAGGCATAAAGGCGGCAGCATCTTCTCTTGCATTGCCTATGAAGTATGGAATGGATTTCAAATGTACATATATATACCCTAGATCCGTTGTCAAAAGAGAATGGAGAGAACTCGATTCAACCTAACACCAGAAGCATGCGACGCTGTGCTGTAGAGTCCAAAGATGGGAGAGGCCGTATGGATATCAGAGAGAAATAAGAATAGACATGCCAAAATGAGGGAAAGAAAAGAAAGAGGAAGCGAAGAGGGGAGGGAGAGGCCAGGTAGAAGATCGACCTTCCCTTCAGCTAAATACACGAAACACCATACAGGTCAGACACTTATTGGGCGCCTGCACTCTCCTTCTCCTGCTGCTTCTGCTCCATCTTTCTCCGCGCCGCAAGGATCATATCATCCCTGCGCTTCTGGAGCAAGCGCTGTCGCTCTTCCTTGTTCTGCGACCAGCCGCTACCGGATGATGCCTGCGCGGGTGTTTCAGCCCCGCTGGCCTCGGAGACTTTCGCAGACAGGTTGTATCTCGTGATCAAGTCTTGCCCGTCGGATTTCGGCGTTGATGAGGGGGCAGGTTGGTTTGCGGGTACACCGGTGGGCGGGATCGCGACGAGGGGTTGGAAGGATGGCGGGGGCTATAACGAGACAAACAGTGTTAGCATCATATCTCTGAAAGCAAGGAAGAACAGGGCACGCGACACAGCAGAGCAAAGTACTCGGCGCAAACCACCAACGCCAATTCCATGCTATCGCCAACGCCCCTTCTCAACCCAACTGGTTCGAAACCAAAGACATAAACATACCGCATCAAGCCCCCGTCCCGAAAGAACCCTCTCCGTCGTCGCCGCAACATTCCCGCCATTCCTCTGCAAATCCCACATGATCTCGCGTGTGCTTAACTGCGGGAACATCTGCGATACTTGCTCGACCTGCGCTGGGTCCACGACGTTCCCGCGGGCTCGGCCGCGCGATCCAGGCGTCGCATTGTCGCCGTCTCGCTTGAAGAACCAGCGGATTACGAAGAAGGAGACGACGGCTAGCGTGAGGAGGGAGGGGATGTTGAGGGTAGGTTCTTCTTCGATCATGTTGGTAGTGGGGTGCGGGCGTTGCGCGGGGTGGTGAGGGGTGGGAGAGGAGGTCGGGTTTATCGGGTGAGATTATTGAGGGCTTTTTTCAACGTGCGTTTGTTTGCTTGTTTATTGTTGGTGTTGAAGGTAGGTGGTCTTGTGAGGGGGGGAGTCGGTGACTGCGGTTTAGGGTGCTGTGGCGGGAGTTTGTCGGCGTCGCGATAGGAGTCAGATAAGGGAGTTGAAAGCAGAAGAAAATCTAGAGGGGTATAACAAAGGAGATTTGAAAGATATAAGAGACAGGATCTAGGACAGGCGTGCGGGGAGGATTAAAGAATGGAGGCGGGTGGGTGGATGGCAGAGAGATAGAGAGTGGAGGAAGATGACGGCGAGCCGGCGGTCGGAGCCGGAACATCGGGTTCCTTAGGCCTCCCGAGTGTATGGCCGTTGTGCATTATTAGCTTACGGCAGCCTCAATTTCAAGCATATAGAGATGCCAATCATTATACTCGACGTTATAAGATCGTAAAATCTATCAGTAAATAAATCGCATGCTAATCCAGAGCGTCCGTAAACAATCCTCCAGAAACACCAGCATTGCCCAGATGCCACTATGCCCTGACCGCAACAGAACCCATGTGCCCAACGATGTGATATAAACAAGCAAAAGCAAAAATTCATTGACAATGATTATTTCATGTCCGCCGGGGTCAGAGCTTGTACAACACTGGTACCCTCGCTGAACCGCGTCCGGAAGATCCGGTTTGCGTTCTGGAACATGCCGTCCTTCAGCGAGACGACGATGAATTGCGAACCCTTGAACCTTGTCTTGATCAAACGGCCAATGTTCTGCGTGTGCGACAAATCCAACGCAGCGTCAACCTCGTCGAGAATGTACATCGGGGCTGGCTTGAATTGCAGAAGGGCCATGATCAAAGACAAGGCAATGAGAGACCGTTGGCCACCACTCAATTCCGTCAAACTTTGCTTCCAAACCTTACCCAGAGACACCTTGACCTCAAGACCATCGGTGATTTCCTTGCCCTCAGGAGGATCCAGCTTGGCGAAACTGCCAGGCAGAAGCTCCGAGAAGATCTGTCCAAAGTCGGCGTTGACCTTGGTCCATGTCTTGTGGAGAGCTTCCTTCTTGTACTCGTTAAGGTTAATGATTGTCTCCTCGATCTTGCTCTTATCGCGGATGACGGTCCTCATCATGTTCTTCAGCGCAGTCTCCTTCTTCTCGACGCTGTCAATCATGTTCATGACCTTGGGGTTGATCTTCTTCTTCATGCCTTGGAATCGCTCAGTAACGTTGCGTAGCGTAGCCCTGCACTCGGCGATGTTTTGGTTTTTGAAGTCGTACGCCGTGTTGGGGCGCCCGAAGTTGTCCTTCTCGTCCGCGATCCACTCGTGCTCTTCTTCGAGGTGGGCTACTGCCTGCTCGGCAGCGTTCTGCTCTTTCTGCAGTTTCTCCAATTGATGTCCGAGTTTTTGCATCTCCAAACCTTCTTCAGTAATCTGAGAGTTCTTCGACTGCATCGTCTTTTCCAGATCTCGGAGTTCATCGTCAAAGCCTGTCAACTTCGCCCGCTCGTCCTCGAGGTGGGCTTGCGCAATATCATGTGCGTCCTAACACGGTTAGTCTTGAAATGAACCCAGATGAAAAGTAGACAAACCTTGATACGGGTTTGCTCTCGCTTGAGCGAGTCGATCTCCTCAAGCTGAGCCTTCAGCGTGTTCTCGCTCTCGACATGTTGCTCTTCCGCCGCGGATAGATCACTTCCGACCTGCTCAGACTCGAGGCGTGAGGCCTGAAGCTCCTTGTGCAAGTTCTTGACCGAGCTGGAGTTCTTAGAGAGACTCTTCTTCAGGGCGTCCAAAGTGGTCTGAAGCTCTTCAAGCTTGCTGTCCTTGTTGTCGTTGAACTCGCTCATATCCTTCTCGATCCGTTTGATATCCTTGGATGCTTCGCTCTGACGTGTTTTGGCGTCAGAAATGTCTTTCTTCAGCTGTTCAATGTTCGCTTTCATTTCTTCCACAGCTTGAATGATCTGGTTTCATTAGAGTTGTCCTATCAAAACGGCAAGGGAAATGTGCATACCGATGAAGATGAGTTGCCGCCAATCTGCTCCTCGGTGAGCTTGATCTCGTGGTTCTTCAGATCCAGCTCCTGCTTCACGGAGCGAACAGCGTCGAGCTTCTTCTTTTCCTTCTTCATTGTCTCCTCCAACGTTGCGAGGATTCGTTCCTTGCTTCTGATTTCCCTCGAAATCTCGTTCAGCTTTTGCAGTGTGACAAGCATGCCGCTGGAGTTGGGCGCACTACCACCGGAAAGGGTTCCGGATGGATCGTAAACATCACCATCAAGAGTGACGCTCTTGATCCGAACAGCGGGATCGAATGTCACCTTCTTCGCTGTGTCGGCGTCATTTGAAATCAAAGTATTACCAAAGACATAGTTCATGGCCGCGGTGACCTCATCGTCATACCCAATGAGGGACAAAGCCAGGTCGACTTTCCCTGGTGCGAGTTGCTGGGCAGCCCCAATCTTCTCGGCAGAGGCACGGAAGGAAGAAATCTTGTTGAGAGGGATGATGGTCACGCGCTTGCGGAGCTTTCCTTTTTGCAAGAGGTGTGTACCTGTGTCTGATGAGTCAACAACAACATTGTACAAGCGGCCACCAGCACAGATCTCAAGAGCTGTAGCAGCTTGGAGCTTCTCCTTGTCCACCGTGAACAACTGGGCCACCAGTCCCTTGACTTTAGAGCGGTCAAAGTTGGGGTAAGGATCAGAGTAGTTGAATTCGATGTTGGCGACCTTTCGTTGAAGGCCATCAGCTCTCTGGCGGAGCTCGCGGATCTCTCTTTGAAGCCCACTCTGCTCTTGATACAGCTGCTCCTCGCGCCCGGGCTCGAAACCAAGCTTTGAAAGCTCAGCTTCCAGCTTCTTGGCCTGAGACTTGAGACCTTCGAGGTCCTTCAAAAGTCCTGAGTTTTGTTCCTTGGCTTTCTTTGCTCTAGGTTCCTCCTCCTTTATCCGCTTCTCCAAGTGCGCAATCTTGAGCTTGGCCTGTTCTTGCTCTGTGGCGGCGTTGTTTGCGCGATTTCGTGCGTCTTGCAGCTGACCCTGGTATCCACTCTCCTGGCCTTCTTTCGAAGCAACACCGGTTTGCAATGTCTGGAGCAATTCTTCCTTTTGCTCAACTTCCGCTGTCTGAGCATCGAGCTCCGCCTTAGCAGCGTCGTATTCTGCCTGCAACTTGTCGTAAATCTTCTTCTTATCCTTGAGGGCCTTTTCAAGGTCCTTTACAGATGTTTGGACCTCTTTGGCCTTCTCTTTCTCCTCGTCAATGCTGGCGTTTTTCAAGTCGAAGACTGTTGTCAAACGGACAAGCTCATGCGAATGAGCCTTGACCTCGTCCTCTAGCGCTTGGAATTTTCCTCCCTTGCGCAGCTCCTTGTCACGAGCTGCCTTGACGCGCTTTACATCATCCTCCATATGTGCGATTTCGCTCTTGAGTTTGCTCGCATTATCCTCCAACGCCTGTACTTTGCGCTTCTTGTTCTCGCAATCCTCGCCGGAAGCACGCAGTCGGTCGCCGCTTCGTAGATAGTCGTGCGCGACGACGAGTCGGGTCAAGCGCTCGAGATCGTTCTGTGTCTGTTGAAAATCAAGGAACGCTCGCTTCTCGGCTCTCAGCTTTTCGAGCTTGGGCTCGATTTCCTCCTTCAGCAAGCCTTCGATTTCGCGTAACTTTAAATCCTTCTTGGCCATCGTCTTGGCGGCCTTTTCTCTTCGGTCCTCAAACATGCGTGTTCCAGCCGCTTCTTCAATCATCGACAGAATTTCAACCGCCTTCATATTCAAAACCTTCGTAATTCGACCCTGCATAATCAAGAAATTCGGGTTGTTGATGTTCAGTTGCACACTCTGAAACAAGTTCTGTACGGTCTGTTGCTGGGCGCGGTGGCCGTTGATCAGGTATTTACTCGTGCCTCCGAGAACAATTTGTCGGGTAACAGAGATGGTCGTGTACTCTTCGAATCCGATCGGCGATTTCGCGGTATCTCTGTTGTCGAAAACAATTGTGACGCTCGCCTTGGTCACACCGGCTTGGCCACGCTTGTAGATGAGATCTTGGAGGTTTTGCGCTCGCACCGTGCTCATGTTCGTGATACCGAGGACGAAACAAATAGCATCGAGAATGTTGGATTTACCACTGCCGTTAAGGCCAGTGATGGAGTTGAACGACTCATCCCTATTTATCAAAACATTTATTAGCATATGCATATCGCGACCCTTCGCAATCGCGGAGTATTCTGCGCATGGGCTGCGATTCGTACCATCCCGAAATCACCGTACGCACAGCGTACGATTTGAAGCCCTGCGATCTGGTTAGCACACTCCGGAATCCAAAGTCTAAGTCTCTCTGAAGAGTATACTCACGTCAATAATGATTTCTGTGATTCTCATGGTGCCGGAAGCAGACGAGGCCCGTCAACTTGAGAATCGGGTGCATGCGACGAGAGCCGGAGAGTCGCTGGGTTGTTTTGCGGGCGATGTTTTGGCGGGCGGTGTCATGTGTTTATTCTTTGCCGCTTATCGCCTAGCGTTGCTGAGATAAGACCCCGGCTGAGGGGTATCACGTGCGATCACGTGTAGCCTTTCTACTCCGTATTATTTGATCCGTCGATCTATTCAGAAAGTGGAGACTAGCTTGTATAGAACACTTCGCCAGTCTGCTGCTTCTCTAACTTCCTTTCGTATCTGAAAAAACCATCCGTACATAGTTGTATAAAGTTCATACGGCATATAGCATACTGTACCTTCCCCAACTCAAGTCGAAAGTGTGGGTGGTGTTGGTTGAGTAGGTGCCGTCCCGGCTGACGCTTGCCCTACTTTTCTTCAATATATATAGCGGACATATGCGATCTGTGGTACCGGCTATCCTGTTCCATATGTCTCCAAACGAGAAGTGTAAAACTGATCTTCATATTTCGCTCGACTAAAGCTGTCTTGCCAAGCCTACAGCCACAATTGTTGAATGCTTTGTGAACTCAAAGAGGTCAGTAAATTCAAGGTCCTGGCTTGCCTCAGACTCCTCCACCTTAAGCAAGGTTAGACCTCCCTGCTTCAAACGTGGAACGATCCCATCAACAACACCCCTACCAAAGTTCTTCAACGTCAAGCAGTCTTCGGCGCTCAACATCTGCCGGGCCCTGATGGTATGTAAAATCTGGAGCTCGTCCTCGGAGAGGTTTGCGAGATCAGCCTTTTCGCCGTTCGCGCTGCTTTTCACCTTGTCCAGGACTGCCTGACGCTGCTCTTTGTTAGATTGCTTGAATGCGTTGAGGCAGAAGCCGACTGTTTTTGATACTTCTGATTGAGTGAGTCTGTTGTCGACGTCGGCATCGACTGTGCCTTGGATTACTGTGATGGTCAGTCGGGTATGAACACCACAACAGGTTAATAGCACGAGCGCGGGAAGAAGCAAAAAAGAAGAGGAGAGAACAAACTCACTCGGCCTAAAGAACTTAAACGCAGTATCAAACCCATCCTCATCAAAATCACTCAATACGGGCTCAGTCTGATTCTGGATCTGTTTGAGGGCCGTCATAACAACCAGCAAGAACCTTGTATATCCCTCTGTAACCTTCGCAGAATGCCATTTCGCCGCTTCAGTCTCATCCAAGTCACCCCGCCGCGACGCCTGAATAGTCATTGCCGCCGACAACCCACTAGCCAGAGCAAGATGGACCCCCGACGAGAAGTACGGATCAATAAAGCAGCCCGCGTCGCCGGCAAGACGGAGGTACGGACTCGCGTAGGAGTCGGCACTGTACGACCAGTCTGAGGCTGACTTTACCTCCGATACAAGCTCTGCATTAGCCAGCAGTGCATGGACCTGCGGGGCTAGGTTGAGGCATTCGCGATACACTTCCGGTCCAGACAGGTGAGTTAGGGCCTTTTTCTTGGCGACGAAGAGATCCTGGCGCATGACTATGCCGACGGACATGGTTCCATTGTGCAGAGGGATAGCCCAGCACCAGCCACTTGCATCTAGTAGTAGATAGAGAAAGCAGTCAGCAGCTTTCGTGAGCTTCTGTCCGACGCCGGAAAATACACATACCTGCCAAAGCTTCGAAAAACGGCTGATTCTCCTGTTCAGTCCCAGGAGCGTACATTCCAGCACCATGCCAATAGCCCCAATTCGCAATATTCTTCAAGCCCTGGTTAATTTCCGGTTTTTGAAGTACTTGGTAGACACCAGGCCTGCCCGCCCACTCGCATCAACGAGGTACTCAAAGTTAATAGTTCCAGAACAGCCGTCCGATTTACGTTCTTATTTTGTGGAAACGGGGCGTTTCTCTGAGTTGGCGAGCGTTGCTGAGCCATCAACAGGAACAGACGAGGTGCTGTCAATCGACGCAAACTCTATGGCAGTGACTTTGACGCCGTCAAAGACCTGGGCGCCGCATTTCGCAGCATGTCGGAATATCAACTCGTCGGATTCAGCGCGTACGACGTTCCAAGCGTACCCGTTTGGTTCATTAGCGGCGACAAAGTCGGTAACTGATTGTGCATATGGGTTAATTAGATAAACCATATGATGGTCACGCAATTAGGAAGATAGAGACAAGACTTACACGCTGCGCGTTTGTTATTGAGTTTGAAAACCACCCCGCGCTCAGTCCATTCGTACAGCTAGATCATATTGGGTAGAAAATCGTATTTCCAGAAAGACGGTGGGTACCTTTTTCTCAAACCCGTACTCGTCGAATGTCTTCTTGAGGTCAATGAAACGAAAAAAATGCCGGATGGACGCTAGCATGCTCTCGCCAATGTGGTATCTGGACGATATCAGGAGAATTCACGACAAGAGAACACAAGACGAACCGTGGAAAGATATCAGCTTCCAGTAAGACAACGTCCACACCCTCACGCGCCAAAACAGATGCTGCTAAGGACCCTGCTGGGCCACCGCCGATGACCAGCGCGGTGCAGGAAGTAGGGATAGACATTTGTATGGTTTGGTGAACGTTGGAGATATTTTGGCTTGAGTGAGACCCTATATATTATGGACTTGACTTATTCCTCTCGACAGGCTACCACCGTGCTGGGCATGTTTCTCATTCTATATAGTACAACTTAGGACAATTCATACTTCCTTCCGTCGCGGGCAGGGAGAAACTCCGGGGTAAGCGCGACTGTAAGACAGGAATTCAGCTTCATAGATTCCGGTGCGGGGGCCAATAGGTTACTACACACATCCTTGACAGTTACTCGAGCGAGGGGATCCGGTTGGAGCTCCCTCAATGATCTTTAAAGCCGGGGGAGGCAATGGCGTCGGGGCCGCAATTTGCGCCGCGCCGAGAGAGTAGCCCTACCTACCTACCTACCTACCTACCTCCCTACACCCTGCCCCATGCGTAGCGCCGTACCGCCGGGGTTCAACCACCGACGTAGCATTTGACTTGAAGTCTGTAGGACGGTGAGATGGGCGTCTTTTGAGCGAATACTACCTCACGCTTGTGGTCTTGGAAATGTGCCTATACTGTACGGTATTGATGGTCAGCAATACTTTTACATGGAACAAGGGGAAAGAAACATGGCTTTGAGAATCAACCACCCAGAGTGAGCGTACTGTTGTGTGTTCTTCCTGTATCCATTTGTTCAGATTCGTCATTTGTCATTGCCATTCACTGCTATGTCATATTGAACGAAAAAGGAACCATGAGTGCTGACGTGGAAGAAAGAACCCAAGCCGCATCCCAAGCAGACTCCCCGTCTGGCAAGCGGCCTCATTCACCTGATACAGATGCAGATACAGAGAAAGCCGGATCTGCACCGTCAGGCCAGACAAGCTGGCAACAGGATGCTCCCGACGGCGGACTAGAAGCCTGGTTATGCTTGGCAACTGGTGCGCTTCGTTTTGCAGCTTTGGCCGGATTAACAGTATGTTATAATCAAATATCAGCTTGGCATGGTTATACTGGGGTATACCCCAAGCTGCTCTTGGGCCGATCAATAGCTTACATACCTCTTCACACAAGGCATCGGTACCTTCCAAAGCTTCTACTCAGCACAGCTCCTCATTGACTACTCAGAGGGCGATATATCATGGATACCGTCCCTGCAGATATTCTTCATGATGGCTATGGTGAGTGACCGTCAAGTATTACCAAAATCTTGCTCTCGCAGGGCATCTGCAGTACAATCGGTGTTGCTGCTATTTTTCAAGCTGGTATGCAACAGCCCTTGCCCTGATGGAGCCACCACATCCGGCGTCTGTCTCTGCTAACACCATGCCTACCCCACTAGCCTTAACTTGCATCCCGACCTGGTTCAACAAAAACCGCGGAATGGCATACGGCGGGATAATCTTCCCCATATTGATCGAGCACTTGAATCAGTCTCTCAACTACGCATAGGCTATACGCATCTCAGCATTCCTGATACTCTTCTTACTATTCACCGCAACGGGCACGGTGAAGACACGCAATAAAACCTCGGCCCGACGACAAGCACGAGAGACCAGATCCTTCAGCCTCTAACGGAGTTTGCTTTTATGGCTGTTACGATTGGGATCTTCCTCTTCACGATAGGTTTCTTTGTTCTGGTTACGTACCTCGTGGTGCAGGCAATTAGTGATGGCATGGATCCGAACCTGGCGAGGTATTTGGTTCCGATACTTAATGGCGGAAGGTAAGATAGATGTACCATAAGTCAGAATATCATCCAATATATACTAACCTAATACTTACTCTCACAGTCTACTAGGCCGCTTCCTCTCAGGCCTAACAGCCGACAAAATAGGCCGGTACAACACCTTCATTCTCGTCTGCTACATAACGTCCATCCTACTCCTATCCCTCTGGATCCCCGCCTCAACAAGCAGCGCAATAACATCCTTCACCGTGCTCTTCGGATTCTTCAGCAACGCATACATCTTCCTTATAGCCGCGCTGATCGTGCAGATCTCGCCGATGCAGGAGATAGGCATGCGTACGGCGCTGGTGTTTCTTCTTGCGTCGGTGGGCGGGTTGACGACGGGGCTTATGGCTGGACGGATCAGATGGATGGACTAGGGTGAAGGTTTTCTCGGGTGTGCTTTGATTTGCGGGGACGACGTTTGTGTTGGCTGCTAGGGTGAAGTTGGCGGGCATGGGGCTGAGGACGGTTTTTTGAGGTGGGATTGGGATTGGTTGAAAAGTGGTTGGTTGGTTCTTGTGGGGGATCTCTCTTTTCTTTTCTTTTCTTTTCTTTCTTCTCTTGTATCTTGATAGAACATTCTCTTCTCAATGATAATCGCCAGACTATCCTGCGGTGTGCAAGTTGAGGTGCGGCACAGCCGCAAGTATATCAACTTGAAGACCGGGTGTTTTTATCATAATAACAACAGTATCATGGGTTAAGCAGTGCTATTCTTCGAGTCTAAATGCCTGAGGGTGCATATCAACCTCAATCAGCGTATTCCAATCAGGAAGAACCGAGTCTTGGGCTGCCCAGTTCATGACATCAGACGACATTCCTCCGTGTCCAGCTAGGTCAAAGGCACCACTGCAAGCAGGGTGATTCATAGCGGGTTGAAGAACGCCCGGTTTTTCTTCACCTGTGGGCAAGCCATTGTAATCGCTGTTGGTAGATTGCCGGATACGCATCGCCTTCGTCCTCATCATTGGCAAAATAGCCAGTTTCGGTCCAGTCACAGTAATTATATCCCTCTTCTTCCTGGGTCCGTCGAGTCGCTGTTGTAACCGAAGCTTGCGTCCACTGCCCGCCAGGCACGATCGACGTTTGGACCAATTGTTTTGACGCCTAGATGCCATAGAGTATATAAGAGGAGGTGGTACTGCGGATAGGCCTCGAACGCCCAGTGGAATTCGCGAAGGAGGTCATCTGATCTGATCTGGTGGTGCAACTCTAGGATCTCGCAGGCGCTGATGAAGTGTTCTTCTGTAGCGAGGGACTTGCGGTCCTCGAGTTTACTTGAGCTGGAGCTAGACTTGGTCATCAACTGCTGATGACTTACAAAGTCAAGCTTACGAAGAATGATGCGTGTGAAAAGCATGGTTGCGCGTTGGATGGGTATGTTAGGGTTGCAGTTTTGATTGTATTCTTCGACGTGAGTTGTCAAGCGCCGGATGGTTTCTTTGCGGGTTTGTTCATTGGTATCAGGTCTCTTGTTGGACGACGGGTTTGTCAAAAAGTGCAATCTCTGGAGCGCATAGTTTGCCTTTATAGCGATGAGAGGGTATGTCATCTCAGACCATCTCGATTTCGAGGACGATAGTTCACTCATCCCGGGGTCAAGCTCGTTGTCATTGACGTTAAGCGGAAAGTCAATCTCTCTGGAGAAATCGTAGGTGTTGAAGACAGTAATCCCATGATCTTCTGATGCGCGACTATCCTTGGCCCAGAGGTGCCACCAAAGTCGTCGCCGCATTTCCGAGTCGAATGGTGAAAGGTTCAATTGTTTCCCATCCCGATGCAGGCCGATAGTCTGGGCTAGTCGAATGGCCAAACCATTCATGACCCAAAGTGACCTGCCTGCCTTGTTTGCGCGAGCAGAAAGCTGAACCCGGTCAGTTTTGACAACCATAAAGAGAGAGCAGAAAAAGAAGGGAAGCAACCAGGTAAATAGCAAGTGCTTGAAGAGACAATAGACTTGAATTGTCCAGGATGTTGACTCGGCCGAGCGGCTGCTCAAAGCAAAGCTTGAAACCTTCCAGGCTTCAAGACTAGTCGTAGCTGCGTAGAAGATGGCAAACAACAGGGAGTTTGTATCTTTAGTAGTCTCACTCGGGTCGTTGGTCGCCCCGAAGACTAAAACCTGAGCTGTCGGTATATGCAGAATCTTGGTAAAAGGGTCCACATTGTTCACGAATGTCTGCCATAACTGCGTTGCTTGCCATTTCGTCGGACGGGACAGTCGACCTTCGGCAGCCGGGGAGGTGAAAAGTACACGGCTCATCTCAAGCAAATCCGGGAAGTTGCCTCTTATAGGCGCTCCATTGGCTAGCATGTGCTGCATCTCCAGTTCCTATGGATAGGTATTGAGCAGGTTGTCTGAAGACATGAACGCAGGGAAGGGTACCTACCTCATCCAGCACGCGAGAGAGCAAGATCTCGTCGAAATAGTGGCTCGAATGCTTGCCCCTAACCAGAATTCCACTTCCGGATTCATGATTTCCCGGAGAGCCTTCGTAATCGTATAGCTACCAGGCGATGTATATGGATGCGTCACTGGCATTGATAGATCGTGGTGGGAATCATCAAGCGCAGAGTCACGGGATAATGCCCTAACTGTTCTCTCCAATCGTGCAACCCGCTCCAACACATCGGATATGGTCGTCTTATGAGGCCGTCGAGGAGCTTTATCTGGACCAGGATAGCAGCATATGAGGCCCATGCGGGTGCATGTTGAACAGGGTGATTGTTTGTCGCAGCGTTTTTATCGGCGGTGGCAGAGGAGGCACGATCGTTCAAGGCGCTTGCGAGATGCAGCTGGAGCTGGGTGCAAAGAATCAGGGCCCGTGACAGGAGCATTGAGCTCCCGAGGTAAGGACATATTTGATTCCTCAAGTCAAAGAAAGCGCGAAGTGGTGAAATGGCAGTGGCATTGTCGGGAAGGATCTCGGGCTTTGTTGCGCGCAGAGGCATCCTCGGGATTACCTCATCTGGGCTTTTTTCTGTGACGCTCGACTTAATTAGCTGGTTAAGCTTCTCTTAGCTGAAAATTCTCGATCGTTGTTGGCCACTGATCCTTGCTAGTCGCGCTTCCTTCGGACATGCAATTTGCTCCGCCCCGGCTAGCTGTTACTGCTAGCCCTATTTGAGTGCTCGACGGGATGCGCCTTCAAGATCATCCGTTGAGGTACAGCTCTAAGATTGGAATTCATTTACTGCATTGATGTCAAAGCTGAGAGTTTACAGATTTAGAGACAGCTCTATGCTCTTCAGGCAGAACAAGAACTAACTTTCGGACAACGCCACTGATTCAGTCATCCGTAACGACCTTCAAGCCTTCAATGACATGAGTTCAGTATGGAATTCTGAATCACGGCACCTTCGGTCATGGTCAATTCTCAGGAAAAACCTGAGCGTCAAAATGCCCAAGTCTGGGAGATCCCCAGCACCTTTCGTCCTCGAAACGTACACTTATTTGCCGGCAATAGCGACTATATAGGAGTTAAAGCTACCTTGACTCTGATCGCAAGATGCAATGTAAGGTTATCCTTACTAGGAGCATTTCTCAACGACCCGCCTCACATCACAAACGCACAATTCCAGTCCTTCTGCGCGCGACAAGACCCCGTCACCCGCCGAGTCCCCACTCACCAACCCCCAACCTCACACATGCAGCTCAACCAGCGGCATTTCAGGGATAGTGTCTTCTCTCGTGATGATAGATGTGCTATTACAGGTGACCAGGGTCCAGATGATATGCCGATGATAGGACTCGTTGTGGCGCATATATACCCGCTTGCGCTGAGGGACGAGTGGGTGAAAGAGGGTTTGCAAGGTCAAGGTTGGGTAACAGACACGAGTCCCAGGTAAAATATTGCGCCAAATGGGATTATGCTGACTCGGTCTATTCATGAGTTGTGGGATTGTTTTGATGTGGGTGTTGATCCTGATGTAAGTATGCCCAGGCAAGCTCGGGACATGGACGGATGGTTGGTCCTGAAGTACGGAATTACGGAGGATAAGTCACTTACACAGTTTTTCTATGCAATAAGATGACTACCGCGTTGCGGTCGTGTCTTGAGTTCCTCGACTACCAGGCAAGATGACGCCAACCCTAACCACTGGATAAGCGATGACTGTCTCCGCTGGCACTTCCAGCAATGTATCCTGACGAACATGCGCGGAGTTGGAAAACAATACTGGAATCTTTCTGAGGATGATTATGACGATGTGAATGCAATAATGGAGCATGAGGATGCGGCTGAGTTGATGGAAGCGCAGCTTTCTACGCGGTTGGGTGCATACGCTGATGTGAGTCCACCAAAGCTTGGGAATTAAGATCTCCGATCCATACTGACAAAGTGATTTTCAAGGATAATGAGCAGAGTATATCAGAAATGAATTACATATAATGTCAAGTGACCAAGGTCTAAAAGCCCTAATAACGGCCACCTTATGTGAACTACATTATACTTCTTACTACGGCTCATAAAACAATATCTGAAGAATAACGAGCCAAGCATCTTAGATAAGGAGGTAACTCACAAACATGGTACATTTACCAGGGTCAAGGCCCCCCATTTGGGCCCTTACTCTGCTGTCTCTCTCGCAAATTACTTGTGGTAGCAATATAACTCACGTACAAGGTCTATAAGCCCAACGCCATCCAACGATAAAAACCAAGATGTACCATATTCCTATCAAGCTCTTCAAATCACAGTAAAAACTCAGACAACACGAAAAACCATCCCTATCCCCCTCTTCGGTACCCAAGCCAACCTCCCGTCCCATTCCCTACTCCGGCTTCCTAGCAGAAACAACCATAACAACAGGCTCAAGCTTAACCCACCCATCAACCCCAAACTCCCTTTCCAAATAAGCCCGCATAACCCCGGGGATCTTCGGGATCCATTCCTCCATCTGCTCACTACTCCAGAACCTCCCAAACATCCCCGGTACAAAACTGCGATTCATCTCGACGAAGTCGGCAATCGAGATGGAGGCGCAATCAGTTACGGGCGTGACCTTTACATCGACGAACCCGTGGCTTTCGAGTGTGGAAATTATGGTGCGCTCGTCGTCCCAGCCTTTGTTTATGGCTTTTTGGAATGAGGTGCTTTCGGGGAGCGGGAGAGAGTCTTTGAGCGAGGCCAGGGAGGAGAGGATTAGGGCTATTTGGGGGGCTAAATAGATACGTATAATTAGATGTTCTTTTTTGGGAAGAAAGGAGATAATGGCTGGGATGGAACATACTTGTCTTCCAGTTCGTCGAGGCATATGTACCGCCTGGTTTGAGGATCCGGAGACATTCTATTAGAGAATATTAGCATCAGTTCAAAAGCCAAGACAAGCTATAACCATTCCTCACCCTTAAACGCAGCATCATTATCAGGCAACATCGGAAAGCCTATCCAAGCCATCCAAATCAGCAAACACCCCCACACATGGTAAACAACCACCCCATTTATATTAAGCGTAGGATAACTCACAAAACCCTGTCAAAACATGCGAAAAAGCACCACTTTCAAGTTTCATATCCATAGCATCCAAAATCCTCACTTCACTATTAACCCATTTCTGCTCCTCTGCGCGTTCTTTGGCACAATCAACCATGGCCTCTGAGAAGTCGCCGCAGACCAATTTCCACTCTTTCCGCCCCTGTTCGGTTAAAATCTTCTGGATGACACTGCCCACGGCGCCCGTGCCGCATGCATTATCGAGGATTGTAAGACGTTCGGCTGGGGAGCAAGTAGTCAGGCCTGATTCGGTGATCAGGGGACTGGCGAAGAGAGAGGTTAGTTGTTCGGCAAGTTTGTAGCGCCGGACGAAGTCGGGGTTTTTGAAGTTGGAGGTTAGGCGTTCGGCGAGGTTGGAGGTTGGGTCTTTGGTGGCCATTTTGGACGGAGGGTTGGGTGGTGGTAGAAGTATGAGAGTATAGGGCTAAGTGTAAATAGAGAGGCTGCGGAGACTTGATTGTAGGTTAATACCTAGAGAAAGAAGAGCTCTGGATTCATGAGAGTCTACAGAGATATTCCAGACACTTTTATATTCCTCCCTGAATACAAGGACTACCCCGAAAGACAGAAGTGGTCTCATACTCATCATGGCCGTTGGTATACTTGGTCGTGGTTCGCCAGAAAGTGTCCGAGAACTCTCCGCGGCTGAAAACATGTGGGAATCCTATGCAACTGGGGGCCAAAACCAACTTCACATCTTCAAGAGGTTAGATCATGATGGTCGAACTCGGCCTGGGCGAGGATAGGTAGCTGAGCTCAAGCTAGATCGTAAGTAGTTAGAGGTTGGGAGCTGGGTTGCCTGAATAGGTGATTCAAGTAATCAGTACTCCGTAGGTTAAGGGTTTGGACTAGAGTTCTAGTCTCGATGGGAAGCCGTCGAAGGCAACTCTCCAGCTGTCTACTCCAGCTACCTGCTGCTTGACTGGAACTGGGATGGGGAGGGGCGGTGACCTTTACTTCCGTCCTTGCCATTACTACTAGACGGTTCATGGAAAGGAGTAACTCAGTCAGATAAACATCCGTAGCACCTGCATTCGGAAAGAAGCAAAGCGCCACAACTCATGCAATTCATTCGATCGAAAGGTCTCAATAGATAAGGCACCCTATTTACCCGTCCCATCCATTCACCACATGATAAGTAAAGTCAAATCGACGACAAGAGAAACGCCCGTCGTTTCCTTCAGCAAGCACGGTAACCCCCGCATGTCCATGAGAGTAAACAGGAAGTGAACCTAACGCCGTTGCTGATCTGTCCCTCCCAGTGCTCCTATCGTACTCGTACCCTCCTCACACTCAAACATTCATGACCCGTGCTGCTGTGGGAACCCACCAACTCGCGACATTGTTCGGTTGGGGTCCATTCGATTGTCGAGATCCTCGTAGCGGAGGATGAATTCGCGCTGGTAACGGTTAGTCTTTATCTTCAGTTTGAGAAGAGATGGGATATAAACGTACCCGAACTTTCTTCCACGTGGCGGGGTCCCATAATAAGTAGACCCCGCGCTCACTCACTCCTCGCTCGACATCCACCGGCCCGGGGTATGCCTCGTCTCGCGTCAACCAGCATCGCTCAATCTTGTGATACCGCCATTTGCGGCCCATAAGCTCCTCCGCCGCAATCTCTTGCATGGCATCTCGGGGCATGCTGTAAAAGATGTAGAAGAGAGTCTCGTCGCTGAAGCTGGGGATCCGTGACTGCAGAGGTTGAACATTTGCTACACTATAGCAGCCTGGAAGAGCAAAGTCCTGCTCTAACGGAATGCCTGGTACAGATGCGACAAACGGCGAGATGAACGTTGAATGCAGTGGCCTGAAACGTCTTAGTCTTACCCTACATCAAGAGGTTTTAGGGACATACTCTGGCTGGTTGAGATCCAACCCCAACGTCATCAGATCCTGCCCAACCGCAAGGCTGGCAACATCGGCACTGTCGCTATGGATCATCCGTAGGAGACCTGCTAGTCCGAATTTGTCAAGTTCACTCATTTCGGCAAGCGGTTGCTGGTCGGTAGCGGCGACTTGTGGTTGTCGGGTCAGTCCCGGGGCTGCCGGTATTGTTTGTTGTTGGCTAGATAGAACGGCGCTCGTTGGGTCCTCTTTTTCTTGTCCCGTAACACCGTTGGCCGTTTGGTTGACAGGTGACCGTGACGAAGCAATTCCTATAAATCATAATTAGTGCCGATTCAGTCTCCAGACGACGACGCATCCTACCCGATGAACTCGCGACTCCTGGTGACGATATCCGTTCTTGCCCGCCGATCGCACTCGCCATCATATTCCGACTTTGAGCCGTCTGGCTTTGGTTGACGCCCGCGAACGGCAGATTCGTGTTGAAGGCTCCAAACCCAGCACCTTGCATCAGTGAGCTCCTGCGATCTTGGTTGATATCTGCAGAAACGTTCCGGCCCAAGGGAGGAAACTCTTCGATGTTTCCCGTCTGCGGTTGCGCGCCGCCACCCAGTTGTCCGCTAATCCCTTGCCCGCCGTTTCTGTAGTCGTCTAACCGGTTCGCGAACTGAGATCCGGATGGAAAGACGTCATCGTGGGAGGGTTGGCTTTGTTGTTGTGGAAGTTGGGTTTGCGTTTGCGGCCCTCTGGAGGGTGCTTGCGAAGTAGGATGTTGCTGCCTTTGGACAGGGGTCTGTTGCACGCCGCGTTGACTGGCATTTGCCCATACCATATGCGCCTGGTTTTGCGCTTGCGACTGCGAAGGTGCTCCGGATAGCGAGGGAAAGTCACTAGGCGAGTAGGCGGGTCGTGTTAGTGCGATGTCACTCGGCTCCATCAAACATCGAAACTATAATAATCCTTGACAGGTCAAGACTCACGACAGATCGAGCGGAGTTGCTGGTTGCGATCCGCTGAGGCTCTGCGCAAAGGTTCCCATTGTTCCGATGTTACGTTGCTGATTGCCCTGTACCCCCGGCGTTCCACTCATAGGCAGGTTGAAGTTCCAGTTCGCTCCGCTACCTAGTACCCTCCGGCGTCAGTTCCGATAGCCAAAATAACGATCAATCGATCAATCACGGCGTAGTCATACTCATTTTTCCGTTCGGTAGGCGTGATGAGGCCATCGTCGCATTTCGAGCTTGAGCTTGCTGTTGTGCGGGGAACCCAGACATGGCTCGTAAGGGCTGTGGACCTGGTCCTAGAGTAGGAGAACAGAGTCAGCAAGAGAACCGAAACAACAGCCAAATTTATGACAGTAGTGTGACTGTGTCGAACACGCCCGGTGGCGTTTGCGAAGGAAATGGTGCGAAGTGCGTAGGGCGCGGGCGGAGGAACCCATCCATTGAGAGGCCTTCAATTGGCACAGCAAAACAAACAGGGGGCCGCCCTTTGCACGAAATCCTCGAAAGCAACCGGACTGCTGTCAGGGAGTCTTCAGACCAGAAACACCGAGAGCGGAGGTCCGGGTCGGAGCTCAGGCGACAAAGGAGACGCAGAGGGCAAACGAGGTTCACGAACCTGGCCGATTCATGGTGAATATGAGCCTCTGGAGGCAGCGGATGTGATAGTAGTCGAAGGGATCGAGAGTTCAGGCAGAGGTAGCAGACCGAAAGCCGATAGCATCAGAGATCGGAGTGATTTCCAGGATGTCTGTTCTGCCCACACTTGTTGCGACGCCTTTGGAAAGTAAGTGGAGTGTCTGCCACTGCCGCGCGCTTAGACCACTTGCGCACTGACCGGTCGCGGTTATTCTACAACGCAACTATTATTCTTGCAAGCAATATTTCAGAAAAATAGCAGCTTTGTCACTGGCACTGTAGGATTCAATAGTCTGGCTCTGACTTCCCCAAAAGATCCGTTCTGGTGTAAGAGGCCTAGTGTCATGCATACATCAATGGTATTTCAGAGCACGGTTATGGACACCCTTACCACTCTTGATGACATGATATATCCTGAAAGTCGACTGTACAAAGTCATTACGTACTTTTGATTAATATGATCTCAAACTATGCTATGACTCGAAAACGTGAGCTACAACAGGTGCATATGTATCACCCACCGAGCCGCGAGCAGATCACATGACCTAACCGCCGAAAAGTCAGCTCCTCCCAGCACGCGATCTCAACTCCAACGGCCTCCGACACTGTCCAGATCACCGCACACCATTGCACTCACCATGCAACGCCAATCCGTCCTGCGGCTGGTTCGCCAGGCCGGAGCCCTTTCCGCGGCCGAATTACCCCCCGCATACCTTGCGCCGTCCCTCCACTTCCCCCTGAACCGGTCGACCGTCCAAACCTCGAACTTTTCGTCCACCGCGCCAGTTGCAGACCGTAACAAGGTTCGCGGTGTCTCTGCCATTCACCGCACGGGTCCGCGATACACACTCGGTGCTTCAAAGTACCCCCTTCCCAAGCCTGTTTCGCCTGAGGATATGAAGAAGCGTAAGGCGACTCCGAAACATGGGCTTTGGGCGTTCTTTCCTAAGGATCGTACCGCTTTGAGTACGCCTGAATATGACAGTGCGCATGGTTAGTGATGACTTTCGATACCGATGCACATGACAATGACAATTTCTAACCGATTACTTGTGTTAGGCCGCTCCTGGTCCATTCAAGAACTCCGCGAAAAGTCCTGGGAAGACCTGCATAGCCTGTGGTGGGTTTGCCTCAAAGAGCGCAACCGCATAGCCACTTCCAACTTGGAAAGAAGCCGCCTGAAGGCCGGATACGGAGAATGGGAGGCTCAAAAGCGGACGTCGACTGTGAGTAGTCGAGGTATATTATGAATGATTGTCCTAGCGGTTACTGACAGTTTAAGTAGATCCGCGTCACACAGAAGGCCATCAAGCACGTTCTCCGAGAGAGATGGTATGCCTGGGAGGACGCACAGAAGCTCTACAAGCAGGGCTACCGACCTCAAAATGACGATGTCGAGGAGGCGTAGATTCCTGAGCATTTCAGGACACGCCCTTTCTGAATAACCTGTTTTTTTTACGTTTGTACTTTCTACCTGTAATATTAGCATTCAATGTCATCATTATCATTAAAATTGTCTATCGTTCAAGTTTGTTCAAGGACACAGCACGCAAGATAAAAACCCGCCTTCCTCCCTCTCAAGAAAGCACCCCAACCTCGCCCGACAAAGATCCCCCTGCGCGCTCGAACTATACGCATCCCAATCAAGAACATCGATACCAAGCCCCAACCCCGAGAACAACTCCCTCATCCGCGCATCAACTTGCCTCGCTGACCGCATCATACTCATAATCATAGACTTATCTTGCAGAAACGCCATGGTCGTCTTCGCACTATCGCCCGGTTCATGGCAGGGGAATTCAATCAGCAAGCTAACACTCACAAGGATAGAATCGCTGTCTTTCCGTGCGGATTGCAAGTGTCTCATCTCGAAGTTCGCAATGACGCTGATGTCTCGTCTGAACCGTTCCCGTAGACGAGCCTTGATTCTGCGGAGAAGATAGCGTCCATGTTCTTCTGCTTCAGCGTATGTGTCTGTTCCTGTACCTGTGGCCGAGGGGAACTCGTAGAATGTCTTGAAGACAATGGGGTATGTATTGGGGCTGTATGATAGCGTTGACGGTGGGATGCCGCACATGCGGTCCTGCGTGTAGTGTCTTTTGCAGGGGGTGCACATTGAAGTATATGTTGTGCAGGCTGGCATTTTGAATGATGTTTGTCAATGTGGTGGGTAGTTGGATTGATGGCATATGGCTCATTGTTGGTGAGGCAGATGCAGGTCCAGGCTATATACCTACCAATACCTGATACCTACATTTGTTGAAGACAAAGGGTCTTGAAGGATGAAGATCAAGAATGGACTTATGAATTCTACCTAAAGAGCTATCTATCTATATATGAAGGCCAGAGCTGCACAACAAAGGCGCAGATGCCTTGTCCGCTAATAAAGCCATGTCACTGTCACTGCCATATGCCATATACCAACAGGCCTGAGAGAAACAAAAATATCAGCCTGTGATTTTATCCAGCCATCATCCCAACCAGTCCATCATTCAGTCAAACAAAAGCTGCAGAACCGGCCACAGCTCATTCTCAGTACACTCCTCATCATGCACCACCCCCGCACGAGCCATAAACCATTCCAGCCTTGCAAGACTCAGATGATCATTCTCCGCAAACTCGTTCATGCTCCAATCCTTCAAATCGGGAGCGCGGTCTTCAAACATCGTTCTCCAGAGGTCGAGGTTATCGGAGATGTCCACATAAAAGGGAAAGCCGACGAGGAGACTAATCATCATGGTCGGGTAATCACAATCCTGTGCCTCGAGGGCACCATGGTATTTGTACGCGCGGACATCAGCGTACACAGGGACGCGCTGCTTGAAGTGCTTTGCTAAGGTTTTGGAGATCCCGTTTCGTAGGCTCGTGGCATATCTTAGCGGACCTTCGGCATAGCGGTAGATGAATTGGCAGTTGAACATTATGGGGTAGGTGTCTTTGTGGTAGTATAGGTTTGAGGCGTCCTCGCCGTGTTCTTCGAGTTCGAGGACGTGAAGTTCGCAGTGGCGGCAGGAGAAGCCGTCGCTGTTGCAGTCGAAGACGTCGTCCATGTTTGAGGATACTTCGTGTGTGAGTGAGGAGTGTGTGAGAGGAATGTTATAGATTAATGATATGGTTCAACTTCGGTGTGGCCGTTTGATACGTATAGTGGTCAGAGAGACTCGTTTTTGCTGATGAATTATAGCAAGAAAGGCAGGTAGATGTAGGAGTGATGAAATGAATTTGCGTTCTACCTCTGTCCTTTGGGATTTATCTCCATTGCTTAGCGACGCGCAATCGAGTTCCGTATGGACGGGACTAAATTCCCGTTCAGCCACAAGAGGGAAGTTTCGTATATCTTCTTCAGAACCAATCAAGACGAAAAGAACATATGGCTTCGTCATCTGAACTTGAGCTCGAGAATGGTTTCTTCAGGTCAAGGGGAACCCTGTCGGTCCAACGCGCGGAATACCGGCCTTCCTCCTCAGGGTCTCTGGCCCGATACTGGGTTGTAAAAACCACTGGGAACGAGCCCGATGGACGTTCCTGAAACGGCGCAGGACGTGCTGTTGAGTAGCCGTAAGCAGCCTCGCCAAAGAGGAGAAGTTGTCGGCTCCTATGGTTGGCACGCATAGCGCTGAAGGTATGACTTTGATTGTAGAGTGTTGAAGCTGTGTCTGGCAGTTAGTGGTAAGCTGATGCTTGGGCCATGATCCGAACTCCTGTGGTAAGCATGATGAATATATAGAACGTAAAGCGAACAGTATAATGGCCGAGTGTAGTCTTTTGTGCCGTTTTCATACAACCAAATCTAAGATTATGTGTCTTCCCGTCTTTGTCCCGCCATTGTTAAGCAGTTGACTGTGAAGAGCATTCTGGGCTTAAGGGCTCGTTTATTGTTTGATAGATTGTGCAGTGACACCGCAGATCAATGACAGTTCAATCGAGAGCTTGTAAAAGGGACAATCTCCTAAGGTTAGTTGCTGAGCTGCTACTGCTAGAGTATGGAATTAGGTAGTGAAAAGGGGCATCTGAAATTGTAAAGGGAGATTGATTGCACGATCATGATAATGGCAGACCAATAGATCGGAGACTATTAGGCCAGTGACATATAGATAGAAGCAGTAGTGGGTAAATGTGTCAATAAAACCCCTGATGTTGTAGAAAAGGAGAGAGATGACGATGGACGAGGACAGACTAGCTCGGCCTAGGCTTGCTTAGTGTCCGTTGCCTTTCCCACTTCACCGCTAAGCTCCAGCTCCCTTCATCTCCGCATCCTCCCTCTTGCTTTTGTCCCCTCTCTCCTGGACATCTGCTGTTCTGCTATTCTTCACTCTTGTCTGCTCTAGTACAGCTTTACCTTCACGATGGATGAGATTGCCCCCGAATACGATGTCGTGGTGCTCGGCACCGGTATGTACTCCTGCAGAACTACCCCGCTGTTTCCCGCCATAGCTCACAACCCACCGCAGGCTTGACGGAGTGTGTGCTTTCTGGGTAGGTCTTTCGCCTTCGATCGCCGGTACGACTGGGAATAGGGTTAACTTTATGCTCTACAGTGTCCTCAGTGTCAAGGGCAACAAGGTGCTTCACATTGATCGCAATGATCACTACGGAGGGTGAGCTGGCAACCCCGCCCCGCAGCTGTCTCAATGAAACATCAACCACTAACCCTGAATCCAGCGAGGCCGCCTCTGTGAACATTGAGACTGTATGTCCAATGGCCCAGCTTCAACGCGACAATAGCTAATATACCATCTTTTCCTAGCTCTTCAAAAAATACGGCAACGTCCGCCCCGGCGAGGAACCCTGGAAGAAGTATGGCCGCGTCAACGACTGGAACATCGACCTGGTTCCCAAGCTTCTGATGGCCAACGGCGAGTTGACCAACATTCTCGTTTCCACCGATGTTACAAGATACCTCGAGTTCAAGCAGATTGCTGGCAGCTACGTTCAGCAAGGAAAGGGCCCCAAGGCCACAGTGGCCAAGGTGCCCTCCGACGCCGGCGAAGCTCTGCGCTCATCGCTCATGGGCATGTTCGAGAAGCGACGTGCAAAGAAGTTCTTGGAGTGGGTTGGCGAATTCAAAATTGACAAGCCCGACACTCACCAGGGTGTGTATCCCAGGACCGCGGTGGCGTTTTAACGCTAATACTGTATAGGCTTGAACATTTCCTCATGCACAATGAAGGACGTCTACGACAAGTTCTCGCTGGAGGACAACACCCGCGACTTCGTCGGTCACTCAATGGCCCTGTACACGACTGACGAATACATCAACAAGCCCGGAATGGCCGCCGACGCCATCGACCGCATCCGTCTCTACGTCAACTCAATGGCCCGTTACGGAAAGTCGCCATACATCTACCCCCTCTACGGCCTGGGAGAGCTCCCCCAAGGTTTTGCTCGTCTTTCCGCTATCTACGGCGGTACCTACATGCTCAACACCGATGTTGACGAGTTCCTCTACGAGGACGGCAAGGTCTCCGGTATCAAGGCCACCATGAGAGACCCTCATGAGGGCGGCGAGACCATGAAGTTCGAGACCAAGACCAAGAAGATTCTTGCCGACCCATCCTACTTCCCCAGCAAGGTCAAGATCACGGGCTACCTGCTTAAGGCCATCTGTATCCTCAAGCACCCCGTGGACAAGACCGACGGCAGCGACTCTCTCCAGCTGATCATTCCCCAGTCCCAGGTTGGACGCAAGCGTGACATCTACATTGCCGTTGTCTCGTCAGCACACAACGTCTGCCCCAAGGGCTACTACATCGCCATCGTCTCCACGATTGCTGAGACGGATGCCAACCACCACCTCGAGCTCGAGGCCGGTTTCGAGCGGCTCGGCGAGATCGAAGAGAAGTTCTTCGGACCTCCCATTCCTCTCTACGAGCCTCTCGAGGACGGCACCAAGGACAACATCTACATTTCCAAGAGCTACGACGCCACATCGCACTTTGAGACCACGACTGGTGAGTTAACATACACATAATAAGATTTAAGGTTGGATTGCTGACTGTAGTAGATGACGTTCGGGACATCTACCGCCGTGCGGCTGGTGAGGAGCTCGTCGTTGAAGGCCTTCGTGAGGGTCAGACGCTTGCAGAGGAATAGGTAGCTTCACGCCGCTGAAGGATTAATATACTGTCGTTTGGATGTTTTGAACTGAGCAATAATATCCTTGTCTTTCTTTTTTTGCACTTTCAATACGCTGGAACTGCACTCTTTACTGGACCCTTGAACAGGCTGCTCGAAGTAGAGCTGGTCATCGTACAGAAGCGCCTTGAGATCAACCCGGTAGACAGAAACCAACAACCACGGACATGCTAGATATCACTCAGATCGTCAAATCAACTGCCATGAATTTATGTAAATATCATATTTACAATACAAACTTATCTCCAAGCCCCTCACAATTTCTGAGGATCAGGATCCGTATTCGCCTTCTCATGATCACAAACCATACAAACCTCCCCCTCCTTCCCGTCCCCCCCACCAACCTTCACGATCTCCCCCCTAAGCAGCGCCAACCGCTTTCCCATATTCACCAGCTTCGCATTCAGTCTAATCTTCTCGCCTTCCCCCACGGGCCTGAGATACGTAACATTAAGATGCCTGCTCACCCCGCCCAACTGGAAGAACCCTGGCTTCGAAACAGCGAGTAATATCATACTCGACAGGGCATCGAATAATGTCGCCGCGCAGCCACCGTGCAAGTTACCGAGGTAGTTGCAGTGTTTGGGGGCGATGGTCATCTCGAAGCTGATTTGGGGTGTTGGGGTTAGACTTGCGCTGTGGAATGTTAACGATAGGGCGGGGATGTCGATTGACCAGCGCTGTTGCCATACATGAGTATAGTCCTTTGATGAAGAGGGGAAAGGGAAGAGGTGAAATACGTTATGCGCATCCGTTCGCGGCGCAAACCGCTGCGCGATCTGGTACGTGTGTTCTTCGAAGTCGAATAGGGGTCTGTCGGGGCGGAGGGGGCCGACTTGTTTTAGTGCGACTGGTTTTGAGGACATTGTTGCTTGGTCTCTTGTTATCTGGCGTATCTTGATTGAGCAGTGTAGAGTCCAGATACTTTGGCTAGGGAAGATGAAGAATGTAAGACGGTGGTACCACTTTCCCCGGTAGATCTAAAGTTGGGGAAGCTTGGTTGCTCCGCGCGGACTTGCCGAGGTTGCACGGCTGGGGTTCAGTAGTTGGTTCAGGAACAAAACTTTGTAGGACTGTGGCTTGGATCTTAGTTGTCAGGGGTTTATCTTCAGGTGATCGCGCGGGTTTATTGGGATAAGAGTATGAAGGTGGGAGAAATAGAAGTATCAGTTCTTCTCTACCCCAATATATATCGATATATACTTTGGGTGGGTGGTAGCCTTCCATTGCTCTATATTTTACTAGCTCAAATAATTGATCAAGAATCCATAAAGCGTAGCAACTATATACATTTGGTGAAGAAAGACATTGCAAGCTCCTACACACAAGGTAAATGCGGCCTTGGACAACCGCTTACGTGGTGGCCCCCGGAACAATCGCAGTCCCCGTCGCAGTAATTGCAGAAGTAGACTGTGCGACCGCAGAAGCCCCAGCAATCAAGCCCGGTCCAGGAATAATGTAGGTCAAAGGATTGTAAATGTCAACCAGAATACCAGGGTCCGTTGACGTATATAGCTCTGTACCAAGAACACCCTCAGGCTGCGCCGAACCGCTCCCCGAAATCTGCAAGTTGATGCACTGCATGTAGTTCTGCGCTCCATTTTCCTCATGCGCACTGTGGAGCGCAATCAATTCATGGCGGAGAACGTAGTTTCCCGGCGCGATACTCTCGGGGATCTTCACGAGCCACGCGCTATTATTATCAATGAGCTCGTCTGTGCCCCAGTATCCCGGGACGGTTGTATCGTCGATGAGTCCGACCTCGGAAATCTTGAAGAACTCAAGCGTCGTCTTGTCAACTGTTTGGCAGCTAGAGCCGCAGTCTGCAAGGTAGTCCAGCACTGCGCCGTGATGGGTCTCTGGCCAAACTGTCCACTGCAGATGGATACTGTCGCCAGCAGTGACCGGGATTGAGCCCTCGCCATTTGCGGCATCGAGGTGGCAGATGATGTCGGGGTCGCTGTAACCGTTTGTTGGAAAGCCTCCACCAGTGTTGGGTGTGCCCCAGGAGGCAACTAGGGGCACCTCTGACATGTATGGAAAAGTGTTGATGTTCCAACCCTCGTATGAGACGCCATTGACGATGATATTGGAGATGTGTCCATGGCCGAGAACACGGGAGGCGAACGCGCCTGCAAGAAGAAGAGACAACATAATTCAATGTAAATCCTGCTGTAATAAGTGACTATGGTAGATAGGACATTCTGCAGCCCTTTCGTCCGTCAATAGTCTTCATTTATAGCCTTTGTTGCAGCATTGCACTCAATGCCTATTTTCCTAATAGCCGGACCTTCGACACACCCTTCGTGGATTTTGACCATCTGACCACGACTGAACTGCGGAATTGAGTTACTAGTAGGCTCAAAGACACCACTTACTGGTTTCCATGCTTCTTGGCCCGTCTTGGATCATATAGGATGAAACGGCCTCGCCGTTCAGGGCCCGGACATGGGCGGCATAGACTCCGAATTAAAACAGGCATGTCCCTGATCGCCCGATTCTTCAGGGCTAGCCACTAGTCTGCTCAGGGACATGTGGTGACCAAAGGAACGAGGCGTCCTCGCGATCCAAAGTGAGGACTCGGCTTGAATGAGACCTATAGGGCCGCTCTCGTTTCGTGTCTTGGTGCCGTCTGCTGAAAGAAGGGACGAGGCAGGCGGGAGAGAGACTGGTCCTTGTTCAGATAGACTGGGAAAGTAGAACACTCCATTTGCGACAAGATATATCTTGCTCAAGCACAGATAAACACATGTCGTCAAGGTAGCGGCCGTCTCCTGGCCGTTCGAAGCCGCAGCGACAGTTGTTGTACTCCAAGCAATGGAGCAAAACGATGGAGAGTACTTTCTCTGGGCTACTCATTCCAGGCAATTTTCGGGCTTCGAGCTGGAAGAAGCTCGCGCTTTTTGCTACTGTGTTATTTTGGGAGTAAGTGCTGATGAGAGCAAGGACGAAGCTGAGAGACTCTTTGTTGTAGGACAGATCACGTGATACGGTCCTTCCGTCGAAATGAAGCTCAAGTCCGATTGTCACCACTGCACGCCTCCCGACTCCTCCACTTCCAGCCTGCCACCTTACGAGATTCTTTGAGGGGTATTCGGAGTGCCGCTCTGTTTAATATCCGCCATGGCTACCGATCCCTCCCTCCAGGATCCGCTCCTGGCCCTCCGTCGCGCAATTGCGGCCAGCAGCTTGCCAACCGCGACGACCACCTCCAATCTCTCAAAGGACAATGCGACCGATGACCTGGCGAAAGCTACCCACCTATACTTTGAACACCCTCTTCCGCAATCCCTCGCACTGAACACACCAACTCGCTTCATCTCCAGCTCCTCCGAACAACCAGTCGACCTCCGCGGTATCTTCTTCGCGTACCAAAAAAAGGATGTTGCGATCCCCGAGTACATCACCTCCGTGCAGGAACTGAATGAGGCGCTGAAGCAGAAGGAGCGCGGCGAAGGGGCACCAGAAGAACAGGCACAAAATCTTTCGTTCGTCGAGCGTTTGGATCTCATTACGTGGTTAGAGGGTGCTTCGGACGATAGTGAATATATCAAGCCGCTCGAGGGCGCTGCTGCTCCGTCAGCTGCTGCTCAGGCTCAGGCTTCTGCCAATGTTGCTTCCGGTGCGGCGGGTGTGTCTAATGCTCCTGCTGCTCCGGCGGCTGGTGCTGCTGCTGGCAAGGCTGGGAAGGTCATTGATCCCAGACTGCAGGAGATCTATAACGGGGAGCGCAAACTGGGAGATCGCAACAGCGTTCTTCGCGGTATCAAGCAGACAGTAGGTTGAAGCCGCCAATAGCATTTGTCACCTCTCTAACACAGATAACAGGACTTCTCGCACGTCCGCAAAGTCGCCGAAACCTTCCTAGGCCGCAACCGCTCCCGAACAACCCAATACCCCCCCGGCACAAAACCCTCCTCCAAACCCCACGCCATGGTCCCAACACCCTCCGCCCCTCTCTCTCAGCCTCGCAAAGGAACCTCAAAAACCCAAGATCCCATCATCCTCCTCTCCCCGTCCGCCTCCTCCCTCATCCGCATGTCCAACGTCCGCTCCTTCCTCGGCGACGGTGTCTTCGTCCCACCGGACCACCCCTCCCTCGGCATGGCTAGCGCAACAAACAACATCCTCTACATCCACCGCCCCCTCAACATCGTCGACTCATCGTCCTCTTCTCGCCCCGTGGGCTCGCACTCTGGGCCCCGCAAACCAACACGCTTCATCCTCGTTGATTCCACGGCCAATTTTAAGCCTGATTACTGGCAGCGTCTCGTGGCCGTTTTCACAACGGGCCAAACGTGGCAGTTTAAGAGCTACAAATGGTCTTCCCCACCTGAACTCTTCAAGCACGCCTCCGGTATCTACGTTGGTTGGCGAGGCGAGGATGCCCCCCGTGAAGTCAAGGGATGGGGACGCGGCGTGCGCAGCTTCGGTGTTGAGCGATGGGACGATAAAGGTGGTGTGAATGGTGCTGGACGCTGGCGGGATCGTGAGGTCGTAGAGGGGATCTGGACGGCGATTGAAGAGGGGATGAAGTTGCGCGGGTGGGGCTCGAAGTAGTCGATAACCCTGTGGAAAGGAAAAAGGAGGAAAATCATGTACTTCTCTTCTTATCTATTCTTTTTCTTTGACTTTGTTGGATGGGAATGACGTGGTGCGATGAGACGCGGCTTGTATTTGGCGTTTTGCGGGCATTGGCGTTGTTTACCATTTACTTACCTGCTTAGCTATCTTATATTTCATAAATATTATGTACCCTCAATATCTTCTTGTCAAACACTGAGCTGCACGAAGTAGGGAGGAACGAGGGAAGCGTTAAGGCAAAAGGACCAGTGCGTACTTGACCACTGGTCAATTCCTGCACCTACAGAGCTAATAAGACACCAAGCACATAGTATCTAGTTTTTATACTTCATTTCTCTGTAGATCGTAGCATATGTTTACAGGGACATGAACATGAACAACAGTAAGGAAAGGAACAGCAAGAACAAGAAAAGCCAACGGAGCCGCCATTTGCCGTTCGTGAACTTAGGCAGATGAATAATAGGCGTATCACAGCTGAATCGAACAGAACCCATGAAAATGCGAGACAAGACCGGATGCTGGATGCAAAGACAGATGAGGGACATCTACATGTGATGATATCCCGAAGACTAAAAGAAAGAAATATACATAGGAAAATAAGGAAAGTATATAAGGAGATAGATCTTGAACTTCATGCGTGTATGAGATGATAAAAGAAAATAGGAAATAGATATGAAAGGAAATAAAAGGAGAACGCCACTCTAATGCTGCTCAACAAATATGGAATCACCTTTTGCCAGCTTTTGTGGATGTTCTAATAAATCCATCCAGTGGCCAGAGACAAATCCATGAGAAGGAAAAAAGAGGCTGAGAAAAGGAGACAGGATGGAGAATCTTCAAAGACCTCAACTCAACGTCTCTCTATCAACATGATCCGTGGATCATAACATCTTTCATATCTCGTGATGACTCCCACAAACAGGTTGCCGGTGGGAATCGGTATCGTGTATTGGGTGTCAAAATGTGTATGGGAAACAATGCGGAGGGCGTTCATGTCACAGACGTGAATGAGAATGATTAAAGTGTATCGCGTAGAACAAGCTCATGCCAAGAATGGAAAGTCGATGGATCGAATTCGACGGTGAAAGCCGCCTCGTTGAAAGGCTGTTTTTTTGTGTCATGAACGTTGCGAGCGGCTCATTGATCGTTCCGGGAGAGGTGCAGGCGTAGGCGAGTACGATCTTCCCCCGCCAATCAGGTCATCAACGTCGTGCTCCTGAAGAATCGCAGCGTACTTGGGGTCGCGCAGGAACTTGGGCACCGAATCCTGGTACAAGTTAGCTATCCGAATGCTGAAACTCCGAAATGTATCCCACTTACACTAGACATCAGCTTGAAAACCGATGTTTGTGCCATCTCAAACAGTTGCACAACCTCCTGCAGACTCTTGAACATTGATTCGTCGTCGCCAACGGCTTTTGTCATGCGACTAGCCAAGCTGTTGCGGAGAGCATGGTCGATGTTGAGCTCGCAAGGGGATCCAGGAGCCAAGAAGGCATTGTAGAGACCTAAACATCGGTCAGACAAGATTTTATAAAGCTTCGCAGAAAGACTTACCATAAGCTGCCGCGAGCGTCTCGCGCACGGCCTCAGGCTTCTTAAAGTGGCCCACCTTGTCCTGCTTGTGATACTGAGAAGTGAATTCGGATACATCGACGTAGAACGACAAGTTCTCTTCGCAGAGCGAGAAGCGTAGGAACTCGCGGAAGAGCAGGCGCAGAGCGGGATCCTGCAGAATGTGGTTCAGGCGCGCGTTGTTGGAGTCTCTGGGGATACCACGGTCGTAAGGGGCGGGGTCGCGGACTTTGCTGTCACGAGCGAGCCAGCCGCAAACGCGCTGACCACGCTCGGTGATGCTGTAGATTGCGTTCTTGGAAGGCTGGAAAGCGACCAATGAGTTTTCGACCTGAGGAATGGACCGGTCTTCTTGTAGAACCGTGATCAGCCCATACTTGACAAAAAGCTCTGCGATCAAGACAGTTTCCCGAGGCTCGATGGTTGTCGAGCAGTCCATCAACCAATCAACGGCGCCCTTTCCATGGAATGTGTTGTTGAAGATTTTGTCGCCGATTTTGCGCTCTTTTGCCATTTTAACTCCAACCAAGCCGTTCGAATAGTCGCTGAGAGAGTCAGAATCCGAAGTCGAAACACTGCTCTTCACATTGGGCCCGTCCTGTCCTGCAAAACGGCGGAAAATGACTTCAATGGTGGCTCGGTCGTGAGAAAGCTTATCGGTGTCAGTATCGCGCTCCAAGTTGACCAGCTGCATTGTGTTGCGGGGCGATTCCAGGACGTCGGTGACATGGCGCGCGGTGATACCGTTTCTCTGGCAGAATCTTTGCAGGATGTTGATTCCCTTCGGCGTGAGCTGGTACAGAGCGCCCTTCAGCGGGAATGTGTGCGTGTATTTTCCGTCTACCGATTCAATGAAGCGAGCATCCACAAAACGCTGACACACCGAGCGAGCCATTTCCTTTGCCATCGAGAAGGTGGTTGTCGTTGTGGTGGTCACGATGCGTGAGGGGTCTTTCGGGTCTGGCATGCGGTTCGATTGCGAGAACTTGAGGGAGCCCAAGTTGTTGATGGCCTCCTCGGAGGTGAAGGTGTGGTCGTATCGGGTAAAGCGAACACGGTGCGAATCCAATTTCAAGCTGACCATGAGAGTCGAGAACAGATCCATGAAGTCCTATAAGACAAGCGAATTGTTAGCGAATTTTCCCGAAACGCCTGAAAATGTTTGCAGCAAGGCCATTGGCGCATGTAATACCTTTGTGAAAGGACGATCATCCTCCGTCATACGGAGTAGTCTTGACGACGTCTGATGCATCTTGGCTGGAGATAAAGTAGGCGCAGGACTAAATTCTTGTTCGGAGATGGGCGGAATGAGTTGAACAGTCTGGCGACGCCTGTCTATAGTAGAACAGGGCTGCTCGGCGACTGCTGAGATGGGTTCAAACAGAGAAGTGCTCGCCTTTTCGCTGCTACCACTACCGACGGACAATGGCAGAGATAGTGAAAGAGGTTCTGCTACTTCGCCGATGCTGAGTTGAGAGGCCTTTCGCGAATGCTTTTGGAGGCTCCCGGATGAGGCGGACTGGCGAAGAGGGTAATTCCCCGTCGAGCCGATAGCTGAGAGGTTCGCAAGAGCGCTGGAAGTCTTCTCGCGAGCAAGAGCAGCAAACGAGCGTCGATTCCGGCGGGAGATCGAGCCAATTACTGACCCTGTGAAACTTGGTGTTGCGGTTGTAGAGAGGGGAGCGGTAGAGGCGGGGACGTCGGAGGTGATGATGGAGGAGGTGGAGGTGAAGCTTGGGAGACCGAAGTCGACCGCTGAGTTGGAGGAGGGAACAGTAACCACAACCGAAGAAGAAGAAGGGGCGGACTGAGGCTGATAATGAAGTTGTGAAGAGGGAGGGGATCCTTGGTTGAGGGGGACGGCAGATATGGTTGGCATTGAAAGCGCAAAAGCAGAGTGGGCGGGAACGAAAAGGGCAAAGGCAAGGGAAGGAACTGAAATTAAAAAATAAAATACGAATACAGGATGACGAAAATCAGGCTAAAACCGGAGGGGGGGGAGAGATATGGGACCTGAAAAAAATTGGGGGAGGGGGGAAAGGGAGAGAGAGAGGATCAAAGGGAGAAAAGCGAAGGGACGCTGGACGTGGAGACTGGAGTCTGCTCATACAAAACCTTCTGCAGTAATCTTCCAGAACAAAAGGGGCGAGGCCTAGTTAAAGGTAAGTCTGACAAAATAATATTTTTATTATTATTCTTGTTATTATTATAATTATCATGCTTAGTCCTACTACTAGTACACTATTGTCTGCCCATCAGCCCATACTCTATTTCTTCCTATTATTTTTTGTTCTTTGACCAAAACGCAGTTTTTCTCCAGGGGTGAAGAATTCGGCCTGTCATTCCTGACCCACTGTGCACGCGGACGGTTTCATGCACCAGACAACGTGGGCCAAGCCCAGATGTGGATGGATCGGCCTTTGGGGCGATCAAAGAACCTGGCCTTGCAGAGCATACTATACCAGGGTATGAGTCTGTAAGCTACGCATTCTTTCGGTTGTAGATGTTTGATATTCTCAGTCAAGGAAGGAATCCTGTCAGAGTCACCTTGGCGAACTATACTCCTCTTCAACGGCTTCTTCAGGATTAGGATAATCTATATCCTGGACTGCCAGTGCCAGGGTGTGGGTGGGCTAGCTTGGGCGTGGCCGGTAATGCAATACCGTAAAATACGCCAATCCTCATCGATCAGCGGAGGTCACTTTTTCTGTTCCTGAGGCTTTCTCTGAGCCACAAATTTAGAGACACAGCTTACCTGTTTGCCCTTCAGGTCTGGACCATGCCAAGTTGTCTCACTTATTATTGAGGTCATAATGTCTCTGCTAGAGCTCCCAGAGAGCTCCCTGAAAGCGCAGAGCCCGACGGTCGCTGGACCTGCAGCAGCAACGTGGTCACCGCAAACCGCGGCCGCCTAAGCACCTTCCATTCCTGGCTGACCTACTGGCAGAAAGATGACCAATCATGACAAACAGAGTCCGGCCTCTTTCTAAGACGGGGCTAGCGTGAAAATACCCACCCCCAGGCCAACTTCGCAGTTCAAGCAGGATTTGCGTCGAAACACTTTCCGTTCTTCCCTGCGTCCGCAAGCTGATTCGATCGGCTTGCCCTGGATGGATCTCTCAATGATGTTATACGTACAGAGCACGGCGTTATCTTTCCCTTGCTCCGTTCGTAGCGCCCTTTCTGCCCACGTGGAAATCCACGCCAGCGTTGGATGACAACAAATGGAGCCTGAACCCTTCTGTGTGATGCTACCGAAGACGACCCCTCAGGCCCTTGGTTCGACCATCACGTGAGTCAAGCATTTTCCAGGTGCAGATCAAGACTTGTGTCCGCGAGTCATGAAACTTACGAGTCAACCAGAAGTTGGTTCGAAGTAAGGGCCCTTATCTCCTTGACTCTTTTGAAGATAAGAGCTATCGTTTGTTTTGCATAAGCCTACTCTCTGTACCGTGGTCAACAGAGTTGGTGGGTTGTTATCGGCGACATTACCCAATAATAATTGTGACTGACGCGATACACTCACAATTCAGAGGTAGACGTTACTCCGATAGTCACTAGCGTGGCTGAGCAGCTTGAGGGATCGGACTTCGTCGATGACTCCTCCCAGTGTTGCCTAGCCGAGATCCATGCGGTTCCACGTGGACACACGTGGAGAGGAGCGACCGTCGCTCGGGCGCCTTGGCTTAGAGTCCGCCGTTTTGAATCGCCGCTTGAGCTGTATCTCGCTCTCTACGCCTATCATTATTGGCATGAAATTTCCCGTTTCTTTAGCTGCTCTTCAGCCGTCCTTCCGACTCTCTCATTGCTTCCCCAGGATTCCTGCATTTCGCTCTATCATTGGACGCCCGGACACTCGAGGTCATAGATATCACCATCGGGCCCGGCAATTGCAGCCCACTAAGACCGGGAAAAGATATCATCCGTCTATCTGCGTACAAAGGATTATTGTGTTTCCATACAGAGAGCCGCGCGGACCGCGACTTTTCTTTGTTTCTAAAGTATGGCTCCGATTCTTTCGTTTGACGTATCACTTCACCGCATCATGATTCGCAATCTGGTTTCCGACCGCTTGGAACGCCAATAGGTACTCTGTAAACATGGACTGTAGGAAATTGTCAGGCTGAGTTTCACAGCGCTGCTCACAAATTCGCAGCCTCCTGACTCCTGGAGTCCCGAGGCTCAACAAGTTGATCGAGATGCAGAGTTCATATAGCGTAAACAAAGTTCAGACCGGCAATGACAAATACTATGCGAGTCATGGGCAGTCCAATCTTGGTTCTCTCCGGGGTCTCCGTGACTGTCTCCGTGCGATTCTCAAATCCTTCCTTGGCCCATTGAACTCAGGTGCCCACCAAAACGAACAACAATTTTGAAGCGGTCACAGAGCAGTAAGCACCAGCCTTCGACCCGTGTCATTTTGGTCCACCTCGGAATCTTTTATACAATACGACCGATCATCAATTTTTGGCTCAATTATTTCTCGCTCAAAACACAGATACTGTGGAGCGGTCTCTTACTGCCTTTCAGCTTCTTGCATCATCGTGGACATTCATTTGCTGCTTGCGTCTGCTTCGAACTACTAATAATTCGTGTTTAGAAAGTCTCTCTAGTGGATGAGCACTTGGGGTTAGTTTAGTCCGAACTTCAATAATCCCCGCGGTCTCGCACTCGCAGTCCCAGCGCAAACTCAAAGTCCGACGATCAGTGATCGCCATACCCTTGTACAAGAATCAAGGGGTGTCTACTGTCTCTCTTCCGTATCACCGAGGGTTGCCGATACTCTCGAAGACTCGAACTTTATGCTCCATGCCAGAAGTCGAATAGACGTTCGAGACTCCGAGCTCAGCATCCAGCCCCGGCTGTCGGTTTAGCAGTAGCTCGATCTCGCCGCGCGCCGGCCAAAGCCTTCTCCTGTCAAAAACGTGGCCTGCTCGGACTTACTCTACTACTAAGTTTTCATGAACCTCTATGGAGATTCAATGTTACGGAGGCTTGTGTTAGCCTAGATGGGCATCTTGCTGTAAACCTACTGTAGCCCCGTTTGAAACACAACGTCACAAGCAAGCTTCACAGTGCTTCAACAATACGCGACAACGTTTCAGTCCAGTTTTTGATCTTGCATCACAGTAATGATGCCGGGCTCACATCTACCGAGACACGGAACGGGATAATTGGAATAACCTCGTCTCCTGCGACGCTGACGGCCTTACAAGGTATTCGGCAATTACCGCTGCCAACCCACTTCCAAGTGACAACTTGCAAGCAGCGAAGCACTCAACGTACTAGGTTACGACTACAAGTAGCACCACAAAGCTCGAACATGGATTCAGTGACTGTATCATTACGGTTCAGACGCTCTGGTCCCTACAGAGCACAAACAACCGGGCTTTGTTTCGTCGCACAAATTAGTGGCTGCCAGATACTTCTTGTTTGCCTTGAAAATCGCTCCAGATACGGATTAATCGTCTACCCTGCCCTTGAAGAATCTCCAAATACAGCCAGTTGCATATGTGGGTCAGGTATCGACATGGGTGCCTTCATCACAGTCATCAGCAGGCCCTCAGTTATCACTTTCCTTTGATGGGGATTACAAGCTGTCGTGACTCGTAAGTCATCACAGTTGAAAGCCACCATAGGCCGAGATTCATGAGGTCCTCAATGGCCCACCGGTTTTGGGGTGTCCATGGCTTCGTCCTATTCTGAAACGAGAGAAGCGGAAAAGAGTGGGCCGTGGCCTCAAGACACTAAAATCACTAACCAAATTGTGATGTGAAAACCACGTGGCATTAAGAATGGCTAGTGAAACTCTATGCTCCATGGTTTGTCCGTCGGCCTCGGTGGCCTTTCCTTGTCTTGGACGGCCCAACTGCTAATACTACAACAAGGCTGATATATGGAGTAGGAAGCGACTATAGCATGGTCTTTGGGCGAGCCTTCAACCAATTCAAAGGGCCTTACACCACGGGCTTGCCAACATTATATCGGTCTGGAACCGAGCTACCCACAGCGTATACTCTCTAGCGGTGAGTGTCACTGCTATTACGTACTGAAGCCATATGGGACGACTCTTTATCAGTCACACTATGATGCACGACATACATTTTGAGGCAGACATACCCAGAAAACGGACGTCATCACGATCCCGAGCCGTCCTGAAGAATAATGATGGCCCTAGACGACGTACTCCCACCCCAGTCAAGCCTTGCTTTCACCATAACCTGCCGAAACATCTCCTTCCCAACAAGGTTGTTTTATGGAGTCATTGATCGTATGATAAGCGCTGGCCCGACAAAGGAACATACTCAGCAGTTGAGAACTCCATACACGGACCTCGTCGTCACCCCGGTGGGGAAATCAATTTTCCAGAACGACAAAGCCCAACGGTGTCACGGCAGCTCCAGCCCCAGACCGTTTATTTTTACTCCAAACGGCGTAGAAGGATAGAATGTTCTTCGCGCTAGAAGACATGGCTGGTCTAACGACTCTAGTCTTGGTTCTTGACTCTTGAGGCGCGGTCTAGAGGTGTCATATCAAACCGATGTCTGAAATTTTTGCCTAGACCCTGGCTGTATGAAGAACATGTCAGATTGACAGGTAAGTATGATATCTAATCCTATCCCAGGAGAACGTTTCACCTCCCTGTGTCAACTGTCAAGACCGAGAGTCAACCCCTTTTCTCGTTCCTTGTGACTGTCAACGACGACGAAGCAAATATGAGATCAACCTGCTTATGCGCAATACGTGATATGTGTCCACTATCCAGCGTCCATCCACGGTTCTACAAATAACTTAATTTCCGTTGGCGGCATATGCCGGTATGATATCAATTATTTCGTCGGCTACGCCGCAGGGGATGAGCCCCTGAAAAGCCAAGGATTTTGGAAAATTCCAGAAGGATTCCAGAACATTGCCGGCTTCGGCCGTGTCTTGTCTCAGGTATGGAGCGGGTGCACTCCCCGGCCGGCTTAACCGTAATTTGCACGTCAGGCAAATACGACATGTCTGATTCTTCTCAGAGTTCAGACGGTTGGACGCGTGGCTTAAGGCTGAGACGAAAGTTCACGTCTATCTGTGACAAGCACCAATGGCAGCGTGAGATTCGCCAAACTGTTTATTTCTGACAGTCAATCAGGTGCAGACACCCTTGCCGCCAACGAACCAGTTATAGTATCCTACAGGTCAAGCTGGAAAGCCATTCAAACCTTCTTTCTCCAGTCCTACTACATATCTCCGAGGATTGAGCAATAAGCACGCTACTTTGTATGATCCAAGTTTCGGTCACAGCGTGACAAATCATACAAGATGATCCGGAGAACCTCGGCGGAAGATCGCTCGAAATTTGGCCCAAGTTTCCAGAGTTTTGCGCCAGCAAAAACAGCCGAGGATCTTCACCGCATTTCTTTTTCCTTAGCTTGTATCAAGTCCTGCGCTAGTAATTCCATTACAGCGATGACTCTGGTCCCTGACTAGCACTACTCGAGCGGCGTGGTGGCGGTCATCCCACGGCGCCGGTAGGTCTTGATGCCATGAACCATGGAACGCTCGCTCAACCACGAGGGTGGCAAACCCAGGGTGAAGCCGATCGATCGATCCGGGATACACGGCCTCCTGCCTATCAGCGTTATTTACTCGAACCACGTCAGCTTTGCTTGTGAAGCCAGGGATGTTGCTGCTGAAGCCCGCCAAGCCTCGGATCTAACAGGCTACTACATGTGCTAGTCTATGACTTCTGAGCCCTATCAATCCTATCTCAGGCCTCCCATGAAGGATCAAAGCTAGAATGATAAGGATTGCATAGCGTGAGAGTCCGTCCAATAGACTCTGCTGCAGCTCCGACATGCAGACGCTGATCCTTGCTTCCACGCGAGAAATGGAACCGAGAAGGGGAGTTGCGCCGCACACCGACAGGGAGTCATCTTGGTCGGCTCGTGATGGTGAAATGACTTGGCACCATTGTTACAACGATGTTCGAACGATGACGGGCTGTGATGCTGGTACGGCTATAGGGCTATGATCGTGGTACTGACACATGTGGGAGGCGAGAAATGTGGTTGAACACGTGCTGTGCAACTGAGTAACCTGGCTTATCTCTTGAGACAGATACAGACAGAAGCGGCACAGGCGTGCGCCTGTTCTACGTTCGCTTGCGGATATAGTACCCAGGCTATCCCCAGCCATGACCTCAATTATGGATTGACAGCTGAAATGGCAACCCGCCCTAGATAGATTAATCGAGCAAAAGTCGTGCATTAGCGCCAAACTGACAGCTCGAACAACCCAGATTGAACCGCTACTGCACATCCTTCAGGCTCAGGCCCTCAATATCAAACATCCCTGCCATTTCCCCGATACGGCCTTTTGCTGGATTAGCAATCGAAGCAGCCACCGTTGCACAAACCATTCTTCACGTCTGCTCGAGTGTCACGGCTAGCATTGGCATCTGCCTATCGTGTCAACATGTGCTTCCGGCGCCTCCGGCCTTTCAACGTGGCTTAGCTTAGGTTGTCCAAGCTTGCTACTGCTACTTGCTGCTTGCTGCTTGCTGCTGTGTTTGTGTAAGTCCGGTGGTGTAAGGAAGTCAGACCTTGTAGGTCTGGACTGGACCCAAACTCGCCTTGGGCCTCATGCCTTAAGTCTCTGCAGCATTCTGCAGTGTTTCTGCATGCAGCGCGCATGGTCTCCATCTCTTCCTTCGTGCCATGGCAAAGACGCATTGAGCAATCAGCTGAAAAAGAGGGGTCCAGATTTCCTTCGTCAGCGAACCGAGCCACTGTTTATTGTTGTTCTCCAGGGCAACAACAATGACTGTTTCCCTACCGGGTCATGCCGCTCACAATTTCTTGACTCAGGATATAGTTACTCATCCCTGTCGCTCCACGCAATGCCCATTGTCGGTATTGCGATCCTAGGATCTCACGGGCCACGGCATACAAAGTTGTCCGTGCTGACTCTGACAGTAACTGCTGACAACGACATGGATGTCCAGTCAACAATCAACATAACACGAATCCATCCATGCAATTGCAATTGCAATCGCATTGTGACGAGGCCGTGCCATTGTCATGGAAGGTGCTTATCGCACAGGGTATGCTTATTCTTCTTCCGATCTCATCCAGTTTCGCATCGGGGTAAGGCCGTATCTCCGGGCTTATGCTCGGCGTTCGTACTGCGCGTTCATCGGGCTCAGATTTCGATCTTGGATCTTGATCCTGATACTCTACTCCGTGCAGTGTAGGTCCTATTTCCGGAATACGGCTACAGTTGCCTACTCTGATCGTCTCCGGAGCCCAGGGGCCAGGCTACCGCATTTGAGGCTCGGCGCTCGCAAAAGTACGATCGAGGAATTTAGGTTTCACGATATACCCTATACGTCTTGTTTGCGAGGACTGGGCGGTTCGTATAGACGAGCCGAATCTGGTGTTATAAAGGCGCGAAGGAGCGAGACATTTGCGCTTCTACCGCCTCCCAGATCCAACTCCTGGCTCCTATTTTTGGCGGCTCGTTGACGTAAATAGTTTAATATACCATCTACGTAGTCTATCGATATAGTCTGCACTAGTTCCGATCCTGAGGATTTGTGGGGAAATGGTCGCGTATCGCAGTGGTGGTGTTTATAACTATATATCTCTGCTTAGTGCTCGCAAGATGAAACCGCCCTACTCAAACCACGACGCTCATATTCAAATACATGATTGACTCCGTAGATGCTATATTTACCTCGTCGAATTATCCACATCCTAGATACATTACGTACAGTACTCAAATTCCACGCTCCTTACTAGAGTGGACGTAGCTGCTCCGCGGGGACTCGGAGAATTCCTGAAACGACATCCCCATCGCCGTGTCAAGTCTCAGGGCCAGGCCCACGAACCCCATACTGTACCTCCTTAACTCCATAGCGCGTATAGCCTAGACAGATCGGTACTTATCCCCTTCAGGTCAATGCTCATTGTAATCCTGATCCTGATTTTGGTTTCGGGCGCGGCTCTGTATAGGGCTAGCTAGTACGCCGTAGCTACTTAGGGAAATAGTTGGTTATACCACTGATGTGTACCTACACAACGCTCCTAGGAAGTTTCCAGCAGTTTCAGCAGGCCCTTTTCTCTAATCTCTACCCTCGACTTTGTACTTGTCTATCTGTTTGGTATTGACAAGAGACGTGCGCTTGTACAGGGTACGTTTGGACAGCGATGACCTGAGTGTCAGGAGTCAGGGGTAGGTAGGTAGGGCTACCTAGAGGCTACTAAAGTATTGCCTAGGCTACAATCTACATGTATAGGGCTATCCCATTCCCATACCTAGGTCATGATGGGTCAGGTCATGCCTGAGCTATCCAAGATCCCAAGTATAGAACATCCATGTATCGATCTGGAGCCTGCCTACATACTGCCTAGTATCTACACTAGACGCTGGCAGCAGCACTCAGCAGTAGTGGTAAGAGAGATCCATATACATACTCCAAAGCGCAAAGGGTGAGATAACCTCGCAGTAGCCCCAAGCCTCAACCACCAACCACCAACCCCCATCTCCTAAGCTCCAAGCTTGGAGCTTGGAGCTTGGTTCAAGCTATCACTCCTTCATTTCGGCACTCGGCAGTTAGAGCGCAATTACCGAGATTCGACCCCTGTTGAACTTTATACAGGACTAGAATGGCTTCTAGCTAGCCAAGTTAGAGGGTAGCTAGGTATCGGAAGGTCTGACTACGAACGTAAGTAGGGTACTAAGATGGCACTAGGTTGGATAGGTGGGATCGACCGATAAATCTTCAGCCTATGTATAGACTCGTTGCTAGTCTGGACATATGAGTTTGTACTGTATAGAGTGTATCCTTAAAACGATCTACAAAATGCAGAGCAAGTTACTATATCCGGCACCCTGAGACAACCGTTTCAACATCACTTGACATTTGCGATTTGACCGGGGCCAGAAAGAGCTTGAGGAACTGAGACACTGACGTCTAAGTTCGATCTACCTCACACTACACTAAACTCTATGCTAGCTGAGGGCTGAGGCGGTGCCGTCTTCAGGGCCCAGATCCACGCGCTTGAAACGGCGATGCTCTATCTAATGCAGGCTTGCGACGACGGGGCGAGTCTAAATGCTACAATCACATTGTCACGTCATGTCATGTCACATCGTGCCACCCCATTCTCCATGCTAAGTTTGCATGATCTGCGGAGTAGATACGCGATACGATGTAGGCAGGGTTGAGATTCGGTAGTTGGATCGTATTGCATTCCCGAACACGGTCTTCATGACCATCTGATTATTATCGAAACACCAACGCACAAGGGTACCACCACAGTAAAGAGCTCTACCTCTAAGCCTAAGCATCGCGCCACCACTTCCCCAACCCGCCTGACCCCCCTCCATCCCTTCCCAAAAGCGCAACAACCTCCTCAAACGCAATCTCAACCCTAAACATCCTCCCATCCGCAGTCCCACTCCCACCACCGACAGGACTAACAAGACCCCACGTTACAAGGCGTTCCCATGCTTCTCTCGCAACATCTCTTCCCCAGACGCGGCCGGGCGTCACAGAGGCACCAGAGACAGAAGCGGACATTTTTGCCGTCGTAAGCAGCCGGACGTATTCTGCGTATGCGGCTGGGAAGGAGAGGGCTAGTGGTGCTAGGTCGGCTGCGTTGGCGAGGTCTGTGCCGGGGTCATATAGGGCTGTTAGGCGGGTTGCGGCGAGGAGGAGAGAGAGGGGGAGGGAGGTTGGTGGGGAGCTTAAGTTGGAGGAGCTGGAGTGGGTCTGCGAGGGGAAGAAGGGGAGGGGGGCTGGGTCAGGACAGGTGAGGGGATTTGAGGTAAATGTTGTTGGTGTGGGGATGGCGAGTTGTAGTTGTGGGCTATCGTGCGAAATCGGGGACGATAAGGCAGCAATGCTATGATGAAGCTCCGTAACAGCCATCAGCGCGCTCGTGAAGAATTCCTTGACGGACTTGGTTTGGTGGTATATCCTGCGCAAGTGGGTTTGGAATGCCGGATCGGCCCAGAGTCCCTGCAATCGGGGCGGTATCAGAAGCTAGTTCTATATTGAAACAATCGAGGGTCTGTGTCTGACTCTTACCTGCAGATAAGCTCTCCACCCATCCAGAGCTGCCTTCCAGCTGTCCGACTTGGCGATCGACTGGTCATCGGCGCTCAGTGCCAGACCAGTCCCTGCCGGGGCCCTGGTTTCGTCCTCCAGATCGAATTCCTGATCCTGATCGAGATCCAGCCCAGCAAGACAGGCGTCGGAAAATACCTCGAATGTCCTTGGCAGCGGTACGTAGACGGATCTGTGACTGAATCGACTCTTGACTCGTTTCTCGAGCATTTCTGTGACGTCTACCTTGGTGGTTACGCCCAAGACCGCCAGTGGCGCTTTTCGCGCTTGTGCGATATCAAAAAGGTTGTAGAGGAGGGTTTGGCGGGGATGCGTAACGAAGAGGTCGAATTCGTCTAGGACAATGATGATTGACTTAGCTGTTGTCGTTGTCCCGTCTTTGCTGCCGTTTGGGCCATTCAACTCTTCTGGATGTGAGAGCATGGCGAGGAGCGTCGCCATAGTGTCGGCGTAACTCGTAACCTTGCCTGCCTCTTCTTCCGTAGCAGTCTCCCGACCGAGCTGGCGCCATATCTCACGTAGCGCTAGCCGGTCATCTGTATGTAGAAAGCCGTTCAGCCGGACAACATGAAAATCGTTCTTGTGCTGCTTTCGTAGAGATGACACGATCGTTTCGATAATGGCTGTCTTTCCTGACCCGCGCGAACCAAGGAGGAGCATCGAGTTTCCCTCGCCTACACTAACGGTCTGCTCGATGAGCTGGTGTACCTTGTGGTACTCGACATCAAGACCCTTAAGCGGGACGAGTCTCTTTCCATTGAGCTTCTGAGCCACAACTTTCGTCAAAAGCTGTACTTCCTTTTCGTAGCCGCTGCGAATGAATTGCTGGAACTGCTCGGCGTAGTCAGGTAGGGGAGCTTGATCCTCTCCTGCCGTAGCCTCGTCCTTTCCGCTTGGATAGTCTCGGACAAGGTCCTGCTGAAGCTGCATGCCAACCAAATCATCTAGCCCATCTTGAAAGTCATCTGCATCAGCATCCCCATTCACATCAGCAGTGTCAGCCTCGCCAGCCCCGCTAAACCGCACAGAAGCCCTCTTCGACCTCGTCCTCATAGGTCTCTTTGCAGGTTGCGGCGACGCGGATCCATCTTCAAACTCCAGATCCTCGTTACCATCCGCCGCATCATCTCCATCAGCATCAGCGTCCTCCACCTCCGGCTCGACAGGAACAGTAGACGATTTCCTCCGACTACGCTTTGCGCTTCCGGCCGGTTTGGACGTAGAACCAGTCTTGGTCGCACTCGCACCATTCGCGCCCTTTGGCGTCCCCCTCGGCGTCGCCGCAGCTTTCGCCTTCCTAACAGACCTCGTCCTCTGAATCTCACCCGGCTGATCCTCGTACCGCTCCGGTGCCTTTCTCTGGCGCCCGCTAGACCGCGTCCCTGTCGCAGGGGTATTTGTAGCTGTAGCTGTTGCTGCCGCGGCCTCGCCCTTTAGCGGTGTTGCGGCGGCGGCATCTTGCATCGAGATGTCGCCGTCTTCGTCTTGGGCGGGGGAGGTATCGGAGACACGTCTTCGTTTTGAGGTGCGTGAGTAGTCCATTTTGTTTTGTTTGGTGGGCGGAAGAGAAGGAGGGATGAGGTTGTTGTTTGGGGAGACGACGAGAGGAAGGAGTTCGGAAGTCAAGCTAATTTAATAACTAGATCATGCGAATGATTGCGTCCGGGAAAGAGGATTGTAGTGCTTCAATGGCTCGTTGATCGGTATTGGTCCGATTGAAAGTGTTTGCGCTCGCGCTCGGGGATGTTGCGCTCAAATACTTGCGGTGATTCCAGGGGTGCTCGAAGGGGTGTGCCTGGATTGTCAGTGAGTTGATAGATTTGAGGCAAGTCAAAGAAAAGAGGACCGAAGCATTCGATTGCAATCAGTGCCCTAGGGCGGCGTAGAGCGTTGAAGGTATCTGGGGAAGTTGGAGCTGTTTGGATGTTGCTAGCTAAACTTAACACATGCCTCAGGCACCACGCGTGACGCGATGTCAGGTGCTTTCCCAAGGTATGACCAGCATATCTACAAATCTGAGGAAATGGGTTACAATCCTGCACTCTACATTCATTACTTATGAGAAGATAGTGGAAGACGAATCTTCATTCTTGGAGTCTGGCTGTTACCAGCCATCCCAGTGTATCGAAGAGAAAAGAAATGTAGTAAAGACATATCGTGAAGCAAACACTGTACATAGCGCAATGACCATAGCTCTCTTGATCCTAGGTATCCCGTAGCCATTCCCATTAGTAGTTTCCGTCCAAACGCGCCGAATACGCCGACCTCAAAGCCATCACGAAAGAAAAATCACCCAAGCCCACGACAAACGCCAGCCCATTCCGATTCGATCGTATACAAGTTAATAAAAAGAGATAGCAGTAATAAGAACAAGAAGAAGAGACAAAAGATGTCGTCAGATGGTATCAATGACAGCCGTTTCTGCAAATCCCATAATGCAGAGGATGAGAGATGTTCAAGTGACGGTGGTGTGTGTGGTTTGCGTGTCGGGAGCATCCTTCATTGTCACATCAGATACAAGTGGGCTTCCAGTGGAACTGATTTCCGGCTGTGTCTTGGTCAGGCCGTCCAAAGGCTGAACGGGCGCAGCAGGCGGCGGCATTGCGGTCGCCTGAGCTTGGGGCTTTTCAGACGTTGGGGTTTTTAGAGAACTTCTTCGACTAAGATAATCACCCAAGCTGAGCTTCTTTTTCACGGGACTAGGGGCCGCCACTCCCACCCCAGGCGGAGCACTTGCGGCGACGGCAGCAGAAGGATGAGAGGACGGGTCCTGAGTGGATGGAGATGATACGACCGATGACACTGCTGAGCTTGGACTAACCGCCGATGGGACAAATGTAGCATTGGCTGGAGGAAGCGGTACCTGGAGGTCTACTTGAGGACTCGTGGCCTTATGCGACGGTATTCGAGCAATGTGCGCCGCGCTGGAGGGCCAAGGTGATGTTAGTGTCAACGGCTTGCCGGGCCCTCGTCCATGAGATGGCGAAATGTCCACAGAAGCGTTGCGCGTCTGTTGCGACCGTGCGGATCCCGTGGGCGACTCGAAATCTCGCATCTCCACATCCTCCTTGTCTCCTGAGACACTTGGTGTGGTGGCCGTAGGCGTGACGACTGCGGGTGGATGGGATAGGCCGTCCGGTGCAGTTTTGAGCCGAGGCGAGACGGGCTGCTGTCGGCTGGTCTGTTCAAGCCGAAGCCGATCAGAGTGACAACGTTTGAGCAGACGCTGAGTAAGCGGGGTGAAGCTGGGCCGCTTAGAAGAAGGTGGTGAGGGTGGTACTCCGTTGGGGGCATCCATTTCTACCTGAACGGCAGAGTCCACATATTGCGATGGACCAGTTGTAGAAGGTGTACTGAGACCAGATGCCTTCCGAGGAGATCCTTGACCGCCAGCAGAGATTGGAGGCGAATGCGAATGGCGGTCATAGGAGCTCGCTCCAGGTGTTTGGGTAGATTGCCCGCTGACACGCTTCTTCCGTTTGTGAGGAACATGCTGGTCTTGCTCCAACTGCTGGAACTTTTTCTCTGCGGCCGCAATCTTGCGTCTCTCACGAGCAGAAAGCTCAGATTCTCCAAAGCCAAAAGCTTCGGTGGGGGTCTGGAAGGTCGGCGTCATATCACGGCTACCGGTCTGGCCTCGGGTAGAACTCGACGCAGAACGACTGTCTGCATGGTCATCGTCCTCTGTATTCTTGATGGTCTCACTCCCTGCACGACTGTTGTTGTTTGGTGGGGAGACGGTAGACTTGGCTTTCGTTTTCCTTCGTTTTGCATGCCCTGGTTTCGCGGTTGCATCCGTTATGAACCTTGATTGTTGTCGACGGTCCAAACTGGAAAGCAAGCAGTTGTGAGGCGGAATACAGGCGCAACCACCAAAATTGGCTAGTACATTGCTAATGCAAACAGCAGCATTATCTTGTACAATCTCATCTGGCTCTTGCTTGATGAGGCCATTCGTGAAACCAAATGATCCTTGGTCAAGATACCACGACGCAGTGATTTCAGTATCCGATGCGATATCTTCCTTGGCGACGAAACAGAAGTGGTACTCCACTTCGTTTGTGATGTAGGTTTTCAAGGTCACATTCGGTCGACAAGACCTCCGGGCGTAACGAAGGATACTGCCTTCCTGCCGACTGTCAATGTAAATTGGAAGCTGAGGATGGAAGAAGACAAAGGGTTCCGGATGCCGTAGCTCGTTCCAACGGTTCGTGGGATCCAGGCAGTACTCGCGCAGCTGACCGATCTTTCCAGTTATTTCCCCTACAATCTCATCTTTGCCGACGCCGCTTGCTGTTTTGAGGACCTTCCAGGTCGGATGCTTGCCATCGACTTCGGTGTTGGGATCTGTTATCGATTCGAGGGAGAGCGATGGCCAGCGGGATCGATCGAGTGCTGCATCCGATTGGGTGAATATGTCCTCTGCAGGACGACCATGGGTAGCCTTGGCGAGCGCGGCGGGGTCTTTGAGCCACAAGCCCAATTCTCCTGCGAGCGTTAAATTGACAAATATGTTACCACCAGCATCGGTGGGTCCTTGATCATCATCGTAGAGGTGGAGGAACTCATTCGAGTACAGAGGAATATTGAAGCCTGTCGATTTGGTTGGGCTCAAGGAGGCCGCAGTGCGCTTGCGTACATCGGCGTTGAATCCTGGGATCCCTGGCAGTGAACTGACTGACCCCGACGCGCGATGGCTAGTTTTTGACTTTTTCGAAGGGGGTTGATCGCGACTGCTGGACTCTGACCGTTGATGGTAGCCATTTACCTGATCGCCATGATCTTTCACTTTCTTCTTGTGGCTCTTTGCGCCTGCTCGCTTGGGTTTCCGGTCACCGCCATCGCTCAATTCTCTCAAGCGTTTCTGCCGCTCTGTGGCGCGCCGACCATCAAGATGGCGGGGTTCGCAATCGACACAGTTGTGAACATGTGGGACTTTCTGGCCATGATAATAGCACTCGATATGCTGCCATGTTTCACATTTTTCACAGAAGACTGTGCTCCCATCGTCATCTTGGAAGGCGCATATGCATTTGATGGTATACGGCTCCTCCTCTTCAGGAAGGACCGTATCCGAGACAACGCCGTTGACGATGGGTGAGTTTAGAGAGGCGGTGACCGGGAAGGGCTCCGTGGCTGGATGCGTGATGGCGACTGGGGAGGTCTCTGTCATAATCCGACAGAACACCCCCTCAAACGACTAATGCAAATCGCACTGGTGTCTGGTACTTGCAAATGAGCGGCGTAGAGGGACGAGCTATATCCCTAACCACATATCACAAGTGCCACGAAAAAAGTCTTCCTTCGATGGCTGGATGAAGATCCTATTTCGCGGAACGACAAAAGCAGATAACAAACAACTCAATAGACAATTATGCGGCGAAAAACTCCTGTCGCAAATCACAGATAGATTATTGAGCGAACTGTTTGGCCCAAATGAAGGGTACAGAAACAGAGACACTCCGAGTCGCTCCTGAAACCGATGCGGTATCGAGTAGGATCAATGTCGAATTGGGCGACAATGTATTTCGAAGGGATCGCGAACTTATTAAGGGCGTCGTCCACCCTGACGTCTGCGACCGTGGGGGAAGAGAAATGTATCGAGGGTCGAAAGGCGAGGACTTCGAGTAGGCGAGCGAGGCATGAATCGCATGGAGAAGAAGATAGCGAATGAGGAAGGCGACGCCACGGCAAGAAGTCGACGAAAGAGGTCGATTGGACGAAGAAGTTGTATTAAAGAGGAGGGATGAGAAAGGAGAAGAGAAGGGAGGTAAAGGTGGAAGGTGAAGGTGAAGGTGAAGGCGAAGGGGAGACGGGAATGTGGGAGGGAAGACGAAACGGATGGAGGGAGGGACTCGAGGGAAGCAGCTGAGGTGGAGCAATGCGAGACAAGCGAGATGAGGGAAGAAGAACCGGTCGAGTCGAGAAGACGCCAGAAGGAAGCGAGAGATTGAAGAAGGGAAGCAGAAGGGACAAGAGAGAGGGAGGGAGGAGTGAGAAGACAGCAGCAGCAGTAGCAGCAGAGAGGCAGAGAGCAGAGAGAGCAAGCCAGGCTAAAGCCACGGATGGGCCATTCAAGCGGCGCGTCCAAGACCCAAGGTAAAAAAGGAAAAGCGCGGAATAATTTTTCCCATCCGATCGTGATTCTGGGGGAAGCACTGCTGGGCGATCAGGAGCTTTGCAGGTTTGCGCCGCGTATTGCTATGTCTGAAGGGTCTTGCTAGAAGCATAAGCTGCATAGCCGCTAGTGTGGATAAAAACACGGGCAGAAGGGAAACAGTAAAACCATGATGGGAGGCTTGGAGCGAAATTGGGAGGAGGGGGGAGTCGACGAGAATCCCGTTGGAGGAACGAATGCGAGACTCGAAGCTGAATGAGTGCCTGGTCCTTGAGGCATCACTGCTGTTTGCAGCCTGGACGTTGCAGCCTGAGGCGGGAACGAAACGTTAGTCCAGGAATGGTTAGTGTAAGCCAAGACCCGAGTTGGGTATGGCGGAGAACGCAACCGGGGGAGCGATCGAGAGCCTAATCACGACTGACAGGCGATCATGATGGGAGGACGTTAGTACTCTGTAGAGAGGAAAGTACATGAGAGACTCGGTTAGTCACTTGTGTGGTTAGCAGGGTAATGAAGAGGTGATTCATCGACAGGCTGTCATCATCCTGTGTCGAAGAAGAGGTTCCCTGGTAGACAGTAGAAAGGAGACATGAGAGACTGAGAATAAACTGAATCCATGAGAAGAATATGAAAGCCAGCCGCAAGATCCAGAAAAGATTCAAGAGTGCGGTGGGAGTTGGACCCGACCAGAAAGTGAGTAAAAATAGGCATCAAGGGAAGATGTCAGGAAACAGCCGGGTATATTGGGCCTCGTATCGGACTTTGATAAGGCTGTTTGAGTGGCAAACGCAGAGACGAGAATGGTCTGCTGCGGGGAGAAGAAGGACCATCAAAAAGTGAGGAAAGAATTTCTCTAACTGTGACCTGTTGGAAAGTGAATGACATGGTCTACTGGAGAAAAGGTATAGAGGGACAAGAAATAAATGGAAAGGGAGAGATAGTCGGAGGTAATAAGCAAGTCATCTGAGGGATGGGGAGTAACATGATCAAGGCGTTCGTGATCGGTGTAGGAAGCGAGAAACACAGGGTTTAAGCAGTGGCATGCAGCGGAGATCACAGTTCAATTTGAAGAAGAGTTGGTAACTTGGTACCAGTGAATGCTCAAGCAGACAGCGGGACACCCAGATTTTTGATACTGGCAGACCCGAGATTTCTGACTCTCAGATGAAATTGGGCGAGTGCAGCGGTCCTTTTAGGGGCTGGAAAAACCGTGCGTGGCGAATTTAACAGGGCGGGGGGAAACTAGCGGAGGATGCACTGCGTTCCTGACGGGGTATGGTCACTATGATCTGTCTGCCACGGCGGTCCCTTTCTGGGTAGATTGCCTCAGGCTCACTATAAAATACAAAGAACATGGAAGATAGCTTGGACAAGAATTAATTGTGGAATACTACTGTCCTCCCAAAAACTGACTAATAATGACCGGTACAGAATGAACGATACTGAATGAATGGTACAGGATGGTCGAGAATACACAAAACAGAGATCAAGAGATGTAAACTAGGGTCCAATTGCGCATCTGTGAGCAAGTCTAAGGAAACGCGTGAGGTGTAGGTGTGACTGGTCTTTCGTCCTCGCGCCTGTGCATTTGCATTTCAATGACTTGCTCCTGAGATTGTTCCTCATCCAATTCCCCGCGGACTTCAACTGGAGGCGCTTCCAACTGGGCGGACTTCTTTCGGACCGCAGTTATGAGTCGGTGCCCACCGTACATGAGACCAAACATGCCGACTGCAAGATACGCAGGAACCGCATTGAACGGATTGAATTGAGGCACAGGGGCAACGACGATTTGCAAAAGATTCAGCGTGGTCAACAAAAGACTGACGACAAGAGCGAACCATGCTCCGTAGGGCTGAACAAAGGAGCGGTGCACCGGCAAGATCTCTGCCTTGTTGACCACTCGTCGGAACTGAAGGTAAGAGATGCACGAACACATCCAGGAAAGGTAGCCGGATGTCGTGATGAAGAACATCAGGTAGTTGAACACACGGGAACTCGAGGTTGCCATGGACAGATACGTAAGCCAAGCAAAGCCTGCGCTGATTGCAACCGCCATATAAGGGACATTCCACCGATTGCGGACCATGAACATTGCTGGAGCGTGACCTGTTTCTGCCATTGAAGACAGCATCCGGGAAGACAGGTGAAGGAACGAGCGTCCAGAGGCAACCGAGGAAAGGAAAATGGCCCCCGTCACAATGACTGGGAGCAGATGAATCTCGGAATCGTTGGCGCCAACAACATAAGGCGAGAGACCTGCGCCGGCGCCTTCGTTTGTCAGCGACTGGTCGTCAAATGGACTCATCGTGGTGGTGGCCAATGCGCTCATGGTGTAGAGGAAGAACATAACGATGTTGCCATTTCGAGTAGACCGGAAAATGCTGTTTCCTGGCTCAGAGTCATGCTGTTCCGCTCGTTGTACAGTAAGTTCTGGAACGAAAACAAAGGTGATTGTACTGCAGAGAATGCAATACAGCAAGCCGAGCAGTCGTCCTCCGTCACCTCTCAGCAGGAACTGGTTGAAGGCGCCGGGGTCATTCCAGTATTCGAATCCTCCCACAATAGCATTCGGCTGACTGGCGCGAATCGCGAGGTAGAACGAAATCATAATGAGGCCGACCGCGGTCACAACTTTGATTCCCGTAAACAATGCCTGCGTCCTCCTAAAGATCTTGTCTGGCAACATATTGAAGATGAATATCAAGCCCATGACCGCGCCCATGCGCAACGCGATGCTGGAACCGGGTTCCCATAGACCAAGGTTAACCATTGCAGTTGTGACTTCAAAGGGTACCATCACGGACAGGGCGATCCATCGAAGGTAGGAGATTGCAAATCCTATGTGGTTCGAGGTGTAGTGGTACGTATGAGCGATCATTGCGCCATTGCGGGCAAGTGAGTGAGTCGAGATCTCGGCGATGGCAGTTGTCAGACAAAACACCAATCCGGATATGAATATATAAGCGAGAATGAGCGAAGCAGGGCCGCCGACCGCGAGCGCCTGGCCTGTCCCGACGAACAGGCCGGTTCCGATTGTAGGGCCGACCGTCATGGCTTCTGGTAAGAATAATGACGAAGAATAGGCTCGGTAGAGGTCATAGACGCATGAGGAGAGCGGGTGAGGAAATAGGGATTCAGCGATGGGACTGATGCAAAGGAGGAGTTGAGACTGCGCATGGGGCGTCACCAGGTTCTGTGAGCGGGTGCATAGTACCTGCCTTGGTAGATTTGCCATCGACTTGAGCAGCGTGCGTCGCTCCTGCCGGAGTGTGTGTTTCTGCTCGCTATTAAAGGAAGGAGCTTAAAAAGTCAAATCGATCGGCTACACCAGCCGTGTAAAAGGTGAACAGATCATATGCTTTCAAATCCAAGGGTATCATGTCTATGGAGTAAAATGCAAAGTGCTTCCACAATCTATTGATAAGGGAAGTATGCCTGAGATGAATTCTCATTTCGTTTCATGTTCAGTCATCTCCGTCTGGGCATACTCGAGCCACTCTCCAGAGAGGGACTTTTTCCAAAATCTGACAACTCCATCATCGCCAGAGGAGATGAGACAGTCGCCTGTATGTGTCAGAATGATCAAATTAAACACTGTCAGCAAACTCACCAGCATAAGACCATCCAACTTGCCACACGTCGAGATGTTTACTGTCAATGCAAGCGACCTCCTTGAAAGTGTGTTTAAAGGGAGAATCTCCGGTTGGAGGCCTGTGGGTCGTTGAAGCAGGCGCACGACTTGCAAGTGCCGAGCCTATGCCTGACTGTGTTGTTGAGCGCGCCGATTGCGACGGGGTTGATGAATGAGTTTGGTTGCGTTCCTCGCGTGTGTTGGAGGAGTGCGAGGTATACACTTCAAAAACCCTAACGAAGCCATCCTTGCACCCGCTCGCAATGAGATCGTAGCCTCGAACTGAGCCATTGGCCCAGGATACATCTCTTACCAAGCCTCCATGCCCTGTCAACTCAATAGCATGATAGAAGCGGCGGTTGGCATCCATGCGGAAGATCTTGACGCTGTCCATGGCAGCAACTACAAGGGACAAGCTCTTGCGGTCCCAAGAAGGCTGGATCGAGTGAGTCATGTCTGTGGGGTCGTGGTGAAACTGCACTTTGAAGCTCGATTCCTCTCCTCGTGGCGGCGCTGCGCAGACCCTAAACTCATCGATAGTCTGCCAGTCGGCAAGCGAGTCTGGACTGACGGGCTCCATGATCATCAGGAAGCCGTCGCGCGTAATGGCGGCAATCCAGGTCTCGAGGTCCATGTTGCGGAAATCAATCGACACAAACGGATGCCGGTGTGGTGCAATCATACGGAAAATGGGTCTGAAGCGTCGGCCAGAGTTTGGAGGCTGAGTGACATCTTCCTGCCATACTTTTAACTTCATATCCTCCCCAACACTGCCAATATGCTGGCCAGTAAAAGGGCCATTCCAGGTTGCCTAGACGGTTAGAACTGATTATTACCAATATAGAGATTTCAGCTTACATCGCGAATCTCCGCGTCATGAGCGCGCCATGTATCCGTCAGCTGCCACTCGTCGTCTTTCTGGTCCCAGACTTTCATGCGGTGGTCGGACGAAGCAGTAACTATGCGATTGCCATAGAAGTTGAACTTTGTCACAGTGACGAGATCACGATGACCAGCATCAAAGTCGGAAAACCCGGCAGGCATGACTGGGCAAGTGAGGATCCCAATTGGAAGATCTGGACCCTGCAAGACATACGCTGCGTACAGCTGAACGCGTACTACGACTAAGGTACGAGTCTACGATTGCTCCGAGAGGCGCGGCTCAGGCAGCCCTTACCGCCTTCGGACAAGCAGTGGCTCCGGCAGAATGACGCCGCGTAATCTATTCGTAATCTCTGCGTATGTAATTTTGTATAAGTTGTTGATGATTTGGCTTCAACACTCACTCGACAGCATTTCTACGCTCTCTAACAACTCGGTCGGGATGTTGCATGACTCGCCAAAATGAAATCTACACCCAATTCTCTCTCCCGACGAGAGACTTGGAGTCTCTTGCTTCTAGCAGGCGCCTGTCTCGGTGTCCTCGTCAATACGTACGAGGGAGAGGGTGCGCCTCTGATACCGGCCATTGCCTTTAGTGGCATCGCATTCGCTGTCGCTTTTAGCATGATAAGATGGCTCGGCCCTGTGTTCATTCGGGCAGGCTTGAGTGGCAAGGACATGGCCAAGCCTAGTCGGCCAATTTTGTACGTATCCCAATGTTTCCAAGGGTGCAGGTACTGATTCTTTAGGCCGGAGACTATGGGCGCCGTTTGCGCCGTTGTCTATCTCTTGGTGCTGATATTTTTTATTCCTTTTGCTTTTTACAAGGACATTGTGGCAGCGACTTCAGGCGGTGGTAATCGCGATGTCGTACTCGAGGTTAACCATGTAGAAACTGGCCGGACGCTGCACAGGTTTCCTCATGAAAAGGTTGGTCTTTTAAGCTTTCAAACTGATACCATCAGCTAACTTGATAGCTTGCTTCCTATCTGTCTGGCCTGCTTTCACTCCAGTGCATTGTCATTCTTGGACTTGGCGATGACCTTCTCGACATTCGATGGAGACACAAAGTCCTGATCCCCGCATTTGGCGCCATTCCAATGCTGATGGTCTACTTTGTTGACTTTGGCGTGACACATGTGGTTGTCCCAATGCCTCTACAGCCGTACCTTGGCCCCTTCTTAGATCTCGGCTTCTTGTACTACGTTTACATGGCTGCAGTTGCCATCTTTTGCCCAAACTCGATCAACATGTTGGCCGGGATCAATGGAGTCGAGGTAGCTCAGTCTCTTGTGATTGCTGTTCTCTTGATGATCAATGATGCGCTGTACCTGGTTACACCATTTCGGCACCCCGCCACAGACTCTCACCTCTTTTCGCTCTACTTTTTGTTGCCGTTTGTGGGAGTCTCGCTGGCCTTGTTGTGTCACAATTGGTACCCATCCAAGGTGTTTGTAGGAGATACATATTGCTACTTTGCCGGGATGGTCTTTGTCGTTGTTGGCATCTTGGGGCATTTTAGCAAGACCCTGCTGCTTATGTTCATCCCGCAGATTTTCAACTTTGTCTACTCGACTCCGCAGCTCTTTCACCTGATTCCGTGTCCTCGGCACAGACTGCCAAAGTTCAATGCGGAGACTGGACTTCTTGATGCCTCGGTTACTGAATGGGAGAAACCACCATCGCCTCTGATTGCGACTGCGTTGGAGGTACTAAATCGACTTTGTCTGGTGCGCGTTAAGAGAAATAAGCAAGGTCAGATTGTCGAGTCAAGCAATTTGACCATTTTGAACCTTTGGTTGATTTGGATGGGGCCGATGAGGGAGGATCAGCTGGCCTTGAGCATGGTGGTCGTTCAAGCCGTATGCGGATTGTTTGGCCTGTTTGTGCGCCATTGCCTGGCGCTGTTGGTATTTCCGTCAGACAACAGAACATTTGGCGTTGCTTTATAGACTATATAAGTATATTTGAATATTCAAGCAATGAGGTTCTATTCCTATAGCCAAGACGAACATCCCGCCATAAAACCAAGATCGGACTCTAATGATCCTGATGACCCGAATCCCGTTATAGGAAAAGACATGAGTGAGGCTGGCAATAAACTATGGGCCACGGGATGCTGACGCCGGGGTTCGGGATCCCCACCACTTCCCGTTAACGCCGAGCCCTTACACTTCCCGACTGACAGTCAGCACTCCGACACCACGGGTTTCCGCTATAACACTTCTACAGGACTTCATTCTCCAGTTTGTTATGAACAATGATGACCTCTCAAAGGGAGCGAAATCCCCGTCAGCCGCACAATCGCTTCGATTGTCGCTGGCTGGTATAAATACCTCGGACCACATCCACAACAAGACACCATCAGCATCAAGCAATCAACACATTGAATAGCAACAGCCCTCAAATCACCAAGTGAAACCACAGCACAACAAGCAAAATGTCTGACATCTACGCCCCCGTCCCACCCCCACCAACCGAGTTAGGCCGCTACCGCATCCTATCCAGCACAGCCGGCCTCCGCGTCTCACCCCTCCAACTAGGCGCAATGTCCATCGGCTCATCCTGGACATCCCGCATGGGCTCAATGGACAAGGAATCCTCATTTGCACTGCTCGACGCATTTGACGCCGCAGGCGGAAACTTTATCGATACCGCCAACGCGTACCAGGATGAACAGTCTGAGACGTGGCTTGGTGAATGGATGGCCTTGAGAGGAAACAGAGATCGCATGGTCATTGCAACCAAGTACTCGACTGATTACCGCTCTTATAATGAGGGGAAGGGGAAGGCCGTTAATGCCTGTGGGAACCATCGTCGGTCTTTGGCTATGAGTGTTCGTGATTCATTGAAGAAATTGGGCACGGAGTGGATTGATGTGCTTTATGTTCATTGGTGGGAGTATACTACTTCTATCGAGGAAGTCATGGACTCTCTACACATTCTCGTGCAGCAGGGGAAGGTGCTCTACCTGGGTATATCTGACACTCCGGCTTGGGTCGTCGCCGCCGCAAACACATATGCTCGTGCGCAGGGGAAAACACCATTTAGTATCTACCAGGGCCGCTGGAATATCCTGCACCGCGACTTTGAGAGGGATATCATCCCGCTGGCGTTGCACTTTGGTATGGCGCTTGCACCCTGGGACGTTCTCGGCGGAGGACGCTTCCAAACAGCCAAGGCGATGGAAGAGCGCAAGAAGAACGGGGAAGGACTACGAACAATGATCGGTGGACCTGAACAAACACCCGACGAAATCGCAGTCAGCGAAGCCCTGGCCAAGGTAGCGTCCGAACACGGAACCGAATCCGTTACGGCGATTGCATTGGCCTATGTGCTCTCCAAAGTCCCGAATGTGTTTCCTATTGTTGGCGGACGGAAGATTGAGCATTTGCATGATAATATTCAGGCACTTAGCATCAAGTTGAGAAAAGAGCAGGTGGAGTACCTCGAGAGCGTCAAGCCGTTTGATTTGGGATTCCCGCATAATCTTGTTGGGACGGATCCGCGGGTGACGGGGGAGATTAGTCCCTGGGTGAGGTTTTCGGCGAATGTTGCGGTGCCAGAGGCTGTTAAGGGGATTACGGCTGCTTAGTTGGGTAGATTGGATGTGAGATTGCGCTTGTTTGGATAGTCATAAATTAATGTAACGTGAAACCGGAAATTTCATTACAGTAGGTATAATAGCCTACCACTCCAACGGCTCCCCCTTGACATCCCCCCGATTCGTCTTTGGCACTGGCGCAGCCTCAACCATATGAGCTCCGCGCTTGCCGCGCTTAAGATAAGCCTTGCCATCTAACCACGGCGTCTCAAGTGTCCGTCTTTGCTCAAACGTCTTGATCTTGTCTTCCATCTGCAGCGTCAGACCAATATCATCTAGGCCATTAACGAGGCAGTGCTTGCGGAAGCCATCGACGTCGAACGAGGCAAGCTTCTTGCCCTCGGCATCCTTGATCTCCTGGTTGACGAGGTCGACTTCGACTTCGCGGCCGGCGCGGGCTTCGGCGGCAATGGTTTCCAAAACGGCCTGGTCGGGAATGACGACGGGGAGCATGCCGTTTTTAAAGGTGTTGTTGAAAAAGATGTCTGCGAAAGAAGGAGCAATGATACACTTGATGCCGAAATCAAGCAAAGCCCAAGGAGCGTGTTCACGGGATGAACCGCAACCAAAGTTGGGGCCTGTGACGACGAGGATTTTGCTGTCGCGATAAATGCCCTGGTTGAGGATGAACTCAGGGTCTTCCTTGCCGTCCTTGTAGCGGAGTTCGTAGAAGAGGGCGGTTCCGAGACCAGTGCGCTTTATGGTCTTGAGGAACTGCTTTGGGATGATGGCGTCTGTGTCGACGTTGGAGCGGTCCATGGGGGCTGCGATGCCCTTGAGCGTTGTGAACTTGGGGAGGCCGGCGGAGGAGGTAGGGGCGGAGGTGGAGGAGGTGTTTGTGTGGGGTTCGTTGTCGGCCGGTTGGTCGAGGATGTGGTCGAGTTCTTCCTCGGTGTCGACTTCTTCGGCTTCGGGCTTGACATCGACCTTGGGCTGGACCTTGCCGAGGCGAGGGGACTCGGCAATGTGTTCGCGGACGTCGGCGAGTTTGCCGACGATGGCGGCGGTGGCGGCCATGGCGGGGGACATGAGGTGAGTGCGGCCGCCGGCGCCCTGACGGCCTTCAAAGTTGCGGTTCGAGGTGGAGGCGCAGCGTTCTTGGGGGGAGAGGATGTCGGGGTTCATGCCGAGACACATGGAGCAGCCTGCCTCGCGCCACTCAAAACCAGAATCGACAAAGATCTTGTCGAGGCCCTCGGCTTCGGCTTGCTGCTTGACAAGTCCAGAACCGGGGACGACCATGGCGCGCTTGATGTTGGAGGCAATCTGCTTGCCGCGGACGACCTTGGCGGCGGCGCGGAGATCCTCGATACGAGAGTTTGTGCAGGAACCAATGAAGACCTTGTCGACGGTGACATCCTTCAAGGGAGTGCCAGCAGTCAGACCCATGTACTCGAGGGCGCGCTTGCAGGCGAGCTTGCGGGCCTCATCCTGGAAATCGTCGGGACCGGGGACAACGCCGGTGATGGGAACGACATCCTGAGGAGAGGTACCCCAGGAGATTGTAGGAACAATGTCCTTGGCATCAACAAGGAGAGTCTTGTCGTAGACGGCGTCCTCGTCGGAAGCCAAGCTAGACCAGTAGTTGACGGCCTTTTTCCACTCGGCGCTGTCGTACTTGGGGGCCAAAGGGCGGCCCTTGAGGTACTCAAAGGTGATCTCGTCGGGTGCGACCATGCCAGCACGCGCACCACCCTCGATAGACATGTTACACATGGACATACGGGCTTCAATGCTCAATCCGCGAATGACGGAGCCGCAGAACTCAATGACGCATCCGGTACCACCAGCAGTTCCGATGAGGCCGATAATGTGAAGAACGACATCTTTTGAGGTAACTCCGGCGGGGAGCTCGCCATCAACCTGGATGCGCATGTTCTTGGAGCGACGGGTAATGAGGGTCTGCGTGGCAAGGACGTGCTCGACTTCGCTGGTACCGATACCGAAAGCGAGAGAGCCGAAAGCACCGTGGGTAGAAGTGTGCGAATCACCGCAGACGACGGTTGTACCGGGCAGAGTGAAACCCTGCTCAGGTCCAATAACGTGGACGATACCCTGACGCTTGTCTCCCATGCCAAAGTATGTCAGACCAAAGTCCTTGACGTTCTCTTCGAGGGTCGAACATTGCAGGCGGGAGTCGTTTTCTTCGATGAACTCTTCGACGTTTTTAAAGTTTTTTCGTGACGATGTGGGGATGTTCTAGATAATTGTTAGTACGGAGTAGACGACCTCAAAAGGTATGACATACGTGATCGACGGTGACGAGAGTGCAGTCCGGCCTGCGGACTCCACGGCTGGCATTCTTCAGACCTTCAAAGGCTTGTGGAGAGGTCACCTCGTGGACCAAGTGTCTGTCAATGTAAAGCAGGATTGTGCCATCTTCCTGCTCGTTCACGATGTGAGCATCCAAGACCTTGTCATACAAGGTCTTGGGCTTTCTATCAGCGCCAGGCATGAGGGGCAATGTAGAACAATATAGGTATCAATCAGAGAATAAGTCAATGCCGGGGACAGGTAGACGCTGGGGAAAGAAGTCCGAGTTGACAGAAATAATGTATAAAGCAGAACCAGAAGCTCTCCGCGGTTTAAGAATCTTTTAGAGATCGCGATGTCGCTGGCCACTCCCTCGAGGGGCTCTTCTCCATCCCCGAGATCGGGGTGGTAAGACTCAATATATAGCCGCTCATTGGTAGATCATGGGCTCCACAGGCTCCGATAGCCGGCGTACCTTCGGCCTGCGTCGCTTAGTCACGGGATATCCCCAATGGCTGGGAATCCTTCGGTGTAATCGGAGCATTTTGTTTGGCTCAGATGGTGTCCTTGTTGCACCATCTTGACGGTATCATTGTGCAGGATGATGTGTCGAGAGCTGGGCCGGTGGCCGGCCGAAGCCATTGAGTTCTAGCTGCTGCTAGTAACGACGCGGGGTATGCCGAGCCAAGTCCGGAGTATACGGGGTGGCCGGTGGCACCGTGGCAATTTGTGGATACACTGGATTTTTCTACTTTAAAGGTCGGTTCTCACAAAGCTTGCCTCTGAAAGATCTCGTTCCATAAATTGGAAGTCCATAGATGCTTGGTTGGTATTGGTTCATTCAGCTCTAGGCCAAGTTTCCGGCTTGCTAGCTACTACAAGAGAAAGAACATAAACCCCATCAATTGATTCGAGTCGTAAGATTATGTCTAACGTTATGTCGTTCAGTAATAACAGCAAGGAAGCCAAGCAAGGGAACAACGAAACAACAAGTTTTTGAAACAGATTTTGCAAACATAGAAACACGAGAAAACGAAATACATCTCTCGCACATTCGCCCATGAGTATATCAGATTGATAGACATATTCACGTCATCGTTATTAGTGGACTCGTATCAGTCGTTTCCCATGAACTAGAGGAAGAGGACTTTGTCGTCAAGGTTGAAAGAATAAGTAAATAGATGGTGGGTTGGTGCATCGAGGTAAAGTTGTCAGCCTGGTGCGGTCGATATTGTACAATGGATAGCTGACTGCCTATGGTTGCCTTGCCGAGAGTATATGGAAAGGACGACGAGGTTGTCGAAATCTAGGGCTTCGTAAGTTGTTCCTTGCGGAAGAACATGAGGAACCCAGCACTGAAAACGTTAGTCAAGCTCATGCTAATGACGAGAGGAACATACCAAATCAACAACTGGAAGAACAATGCGATCCAAAACCACGCATTCGCAACAGCCCCAGCTCCATCTGTAACATTCGGCGAGATAGGTCCGGGCCCGATATTGTTTGGGGCAAACGCCCGCGCACATATAGTTGCGATAGAACCAAGAACCTGAGATGCCAGCAATGTAAAGCAGATGTGCATTCTCGTCAACGTCTGCAGCAGGATCATGCCGAACCCAAGACCCTGCAGTGCATCAAGAATACCTAGCCACAGCCAAAGACTTCGAGATACCAAGGCACCAGAGGTATAACTTCCGGCCCAAGGGAGGAATAGGCCAATGCCAGAGACACCCCACCATATCTGCGCCCAGCGGGGTGCACCGAGACCACAGGCAAAGACGGGAAGGATCCAGCTGTGGGATTTGGAGAGGCGGCCGAAGATGAACAATATCAAAACCCAGGCGATGCCGAAAAAGGCAACGACCAACAAACCGACTTGCCAGGCTTCCGCGTGGACCGAGCTCCAGAGGACTGTTTCGTTAGTAGGCAGTACAGAGGATATAGAATGGTGACTTACAACTCCAGTTTCGACCGTACGGCGCACTGAGGAAAAAGTTCTGCAGAATGACAACGACAAAGTTCCATAGGATGATTTTACGACGGAAAACACCCTTGTAGAAAGATGGAACCTTTCCGGGTGTTTGGCGGTAGTAGTTGGGTAGACCAAAGAATACCAGCAAGCCCAGGACCCAGAGGAAGACGGCAATCGGCATACAAATGGCACTAATCTGTTAGTATTGGGTCTCAAATAGGTAGGAAGAACGTACGTCATTCTCCAGGTTTCGGTTATATGTCCCTGGACATTAGGAACACCTCTGGTGACGGCCTGCGATATGGTCGTGCCCCAGTACCAGAGACCGATAATATAGGCTTGCTGAGTCCCTTGAATAATGCATGCGCGCCAGACCCAGTCCTTGACGGGTGCACCACTTTCGTCTCCGAAATTGAGGGCAAAGAATAAAGAACCGCTTGCAGAAGCCGCGGCGTATGATCCAGCACCAACATTCTGAATCCAAACCCGAGAGAATCCGTCGCCTTCGAAATGTGCAACGCCAATGAGGACGAAAGAGAGACCGTAGAAGAACCATGGAAGGGAGAGTACCACCACCGACTTGCAGAAGCGGAATAGGAACCACCAGATGATGGAGCTGACGAGATAGACTGTTGCGATACCATATAACTTCTCTGGCGTCTGGCCTACTTCACCGGTCAATAAGGTGATCTGGTACGAGTTGGCTGCAATGATCTGCCCTAGACCAAGAATAAACGAGTAGATGGGCCAGTCAAAGATCCGAACTTGCATCCACTTGCGAAGACCCCATGGCGGGACGTAGTCATTGCCTAAGCCGTATTCATCTGGTCTTTGGCCGTTGTTGCTTGGGCGAGATTCGATTTCGTCGTTGGAGATTACTGGCATAGAGGACTCGAGTTTGGTGGTGGAGCGGTTTCGGCCCAGTCGAGCGTCGCGGAATCGATCAAACCATTTCTTTTCACTCTTTTCGAGATACTCTTCGATGCATAGCTGGGATTCGGAGTTTTTGCCGTTGAGCTTTTCGAGTCTGGCTTCGAACACGCGGTAGAATTCGCCGGTACTATCGGTAAAGGTAGGGTCGACCTTTTGTAGTTTGTAGTCTTTCTTTTCACCAATAATAGAGTCAACAGATAGAACAGACGTGCTGCTCAAACGGTTGCCTGGCTCGTTGGAATAAGGAGGTGCAGCCTCGTCATCAAATGTTGTGGAACTGGAAGGTGAGAGCATTGCCCGAGAGAGGATGGAGCTCGAAGAGTGTCGTCGTGTAAAGATTCCTCTGGTTGAAGCGCCGGTTTGATCAGCGGTGCGTGCCTCTTCTGCTTGTTCTGGGGTCAATGTATATTCTTCTTCGCCGTAAAAACTGGGAATGAAATCGTCGTCGCTGCTTTCCTCAGTGACAGAGTCATCAGTTGGAGCCTGGCTGCGTCTTAGTTTCTTCCGACCACGGCGGACAAGATGGCCAGGACCAGCCCGTACACCAAGTGATAGACCTCGAGATCTGGGCTCTTCGCCACCGGGACTTGGGTCCCGGCTGTAGATGATGGTGTTGCGTTGCTGAGGTCCATAGGCACTGAGGCGATTGATGTTTGAAGAGCTTCCGGATCGTGAGTGAAGAGGTGGTGTTTGCATTCCAGTAGGAGTGGCAGTTCCGGTCGATGGAATTTGAGGAGTCATCATGCCGGAGGTATTATTGCCGGAAGGTGTAGACTTCAAACCCTTGCTGTGACATCGCATTGCAGTTGATTGAAGAATTTCGAGATCTTCTGTCCATTGGGCTACCGGAAAACGCTGCTTTGCAGACCGTGCACGCATCTTTGCCCTGACTTGTGGTTTTGATCTCAAAGCAGCCCCAATAGCCAGCTTGAATTGTTGAAGCAAGTGAGCAGTAGTCGTGGATTCGACATTGTACCACCATCCTGGCATCTGACCAAGGCCACCGACGCGGGCTCCGATGCCCAAGGCTCCTTTGCGACCGAATTCAACAGCAACCAATCCGAATGGTTCGTCGCGAGATGGAATCAAGGCAAATTCGGCGCCAGAAAAGATGTATGGAGGCAGTGCCGTGAATTCAGGTTTTGAAAACACGCGCCCAGGATAGAGCCTCATCATTCGGTCAAGCTTGAGAGCGGCAAACTTGCCATACAAGTCAATGACTGGGCCAACACAGATCAATTGAACATTTGGGCGAGATTCCAAAACAGCAGGCATGACATCGGCGATCAAGTCGATACCTTTTTGCATCGACCATCGGCCCACAAAGACTAAGAGGTCGGCATTGGGGTTTTGTTCAAGGCCAGCCCATTCCTGCGCCTGTCGTCGTAGCTCGCCTCTGCTCGCCTCGTAATTGGGGTCCACTGGTATCTCTTTTTCCAACGGTTGTTTATTCCATTCGGCGGTGTCGGATGGATCAGGGTTGGGCAGATTTCCAACCTTTTTCAACCCCCAGAAAATGGGATAGCGAGCATAGGAACGTTTCCCGTACTTGCGTGAGACTCCAACGGCGCCAAACCCTTGTTGATGGACACGAAGGTAGCTTGCACCGGCATGCAGCATATTAAAGACCTCGCCGAATTGAACATAGCGCTTGGCAACGTCGACATCGAGATTGAACACAGAGCAAACCTCGTCCTTTTCTTTTTGGGTTCGCATTGGCCATAGACCTTGGAATTCTGCATTGTGCAAAGAAAGGCAGACGGGGATGGTACGAGGTAGTAAGTAGATAGGGGCGATTGAACCGTGATAGTCGTTGATGTGGTACAGATCAATGGGGAACCGTTTGATTGTCTCGGCAATGCACTGATTCCAGGCAGAATAGTAGATGGCGCTGTCGAGATCGTCCATGCGAGCGGGATATGGTTCAGCCTTGGTCTGTTGACGGAATACCGGGGCGTCGAGAAGCACATAGGTGATGTTGTTGAGCACATGGTATTGCACCTTGACTTCATATGGGTTCCCGAGAACAGTGACAAACATTGACTCGCCCAGCTGGTCTTCGGGGTAGTCTACCCCTCCAACGCATGGGACTACCCAAATCAGATCTTGATGGCCAAGGTTCTTGCCCATGAGCTGCGCCATGACACCGAGACCGCCAATCTTGATTTTAATACCCCAGTCTTCAATGTCGTACTCCATGGTGGCGATGAGGACGCTTTTCCGAGGTGCGCCTGCAAAGGCAGGTGTACTCTGAAGGAACTTGTTTTTCTTCAACCGTGCCAATGACCCAGCAAAGAGGAATGAAAATATTGATTTCTTCGGCGTGATTCCGACCTGGTTGAACTTGACTTGGTAGAATGACTGCATAAAGGCGCGTACGCATGCAGCAGCTGTCAAGAGCGGCACAAGCCAAAGCAGGATGAAGACTACCATCTGGATGGTTCGTGATCCTGTTGGGTGAAAGTTGATTCTCATTGTACCATCGTCGACCCAGAGGTCCCACGACAGGTAACCTGACGGAGGCCTGTCGGTAACATTAATGGAAAGAACGCTCAGCGAGGAAGGTGGCATGCGATCAAGAACTCCATCAGAGTCGAGGTCACCAAAGACAAAACTCTGGTCAGGCTCTCCATCTGGATTCATTCCCCAGACATTAAACTGTCCTTGAGCTGGGAATTCTGTGCGGAGCTTGAATTTCCAGTATCCATCGCTGCCTTGCTTAGCTTCATTGTCTAAGCCAGCATCGTATCCGTACTGGTTGTAGGGTCCGTTGAAGAAGAGGTGCGGGAAGCGCCTTGGTTTCGAGTCGATATCACCTTCTTGGACGTAGCTGCTGCTGCCGGTCAGTTTGCTCCAGTATTCGACGCGCACATGCTTGCCGCTCCATTTTTGCTTGTTGGTACCAGACCAGGGTAGTTCTTCAATCATCACGTCGCCGTTTTTGTACGCTTTCCATTCGGAGAATGAACTGCCCCAGTTAGTAGAATATCGCCACTTGTCTGCTCCAGCAGCCTTGTGGCTAATGTAGAGGGTTCCATTGTCGTGTTGATGAAGAAGATTTGTAGAGTAGTTGGCAGAATTGAAAATCATGGGATTGTCTGCTTGGCCAACGCGGAGAAGGAAATGGTCAACGGCTTGGGTAGAGTCTCCATCCTCGCTGGTAGCATTTGTGACTGTCAGGCGATGAACTCCATTGTAGACACCAGTTAACTTGGACGACCATTTCCAAACGCTGGGTATCTGGGCAGTCCATTGCGTCTTGCTCGGGTCCATTACACTGCAGTCGACACTGCTGTTGTCAATAGAGGGCGTTTTTCCACTGTATGTCTTTGAAGTGAACTTGATGGCTTTTGTGACCGAATCACAGTCCATTTCTGTTGAAAAGTAAATGCTGACATCAATCTCTTCGGATTCATCTGCACCAACTTTTGAGAGAACAGGTCGGTCGTGGCGGGGAGATGTTCGAGTAATCATGGGACCAGGTTTGACGAATCGTTCTTTTGGAACAAATGCCTTGAATTCAAACGGTTTTAGTTTCAAACTATCGAGACATCCATTGAATTCTTCGGACCCGTTCAAAGCAAGTTTCTTCGGGCTTGCCTTGAGCTCATACTCGTCGTGCGGGTAAAAGAGGTTCACGACGGTTGATTCAGTAGGAAATGGAGATATCAAAGCAGTGTCATTGTCGCGGCAGTCGAACTTGTAGTTGACCGTCTTGTTGTCGTTTTGATAAACTAGCCAGACCGGCTGATCGTTGCCGAGTTCTTGGATTCTGTAGACTGAATCTCGCAGGATAGACCACATTCCAGTTTCGGTGACGGTACCATTTGATCCAGGATATAAAACGTAGCGGGTTTGGTTGGAGAGTTTCTGGACAGAATATCCATCGTTGAGTACCTGATAGTTTTGCCGCAGTTGGTACATGTGCTTGATAACATTGCGAAGAGGGTGAGATGGGTCGCGGTGATCGTAGGCCACGGTATCATCATGACAGCCTTGTCGGCCTTTGCCGATAGGCCAATTGTTGTACTGGTCTGCAGTTAGAGAAAAGCAACCATGCGTCTTCCACGCCGTGGCCGGCGACATTGCCTGGCGGCCATAGACGTAATTGTCAGCAGTAGCATCTAGAATATAGAAACCTTGCTCTTCTCCCCAGAGGAGGATTGGGATGCCAGGAAGATGAAGGGTCGTGATGAACATGGCAAGAAGCTGCCGTTCGACACCTTGGTCTAAGGCTGGCCAACGAAAAACATCTTGGTTTGTTGCACCAAACATGTGCCGTGGGTCAAATCTGCCGGTATTGGCATTTACCATGTCGTTGGTCAAGACCATCAAATTCCAAGCGTCTGTAAAGTCGACTGGTACATCCCAGCCCGCCGCTAAATTTCCGTCAAGTCCCAAAAAGCGGGTTAGAGATCGGTAGGTCGAGTAGTGAAAGGCGGCACTGTCGAGTGCCTGCAAGTTCTTCTCGCGAAGAAAGTACTTGTCATCAGACTTGTTGGTCATGTTCATTGCATCCAATGCCGAGTCGGGATACTGGTTCGGTTGTCTGCCACGCCCGAGGTAAATTGAACCGAAATTGTTTCCACCAGTAATCTCGCCAGGCAGGAAGAAATTTTCCTTGTTTACCTCGCGAGCACATTTACGGTAAGCACTTGACATGTCTCCAAGAGCGTCAACGGTTGCTTGTGTGGCTTTGTCATAGCGGAAACCGTCAATATCAAGAGCTTTAATGATCATGCAACTGTGCTGGATGAGCCTCTCTCGCACACTGGGAACCCATTCACGAAGACGATCTTGAACTGATGCGAACTTCGCCAGCTGACGTTCCCAGTCTGGGTAGACTCCAAACGCCTCTCGGTCACCATACTGGTCAAAATCGCTGTCGTAACAGCCTTGGAGCTCATCACGGACATCTTGGCTGACGGGATAACCTGTTTCGTTCCAGAATCGAGGGTAATTACAGGTCTCGTTATATGTGTTGCCAATATCGAAATCGGCGTAGCGGCGCTCGCTCTTCCACAGGACTTTGTGTTCTCTGACGGAGAATGGCGTCGTTTCGTTGAGGTATCCTTGGAAGCCAATCAAATCGCCCATTCTACGTAATCAGCATGTGAGCACATAAAAAGGGTGGGAACATACGTTGCAATTGTGTTGTCAAACAAGACATACATGCCTCGCCTGTGAATTTCCGAGATTGCGTTTCTCCAGGTCTGAATGTTGCCAAAATGCTGATCCAGCAGCGTAGTGTCCAGAATCGAGTAACCGTCTGATCCCCATGGCTGATTCATGAGGATAGTACCTGCGAGATAGATTCCCTACTTTATTAGCAAATGTCAGAACGAGATAGAGGACCATACTTTTATTCCCATTCCCTGGAGGTAGTCAAGTGTATCCACCAGTCCTTCAGCATCTCCACCATGTCTCATTTGGTTCGAATGTAGGTCATGTTCAAAAAGCGTTCCATTGATATTGTCGTTGGTAGGGTCGCCATTGACGAATCGATCTAGGAACAGAGTATAGAAGGGAAATCTCCAGTTTTCTGGCGAGGGTGTGTATTTGTGATTTGGCCATGTTGGCGCGGTATATTCTGCGGGCGAAACGGCGTCTTTGTTGACGTTCAGGTTGTAATCGACAAGGGACTTTTCATAAGGCCAACCCCTCACGGTCGTTGCAAGCAACACAAGCAACAAGCTTGACGTCCCCCACTTCATGATTGTTCTGTCACTAAGTGTCCTCAAAGCAACATGTGTTTCACACGAGGTGGCAAGAGTCCAGCTCAAGATTGACCAGGATGATTCGCGAAAGCGAAGGATGGGCAATTGAGAACCTGAGCAGGAAAGTTCCGAGAGTTCTATCAGCAGCAACGAAGAAATAAAAGAGGAAGGACGAAAGGAATTGAGAAGGAGGTATATGCCCGAGTGTACCTCCGAAAAGGTGCAGAGTGTTATGCAATCTATAGACCGGAAGAAGGCATTATTGACCGATAGGAAAGAGTCGGCGAGGGATTGATCTGACTCAAAGGGGTAACACCATTCCTAATCCGTCAAGACCACAATATAGAGTGCTGGCTCGGTGGAGAGCTGAGCGTCAGGATGGGGGCCTTCGGCGTGTTCCCAACTGTGAGAGCTGTCGTCGCTTTGCTGGAGGACCAGCCACAGCTCCATCCATGATGACTCGTGTCATCATACAGCTAGAAACGGAATACCAAGAGACCCATTGAGCCATGGCGTTAGCTGAGCGAAGGGATTGAAGGGACATGAAGCGATATCAACAGTAGGTTGAATGCATGCATGCAAGTCAGTTGGAGGAGCGACAGACGATCGATGCCGCAGATCATCGCGTTCGCACGGAGATACCGGGCGGTATCGGTAATACCACTATCGTCAGCCACCGATTGTACTGCAGAACTTCTTCATTCAGTCTTTGGTCTAAGCCTAGGATACTATATACTCCATAAGCTGTTTATGCCATGCTTTACAAAGTAAAGAACCTGTTGGGACTGAAATCTCACTTGAACAACATACATCCTCCAGATACCGTACAAGGGCGATTACTGTCTATGTTCTACCAACTCGGTACTAACTAGTAGCTACTCAAAACGACCTAAGCACAGTCAGACTATTGAATCTATTTTCCGAGCTCAATCTGGAGACCCGCTGATTGCTACAACTTACGAGCCAACATAGCTTGCCACTTGCCGGCCAAATTTTCATCTAATAATAGACACTAGCCGCTTCTAGTTTTCTGTCAATACCTGACACCTGGTGCATGTCAACGTAGTAGACAAGGTACTGAATATAGATCGGCTGCCGAGCCGCGTAGTCTTGTCCGGAATACCGCGAACGCTGCCAAGCATTGAGCACATACCCTAAGGTTACCCCTTGCTGCTCGGGCTCAGGGATATGAGCTCTACCACAGGGCTTTTCAAAATTGATGTCTCATATCTCAACAGACTGACACTTTCAAGTGGCCGGTAGCGGGCACCCCTTTGCTCTTACTCCGTGCGAACGCACATGCAAGGAGACTCTGCGCATAACTTGTTCTCACGTCTTTCCCTCGATCTTTATGCCACTAGTAGAAACCTTAAGAATCTGAAGGTCTCAGTTTGTCAGTTGCTAATGAGAAGAAGGACTGAGATCCGGCGTACCCAACGGTGTGGTCGGTCCCAGATTACTGACCGTTCATCCCAAGATAAGACCAGTCAATAAGCCCAACCAAAAGAACAGTCCCAACGTTCCCAGATTTTGGCAATGGAATATCAACAACAAGGAACTGTCATATGTATGCATATGCAACCGGCAGTAAGCGTTCGCGAGGGGTCTCATCTGTAAATTACACCGTATCACGTTTACATATAGGTAGGTTCACTAGCGTGGGCTTGGTTAAGCAACAGCCCCACTTGCGCCTACTCTATTCTGTCTTCTGTGTTCTTCCTTCATCCCTCGAGCAAATCTAATCACTAAAGAGACCTAGTCCTCTTGATGTCATTCTGTTCTGCTAGCGGATTGTTTGAGCCGAGCTCTCTGGTCCCAACTTGAAGGTAGCTGTTCGATCACTTCACGGGAGCCCATCAGCTTGGTCATCATGCAGCTGAATCGGGTCCTCGACGCCACAATATACGCGGCCACGCACGGTAGATATCTTGAGGCGACACCACTCTATCCTGCGAGAAGGAACAACTGGTGTACCTCCTAGTACTCCCTGCGTTCCGGGATGGCTTACACAATGCGCAGGTATCAACTCGCCACAACTGGACGCATCTTTACCAGCTCGGCTAAAATTGAGATAACATTGCAGTTCTTTTGGAAGCAGAACTGGGTTTCTATCTCGCAGGTCTCGCAACTTCTCAGACTGTATGCACGTCGAGTCTCTTGATCCTTGGCCCCAGATAAACTGCGTCAGTTCTGACGCGGCTGACGCCTCTAGCTTGCTCCAATCCGGCGCATACGCAGACAATAGCATGCTAAAACTGCATATATGGCAAACCTTGTCCACGATTCGAGAAGGCTGGCTGGGTGTATTTCCGCTTTTTAGCCTTTTGGCAACCACTAGCTTACCCATTGTGCAGGTGCCGATATATCCTGTTACTGTGCACATGGCGGCATTATCGCTATGTCCCCATTTTAGACGCAGTAGTCTTGTGGGTGCTGCAAATATGACTCGTTATACACCAGAACGCCGTCTCTCTATATATCACATTATGCAACTCAGTACGAAAGTCTTGGCACATGGCACACCGTCCAGCGTCTGCGAACTCTTCAATTCCCTCAGCGTAGAAGACGAATCAACAAGAAACGAAAGCCAACGTCCTGTATACCATGCGTCGGTTCAAGGACTACATTGCAGCGGCTGCTCATATCTACACGCGTTTGTCGTGACGTCTTCCTGTGAGTTCCCAATTGCGTTGTGCGTCTTCCCATATGAGAGTACGAAACCAGAAATATCGGTGACTCTACTTGGCGTTCTGATGGACATCACTATCAAGTTGCTGTAGAACCCTCGGCAAGCGCACTCACCGATCCTCAGAGACGCGTACACAATTTTGTGTGCATCAAGAAATATTATCGAGCACGATCCCATGCATGAGGCGTGGTCAGGTCAGGTCAGGTTCAGACTTCTCGGTTGACGCGCTTCTGTGGCTGGTGTACGCGATATGAGCTTTTGTGATAACTCGGCCTTGTGATATCAGCTGGTCTTGATCGAGCCATAATAAGGAGTGTGAGAGACCACACCGCAGTTGAGGCAAAGCAAGAGAAAGGCCGACCTTGGTGCTGTAATCGGAGCAACCAGATAGGGTCGATAGCTTCATTCCCTACAGCAATTCATCGCCTCATCGCCTCAGTACACCCAGTATTCGCGGTATCTTCCTAACGCCAGGCACTATTCCAGAATTTATCAAGACTGGGCGCCATCAAACGCCGCAAGCCGTAGAGTTTGTAGCACGTGCATCTTCTTTTGTACCTCAGTTGTAGAACTAGGTATGTAGTTCGTTTGCCAATTCTGAGTTTGGGGGCGTTTACAAGGTTCAGTCCTGACATATTCCGAGAAAAACAAGCTGGTGTTATGGATGTCTAGATATTAACGTCTATGGTCTTCAAGGCATCCGTTTATATATATACACCTCTTTCGTGTGCCACACTATGCAGTGACATTGGCAATAAGAGACGGTGAATTGTCCCTCTGAGTATGGGAGTAGACGTACACAGCATCTTCAAAAGGCGTAAAACGTATATCTAATCATTCTCTATCATAAATCTATTTTATCCATTCCACATTCGAGCGCATCATTCAGCACCATAGCGCGCACGGTAATCCTTCAACCGCTGCACCTCCTTCTCCCCAATCTCACCTCCCAGCTTCTCAATTAAATCCGTAAGTCCAATAACCGAGCGAATGGGAATCTTCTCGCCCAGATCCCGCTGCGCAACACCAATCGCACTCTTAGCCTCACTCTCAGAGACACGCTCCTCGCGGTCCAACAGAACAACAACACCAGAGACAATACCGCCCTCCTTCTCAATAATGCTCACAGCCTCGCGCAGCGCCGTACCAGCGGTAATAACATCGTCCACAATAACAACCCTCTTCCCCTTCAGCGGCGCACCAACAATGTTCCCGCCCTCGCCGTGGTCCTTGGCTTCCTTGCGGTTGAACGAGTAAGAGACGTTGTCCCAGTTTCCGGAGCCGTGCGCGAGCTCGTTTGTTACGGCCGCGCAGATGGGGATGCCCTTGTATGCGGGGCCAAAGATGATGTCAAAGTTGGGGGCTGTTGTGCCGTCGCTGTTGGTTGTTACGAAGGGGGCGGCGGAGAGGACGCTCGCGTAGGCGGCGGAGGTAGCGCGGAGGAGAGGTGCCGTGTGCAGGAGGGAGGAGGTGAAGAAGTAGGGTGATTCACGGCCGGATTTGAGGGTGTAGGTGCCAAAGGAGAGGACGTTGTTGGAGATTAGGAGGGGGAGGAGGGTGGCTTTGGATTCGGCGTTGGCGGACATTTTGCTTTTAGAAAGTCGTGAGACTCGGAATGTAGATTATGGTATAGAGGGTATCAAAAATAGTCAATTGCTATGGAGGGTAGATAGAGAAGAGTGTACAGAGTAAAAAAAGTATCGGCATTTTTTTCTGGAGCAGAGCGAGTGAGGGGCGGCGGAGGAAGGAGGGGCGGGACCAGAACTGAGCAGACCACTCAACAACCCTCCGAGCTTCTTCTTCCTCCGCCCTTTTCTTTTTCTGTCCTCTCCACATTCTCCCTCTGCTTCTCCTGGGGTGACATTCTGCTTCTCTTCTCTTGTCTGGTCGCTGCTCTTAGTTGCTCGTCTCGGGGGATATAATCACTCTCGGGGAATCCACGTGCCATTAGATCCTCCGAAGTCCGGTCCTGAGGGGTCCTCACCTTCTGCATTCTTTCTACCTTGGTCTTGCCTTGGAGCAGGTTCTCTGTTGGTTGCTATACTGTGCCATTGTGTCAATTCCGTCTTGAATATCATTGTTCCTGCGTTTTACATTTTACTTTGTCGCCTGAGTTGTATGTTTCTGCTTCGGGCTTGAACATTCGAGAAACACACCGCTGCGCTGCCCGTAAGCAGACCAACTGTCAGCTTGTTGCTCGGAATTGACCCTTTTGAACAACTCTATAACCTCGAGACGGCTTTGTGACGATAACTGAATTCCATTGTGAGTGACTTCTGACTTTCCTCGACTTTTTTTTTTGTTTCTCCGGTATCGGCCGACAAATAAATACTGATACTTCCAGCTTCAAAATGCATATCCAAGATAAGCTCGCCCAAAATGAGGCTGCCGGCAAGATCGGCATCTCGTTCGAATTCTTTCCTCCAAAGACGGCTCAGGGTGTCCAGAATCTGTACGACCGAATGGACCGCATGCACGCTCTAGGCCCCTCCTTCATCGACGTTACGTGGGGCGCCGGTGGACGACTGTCAGACTTGACCTGTGAAATGGTCAATGTCGCGCAATCGGTTTATGGTCTGGAAACATGTATGCACTTGACTTGTACGGACATGCCCCAGGAGCGAGTGGACAATGCACTTCAATCTGCCTACAAAGCGGGCTGCACAAACATTCTCGCGCTCCGCGGTGACCCTCCTCGTGAAAAGGAAGTATGGGAAGCTACAGACGGCGGGTTCCGGTACGCAAAGGACCTGGTCAAATACATCAAGGACAAATATGGAAACCATTTCTGCATTGGTGTTGGAGGATACCCCGAGGGAGCCGATGACAACCCAGACGTCGACCTTTTGATCGACCATCTCAAGGAAAAGGTTGACGCAGGCAGCACGTTTATCGTCACTCAAATGTTCTACGACACAGACAACTTCATCAACTGGGTTGCCAAATGTCGCGCCAAGGGGATCAACGTGCCTATTATTCCCGGTATCATGCCCATTCAGACATACGCTGCTTTCATCAGGCGCGCAAACTGGACCAAGACTCGCATTCCTCCCGACTGGCTTGAGGCTCTGGAGCCCGTGAAGAACGACGATGCTGCGGTGAAGCAAATTGGCAAGAAGCTGATCGCAGACATGTGCCGGAGACTGATTGCTTCTGGAATCAAGCACTTGCACTTGTAAGTCTCCTTCTTTACCATGAAATCTCTCTTTCTAACTGGTTAGCTATACGATGAATCTCGCCCAGTCGACACAGCTTGTCCTCGAAGACCTCCAACTCATGCCAACAGCCGAAGCCCCGATCCCTCGACCTCTGCCTTGGAGGCCCTCGCTTGGTCTGAACCGGAGAGAGGAGGACGTACGCCCCATCTTCTGGCGGAACCGCAACTCGTCCTACATTGCGCGAACACAGATCTGGGATGAATTCCCCAACGGCCGCTGGACGGATTCCAGATCTCCCGCCTTTGGTGAGTTGGAGCTCTACGGTATTGGTATCAAGGGGACGAACGAGCAAAACATCAAACTCTGGGGCGAGCCCAAGTCTGTTCGTGATCTCACCGACGTCTTCGTCCGATTCCTGGAAGGTGGCCTCGACCGACTTCCGTGGAGCGACTCTCCCATCACCCCCGAGACAAATGCCATCAAGGACCCACTTGTTGAGCTGAACAAGCGCGGTTTCCTCACCATCAACTCTCAACCGGCTGTCAACGGTGCCAAGTCCTCTCACCCTGTCTACGGATGGGGTCCTAAGAACGGATTTGTCTACCAAAAGGCATACCTCGAGCTCCTCGTTCCTCCTTACCTGATTGACGAGTTGATTTCTCGCATGAACGCGAACTCGGATCTCACCTATCACGCTGTGACAAAGGCAGGATTGCTGCGAACAAACACCCGTGACAGCCCGAATGCATTGACATGGGGTATCTTTGCCGGCCGCGAGGTTGTCCAACCGACCATCGTTGAAACAGTCAGTTTCTTGGCCTGGAAGGATGAGGCATACCAGCTCGGTGAGGACTGGGCCAAGTGTCATGAAGCCACAAGCCCCAGCCGAAAGCTGCTCCAGGGTATCATGGACGACTGGTACCTTGTCAACATTGGTAAGTACCCTTATGTCTGCTTTGACGCTTTACTGACCCTCTAGTCAACAACGACTTCCACAACACATACGACCTCTTCAACCTTTTCAAGGACCTGGAAGTCAAAGACATCGACGTCGAAGTCACAGGCGACGCCCCAGCCGAACCAAAGGCTCAACACAATGGCACCTCCAACGGAGCTACCAACGGGACTACAACAGAACCCACAAAGAACTAGGCACTCCAACATGCCTCCCTTCTTACTTTACTCTACAACCTAATTCAACACCTAATCTTCAACACGACGACTCTCAACGATACCAGCCAGACGCTTGATGCACCTGGCACAAAAATGAAATGTTTTACGGCGACACGAAATGAAGACCTCTCAACGATTTCTTCCTCAAGCGTTATTTAATTCAACATGACCTTTCCATTCTCAACAATATACCCTCGCATTTCAACCTTATTATATTTCTTCGCTTCGACTTCGGATTTTACTATTTCGGGTTCGCGAATCTTCAACATATGAATCGTTATTCAACATTTTTCACGAAAGCATGAGCATGAGTGGCCTGGACTGGCCAGGTATGGGAATATAATCTTCAACACACAGCACGGGACGACGGAGTTTGACTGAACTGAACTGGACTAACTTATGATGATGAACAAAAAGCAATCGCATCCTCTTCAACATGGGATACGGAAGAGCTGGAGTATTTTCCTTTTCTTTGCATGGTTTTGGATATACTACTGCATTCGAATCTGATTTGGCCTTGTCATACAATTACTATACAATTGAGTCGATAGAGCCAGATATACACCTTCCTTCCTTGGTAGCAAGGAAAGAATAATAAACATGAATCTCCTACGTTCTGAGGTATATGATGCTTAACGTCACACTGCTACGTAAGGGATGTCTAGGCAAGGATCATATTCGGATTGCAGAGTAAGGTATTGTACATGGTATGGACACAGAGGTAGTTAACGATGAGAGCAAGGATAGCCATAGGAGGGCTAGAAATATAAGGTGGAAAGATATCTCGACCCGGGTTGAAGGCGGAAAACCCGAGGACAGACAGAGAACAAGCGACTGCTCTATACCTGTATAAATCGCGACACCGCCCGAACAGCCAAAACAAATGGTCTCACAAGCCACAATATCCAAGTCCCAGTGAGGATAATGAATCCAACAGCTCGCGCAAAAACCATGCCGATAAACCCTAGAACCGCGAGATATACCAAAGCTTGACCGATATCAGTCAACAGCCAGCCAATGTCCCCGTCGCTAGTCTTGGGCCAAACACCTGTAGTATTGTACTCGGACAACACACCTAGACCTCGTCGAAGCACGAGTAAGCAGTGCTCAAGCATACCGAACACACTGTTCAAAAAGAGTTTGAGTAGAACCACCTTTGAAGCGCGGTTCTCTTTAATTTGTCGACAGTATCCTTGAACTTGGGCGACGAACACAAAAATCATATCAATGGTCATGTGAATTGTGTCTGAGCTCATCATTTTCTTGACCGCGGGTTGCGCCTTGTTTTCCTTATCAGGAGAAGTCACGGTACTGGAGTTGGTCTCCCGTTGTTCGTCCACTTGGTACCCATCTAGCTCAGCAACATTAACAATCTTGGCTTGCATAACTGCACTCATAGGCCGCATTGAGCTCTTGCGGGGAGGAGGAGAAGGAGCTTTCTTCAGTGGCATTGTTGCTTTCTTCTCTGGAGACTGTGCCAAAGATGACTTTCGCGGCTGGACATGGTTCGATCTAGTGAGTGGTGTGGTGACGTTGATCTTGATCGGTCTGTCTGGCAGAGGATCGATGCGAGAGTCGGTGGACGATCTTGGGATCCCTGGTGTACGGATGCACCCACGCATACCCCGCGGTCTCTCTGCTGTGGTGCCCTTGTCCACGGTGGTGGCGGTTGTGATGGCTTCTGCGTCTGCGCGAAACTTTACGGCGGGAGCATCCGTGGCGGGAGCTGGTGCCAAAGGCGTTGCTGAGGGCGCGCTTGACTTTTGCCATGAATTTTGGCTCAGTCGGCGAAGACCTGAAGGGGGTGCAGCCCCCTTGGTATTTGTCGGGAACTTTGTTCGAGCGTCGGTGATGATTTCGCCCGCGCTGCGCGCGACGGGTTCCTTGACGACGGATTGCTTGGGTAGGTGTTCTCTCAAATCCGTCATGGTCACCATAGTACGTGTTATAGTGGGTGTGATAATGAACACATCGTCCGGCTTGGGGATCGACCTCTGGTTCTCGGACTGCTTCTCGATAGAATCGAGGGCGTCTTTCGCGTCGAGGCTCGTAGACCTGTTTGTCTTCAGTTGGTGGCATTGTGCCTCCCTGCACAGAACTTTTGGCGACGGCTTCGAGCATTGGGCATGTTTCAAATTCCGAGAAATTGGTTCCCACTCTTCTTGTACGAGCTTCGTCTCTCCGAGCGCTCCCTTGCTCTGACGAGCTGGGTTGAGTTTTGATTCTGACACCTTGGGCATACGAGCCGGCGGAATGTCCACGACTTTGGGGCGCTCTGGTGTTGAAAAATATAGTATTTCGTCCGGATTTCGGTCGTTTGGGCCATTGATTTCCTTGCACCCTAAAAAAGAACCGTCTGAATTTGCGGGAGGTGATTTCTGTTTAGAAGCCGTGGATGCCTCTTCCCAGATTGTGCTGATCCTGTGCCCCTTGCCAATCTCGTCGGGGCAGTAGTAGCGATTGTTATGGGAATAGGGATCAGCGTCATCCTTTGATCGGGCATCGTGCCCATCAAGTGCTCCCACCCGCTTTCCGGCCAGCTCAGAGCACTTGTGTTGTTGCTCTGGTGTTCCGCTACGCGGGCTCGGGAGGGTGTCAGGATCAACCATTGACCCTCCTTCCGTCTGGACTCTTTCGATACTCTTCTGGTACTGGGCAATTTGCCGTACGCCCATAGTAGGAGGATTGGGCTCACGCGCAGATGGCATATGAACGACGAACCGATCTTCCCATTCTTTCCTCGAAGAGCGGCTGGAGATGGGCGACACGGAAGAACCCGTATTGATAGAGGAATTGGTAGTGCTGCCCGTTTTGTATCTGAGACTGGACGCCCCGCTGTCATTTGAGCTGGCGGAATGGTTACTCTTTGTTCGCCCTGATATGTCAGAGAAGCGGTGTCGATTGGTCGAAGTACTATCACGAAAGCCGTTTCGTCGTCTAGGGGTCAAAATGTTTGTCTTGGCCGTCAGGCTCGACTCCGAGTTAGATGATTTGTCAGGAGAAGAATCGTCGTTATTCTTTCTATCCTTTGCTATTTCCTGTCGCGACGAGGTCGCCAAGGAGATGAACTTTCGGTACGCTCCGCTCCTTGTCAGCGAGTCCTTGTCGAATCTATCTCGGATCTTCTGCCAGTATCGCTCGCGTTCTTTGTCCAAATGCTTGGGGGATTCATATTCAGGCGATCCGTCGCGCCCTTTTTCGCTACCAGGTGAGGTGCCGGGCTCGTTATATCTATCTGTGACAACCTTGAGCACGGGAAGCTTAGTAGGCGTACGCTTAGGTGGGGGTGTAGGCGGAGTATCATCGTCAATTTCAGACTTGTTAGTCTCTGGCGCGCTTGCTAACTCGGCCGCGCCATTCTGAGTGTCGTTCGCGTCCGGGTTGGTGGTTGCACCTTTGCTGTGACGCGGTCGGGACTGACGATTGACCATCTGCCCATTTGATAGGGGAATATCGATAACCATATTGATATGTATATAAGGTCGCAAGCACTGGTGGCGGCGACTCAAAGGTCAGTGCCAATTGTTCGGTGCAACCAATCTTTCCATGGGCGACCAGCAATAGAGGAGTGTGTGGCGGGCCAACGTTCGTGGCTAGTTGGGTGTTGAGGAAGGAACCATCGAGGAGCGGCAACCACCACAACAAAGTCGAGAACAACACCTAGTCGACGAGACGTTGGGAGTCTGGGCCAGAAGCCGCGTATATGTTGTGGTCCGAGGATCTGGAATGTACAATGTTGGGTCGCCACAGTTGGGAATGCACCGCCAAACCACAGTGGAATGCACTCTGCAAGTTCTGATGCATTTTGGAATGGAATCAGAATTCTAGGCCGAGGTATTGCTTGTTAAGAAGCAGATGCCCCATTGATGGTCAATCTTCGCTTGCACACCGTGACTGCGATTCGTGATGAGCCTGGGACATCGACATCCAAAATGAATTATGATGTCGCCCTTCACTCCAACCTGCCCTCGGCTTGAATCTGAGTAGAACAAGCTTTCCCAGCCACATTCCACATTGACAGGTGCATGCCCATTACATGAGAATGCTATACAAGAATTAAGGCTAATATCGGATTCTCTGTAGATGCAAAGATCACTCATCGTATAGTATACCGACCATAAGGAAGGACAGCTTTTACTTGGTAACTCAAAAGCGTCCAGTTTCACGTCTACCTTGGCCTCTGCTTGTTGAAGCCAGGGGACTCGGAGCAGCAGCAATGTTGCTCTTCTTTAGCGGGCTCGAGGGTCGCGCGCTTCGTTCCCGGTAGAAAAAGTCTCCGCTGTTATGTAGCCGACGATCAAGGTTCCCCGGCGTGGACTTTCTTAAAGGTGAATTGGCGTGTGAGTACACTCCCAGACTTCCTCCATCACCAGTGCGAGGCGGAACCGGGCTCTGTCGGAACTGAGGCTGGCGAATAGAGCCAAGGGCGGATTTCACAATGGGAGAAGCGTCGCGCAGGTAACCTGGTGTTTGCACGGATTGCGAGGGCCGTGTGGGCGTAGAGTTGAAGGAGCTGCTTCGGGATGAGGCTCCTTCTGGGTCAATATGCCTCACATAGTTCGGGTTGGGGCTTGTCTTAAATCCTCTGTTAATGACAACAGCGGGAGTAAAGGTATCGACTTTGTTGTATTTCTCCTCGAACGCTTGCTGGGGACCAGAAAACTGGGTTCCAACTTCTCTCATCACCGGTTGAGTCCGCGGGTGAACAAATTTCGTATCGTACTCCTTCAGCACTTCCTTGTGTACCAAGAGCGAGTCCTTGGCTTGCTGCTTGAAGAACGATGCGAGGAAAGACATTTGAACCGAGAGCAGCGTTGTCACCACGAGAGTCGTAACGATTGTAACGCTCGGTCGAGGGTCTGAGAGCTGCGTGGGCAGGAAAATCCAGTAGACCAATGCATGACCGGGGCTGAAAAGGCAGAACAACCGGAGAGAAATGGGTAAAGGATCCCAGAGAGCAAGCTCCCAAACATCGCGCTCGGCATTCGGATGCGCCCTCGACTCTGCAGACCCAGAAAGCGCATTAGCTAGGTATCGCAGCGGCGACGCAGCGGCAGGTCGAGAGTTGACTCGCACGCGCTGAGCTGACGGTGTAGTAGGCGCTTGATCGATTGAGTTCTCGAAGAACCGATAAAACCGTTTGCGATGGAAGGTATAGAAGGCATTCAAGGTGGAGGCGAGGATGAGGGAGTGTACAATGAACGACGCCTAGTAGATCGGTTAGCCCATCTTCCATCCCTTTATATTGTACTGCCGACTCACCATCCAGCTAAGCCATGAAACTCCTCCCTCGTCGCCAAAGACATCATCGATAGCATCGCTGCCGCTCGTTCGGCTGTTCGCCCTCGCAACTATAAACACCAAGTTCAAAATAACACCTAGCGTCGTCGCCCAGTCCTTCTCAAACTGATCCCAATCATTCGCATCAATCTCCTCGGACAGCCAAAGCAAGAAATCCAGCGGGTTCAAGTAGGCCTTGATGCGCTCCGCCAACGGCTGGCGGCGTACAAGTCGCGGCATGGTGATGTCAAAGTAACGACGAACTGAGCAAGCGATAGACGACAAAGGACCGCAATCAGGTCCAAAGCTCTAGACCAAAATGAAGCTCTAGCGTAGTGAACCCTGGCCAAATCCGGACCTCCTGAGCTTCGAAGCAGCTTACAGCTGTAAACAACGCAACAACAATACAGAAAAAATATGGGGGGAGCTCGGCTTAGATAAGCGGCGCTAAGGCCGATATGTGAACGTGCGGGTGGAACTAGACCTCTTCGGGATGACGATTGACGGCCGTGCTGTGAGAGTCCCGACATCAGGTCCAAAGCTCGCCGACTGACAGTTGCGACTTCAATCTGAGATCAAACTTTACTCTTTCGCAAGGCTTCTACGCAAGAGCTATTGGAGCTACCTACTGAATCACTCGTCTACGCACCTTCATCCAAGCACCATGGCGGCTGGCCCCGTCGCTTACAAGGTACCGCTCTTTTGCTCCCCTCACCTGCGGACTCTGTCTAACTGCTTGGTTTACAACAGGACCGACAGTTCCTCGCTGTCATCGGCGATGAAGAGTACGCTATCAGCACTGAAAATATCTCAAAGAATCCCGCTAACGAACCTCCGCTCCGTAACAGCTCCGTAACAGGGCTTCTCCTCGCCGGTATTGGGGTATGTGGACAGCGACATATGCCGCAAGAGTGAACAGCAAACTGATATGGTACCTCGATATACAGCACGTAACAGGCCCCCCGGACGCGCAACGCAATTTCCTCGTCGTCGACGCAAAGACAGAAACCTCCACAATCGAAAAGGCGTTCCAGAGCTTCACGCAGGAACGGAAAGATATCGCTGTGCTCTTGATCAACCAACACGTGAGCGATGCCCGACCCGGCACTTGATCCTGTAAGAGAGTTTGCGGTGCAATGCTAACTGGTATGTTATAACAGGTAGCAGAACGCATTCGACACGTGGTCGATGCCTATTCTGAAGCCTTCCCCGCCGTGCTCGAGATTCCCAGCAAGGACCACCCATATGACCCGGAGAAGGACAGTGTATTAAAGCGGGTACGGAGATTATTCGGTGAATAGATTGAGTGGTGTTTTGTTCGCGGGTTCTTGTCACATATTTATGCATTCTATGTTTGAGGAATATACATTGTCTTGATCATTCTCGGGAGCGCTGAGAGTCACATTTTACACTAAAACTACAAGAGGCTCCAGGCGGCAAATTTACTAGTTCAGCTCACAGCTACGGCCTATGTCCCCATTGGGTTGATCTTCTACGGGAGTAAGAGAACACATTCGAATGATGTATTAGGGGCACTGAAGCCGAAACAAAGAAACTCGGATAAACAGGCGGTATAATGAAACAGCCACCCGAAGCGGAGGCAGATAAGCCATTAAGATGCTCATTGCATACTATGCATATTGAGAGTCACGTAGAAGAAGAGTCAAATCAAGCATATCCCGAACGCCGCAAGACGTAGCAATCGTACATTACTAGCAGGAACCGCGAAGTGATAGACGTGAGCCGTTTTCTTGAAATAAAAGGGGAAACAAATATAAATGCGCAGCGTGGACAGATCGTAGAGTGGTTCAGAGAGTTGTGGATCGTGTAGGCGTTATAGAGACATGTGAGGTATCAAGACGATGGGCTGCATCATCCCTTAGAACTGGATGTTCTTGCCATCAAGGCAGGTAATCTGCTTGCCGTCCTTGTTGTAAACGTCGGCGTGGACGGTGTATCGGCCCTATTTGACACAAGTATGTTAGCTAGCGAATTCATGGGAATTTGGGCAGGAAGAGAAGAACATACCGGAGGAATCTGAGCCGGAAGATCAACCTCCTTGGTCAGAACCATAGGACCTTCCTCCAGAGGACATTCCAAGTCCACGTTTCCAAGCTGATCGCACAGATCGGGCTGCTGCCTGAGGAGAGTGATCAAGCCGTACTTGACTTCCAAAAGGACATAGGCGCCCTTCTCAACTCGCTCGTGGAGAACACCCGAGGCCTTGATCTTGAGGGTTTGACCACTAGAAAGAGTTAGAATCAACAGCCCGCAGATACGAGTTATATCAACTAGGAACTCACGGCTTGGGAGGGTTGGGAGCCAAGTCCACGGACTGGATCTCCAAAGAGTAGTCACGAGTGTTTGCGCAGTACTCGAGGGGGTTGTCGCCTTTGACGGGCTCACCTTGAGCGATCACATCCTGGGAGAACCCGAAGAACGAGGCGGGTTTGGCTGTGACGGCCAGCGGGGCCAGGCACAGCAGAGCGGTGGCGGACGATAAGAGCTTCATGATCTCGTGCGGAGAAGACGCTGGAATCGAGAGTGGTAATAGGAGGATTAGAGCAGCGGTTATCGCTGATATTTCGTCTCTAACGTAGCCTTACGTAGGTGCAGATACGCAGTTGGAGGCTTGAAGCAAGGAGCTGAGGAGAGTTGAACAGTGAGGAACGTTGGAGAATGAGGATGGTGTCATGGGACGCCTCCAGTCCGTTGAAGCGCCGCTGCGGTGACGAATGGCTGGGCGGGATCCACGTGATAGCGCCGGCGAGCTAATCCAATCCATGTTCTTGGCACTTCGATAACACCTCTGCATGAGGCTGACTATTATTGCTAAATGGCATCTGTTGTCCTGATAAACATTAAACTGTCGATATCTGATTGAAGATATATCGCTCTAGTAACCCTGTCTCCAGTTGTTTATCATCACCGCTGGGGTACTGGGTATCTCTCCCTCAAGCTACGATCTCTCTTGAAATGGAGCGCCCCACTCATTATCAGTCCCCAATTATCTCCGCACGATGTCTTATCGAATATCAAGTGGCAGTATACAAGGTCACTGCCATTTAGGTATAGTATATACAAACTGGAGGATTTCCAAATGGTCCTCCTAGTGCTCAGAGACGAAAATACCTGCCATACCCATGCCCTGCAGTCAAAAGGTCAGCAATGTGTTATATGGGGAGGACGAAAAACTCACAGTTCCAACACACATAGAGGTGACAGCCACTCTCTTGTCTTGTCGTCGCAGCTCCGAGAGAGCAGTGACAACCTGGCGCGCACCAGTTGCTCCGAGAGGGTGACCAAAGGCACTAAACATGTCAGCAACCTATATCACGGAAACAGGGTTGAAGTCTTACATAGCTCCACCGCGAGGATTAACCTTCGCCTCGTCTAGACCGAGTTTCTGGACACAGTATACACCCTGACATGCTGTTAGCCTCCTCGCCCAAACCTCGGTGCTTGAAAACACATACCATGGAAGCGAATGCCTCGTTGATCTCGAAAACGTCAATCTCGTTGTTGGTCAAGCCGAACTTGGAAAGGATCTTTGGAATGGCAATTGAGGGCCCAATACCCATGATCCTGGGTTCCAAGCCGACCACTGTTGCACCAGCAAACTTTCCGATAATCGGCTGACCGAGCTCCTGTGCACGGGACCGCTTCATGAGCACAAGTGCTGCTGCTCCGTCGGTGATCTGACTGGCATTTCCGCCAGTGGTGTTGCTCGGCTTCCACTGAGGGAACGCAGAGCGGATCTTTCCCAACGACTCGGCAGTGGTTCCATAACGGATACCGTCATCCCGATTGACAACAATAGACTTGACCTCGCCGGTCTGGGGATCTTTGATTTGTGTTTCAACAGGGACGATTTCGTCTTCAAACCAACCAGCCTTCTGGGCAGCCTCGGCCTTTTGGTAACTCTTGGCAGCGAATTGGTCGTGCTTTTCACGCGAGATGCTGAATTGGCCGGCGACGTTCTCCGATGTTTGCCCCATTGGTTGTGTGTTTTGCGAGGCAACCGGGTGTGTTAGGATCGAGTTGGACAGGTCTGGCGCACCACCATCGGCATTAGTGCTCATGCTCTCTGCACCAACTGCAACTCCGACGTCGATGGATCCAGCGATGATCTGGTTAGCAATGTTCTGGATCGCCAGCAATCCAGAAGAGCAGAAGCGGTTGGTGACGGACGCGGCGGTGCTTGCGGGGAACCCAGCTGCAAGCACGGCGGAGCGGGCAACGTATGCTTGACCGGGGCAGAGACAGTTTCCGACGCAGACATCCTCGACAAGATTCGGATCCAACTTGGACTTTTCGCGAACGCTCTACTTTACGCATTAGCGCCCTAAAAAGGACGGGGGAGCATTGAATCGGTTAGCGACGTACCGTCAACAGAGAGATTAGCAAGTCGTCCAGACGTGTGTCTTTGAGACCACCCTTCCTCGCTTTTGTAAGTGGTGTTCGAATAGCCAGCGTGATGACCTGACCCAAAATATCAGCGACAGCATTTATATTCAGCCAAATGGTTCAGCGTACCACATCGTCGGGGTTTTTGGCCAGCAGCTTCTCTCTAGAAGCTGCAGCACTCGAGCCCGTGAGCTGATTCGCGATAGAAGAAAGTCGTTGCTGTGCAGAGGACATATTGATAGTTGTGTAGGGTATAAAGGGAGGAAAAAGAAACTCGGGCGGAGAGCAAGTTACTCCACGGTATGATATAGGCCTGGAGCTCGAACAACCGCGGCTCTGGGGAAGAACGAAGATCAGACTTCAACCGAGAGAAGACCGGAGTGGGCCGCAAGGGACAGCCGAAAGGCTGACCTGAATATCAACGTGCTTTATGGAGCTTCACAGTCCCTGCTGGCTAAGATGTTGCGGAATAATCAACCAGCAAACAGTCTTGTCCTTGGAGTCAGGCGTTATCTGACGATAGTAATTTGTATGCACCGAGAGGAACATCAACGCAGGGAGTCTACAGTCTACACCGATGCAGGACTTCGGGAGGGGACAACGGGCCCAGAGCCGAACGAAACGGTAACAAGTGGTAAAATACGGTAACTCTGGCGGCCTCGGCTGGTCAGAATGTGGAACTCGGAACCGGTGACAGGTCAATCTTCGCTGTCTGGGGAAGCGATCTGCCAGCTTACTTACAGTCGGTCACTTTGACTATGCACGCACTCTTCAAGGGATGGATGATAACAACCACAGAAGCAAAAAAAATGCGTGTCATCGTGCATTCCAGTGTCGCAATCTCTCGAGCAAAACTGGGAACAGAACCAAGAGATATATTATGGGCTCTCTGTGGGGTAAGTCCGGAGAAGTCCCCCGCGCCCAAGACTTAGTCCGTACTCCGGAATACATACTAACGCTTGGTCCATTTTCCTTCACTATCTTGGAGGGATCATACTAATTCCGTTTCATCATTACTTCTTCGGATCTGACATGACCCTTCATTGCCGCCTAGTCGTTAAGCCGACACGAGAAGCTGTTCCCCAGTGCCTCCTCGGCGAATGGCTACCTGCCCGACCTCCAGTTCCCGTCCCCAGATTCCGTTGCTGGGCTAGATTTCGTCAGAGCAAATCGCTTCTGAGCGTTTCATGCTAGCTCGATCTTCTGGAGTCAAAATAAAAGACTTAGCTTAGCCGTTCAGCTGATGCTTTGCTGATTCTGTTGATTTCTTGTCAGCAATTGCTACGCGCGACCATGGAGTTTCTCTCTGAGATCAGTGTGCCAGCTGTGGCAGCTGCATCGGCCCTCACATTTGCGGCCGGTGCCTACCTCAATGCAAAATATTCCCTTTCGACAGATTTATCTACAGTTTTGGGCGACCGATCTTCTGGGAAACGCCTGGCTCAGCGCATGCAACAATTGGGCGACACAATTACAGTCTATGGGATGCTTCAGAGACTGGTTGAAGTGGACGGGAATGGCTCGGCTGAAGCTATATGGTTCGAAGGGAAATCATGGACATATGCTGAATTGAAAGATCGTACGTTTTTCTGTCGAGTCGAGACGCCATTACTGATTAGAGCGTATAAGTCGCGGACCGACTGGCTGCTTTACTACAAGAAAAAGGCGTTCAGAAAGGAGACTTTGTCGCCGTGTTTACTACCAACTCGCCGGAGATGGTTGCTATCATCTATGCTCTTTCGAAACTAGGAGCTATTGCTTCCCTTATCAACGTCAACCTACGAGGTATGGCTGTTTTCTTTCCGCCATCGTATCGAGTCTGACCAGTTTAATTGCAGATGACACTTTCACCCACTGTCTCAATGTCTCTGGCTCAAAGCTTATTGTTTCCTCTCCTGATCTGGCACAATTTGTAAGTTCAGACCTGCCACATTTGTCGTTCAATATATCCTCGTTCAATGGAATCTCTACGCCGTCGGATCTTATCACGCCCACAGAGTTACAACGTTACTCTCCGTCAGCGGTAAACGCTGCAAGTGGAACGCCTAGTGATCTCACAGTGCTTATCTACACGTCCGGGACAACGGGAAAGCCAAAGGTACGCCGCAACCTCGGAAGCACCACCACCGTGGTAGTTGCTCATGTTGAGAGCAAACTAACAACATACAGGCCTGCGCCATCCGCAACATGATGTCCTTGGTCACATCGAATCCTCTTGCCTTGGACGTCAAGAGTCCTACAAGATACTACCCCTTACGAACCTACTGTTCCCTTCCGCTATTCCATGGCACAGCATATTTCACCGGACTGTGTTACTCCATCGGCAATGCAGGGACCCTTTGTATTCGCCGCAAGTTTTCTGCATCCAATTTCTGGAAGGACGTGCACGACTCGAAAGCCACTCGAATCTTATACATTGGAGAACTATGTCGATACCTCATGGCTACGCCCCCCTCTCCTTACGACCAAAACCACACTTGCATTGTTGCTGCCGGCAATGGTCTGCGAGGAGACATTTGGGAACGCTTCCGAGAAAGATTCAATGTCCCCGAGATCCGTGAGTTTTACCGCTCCACCGAAGGCATAGCCAAATACGACAACTTTGGCTTTGGGTCCTGGGGTGCTGGGAAGGTCGGGTTCTCCGGCCCTCTCAAACGGCGCTTCGACGACGATACACTCATAGTGAAATATGATACCAAGACCGAGATGCCCTACCGGGACCCGAAGACCGGGTTCTGCATCAAAGCAAAGATTGGTGAGGAAGGCGAGGCAATTGGTCGCGTCAGGAACCGTGGTTTGCTCACCGAGTATCTTAAGAACGAAGAAGCTACCGAGAAGAAGCTGCTCCGGGACGTGTTTGAAAAAGGCGACATCTTCCAGCGCACGGGTGATTTGCTACTTCAGGACTCGGACGGCTGGGTGAGGTTCCAGGACAGAGTAGGAGATACGTTCCGCTGGAAGGGCGAGAACGTCAGTGCGGGAGAGATCAGAGATCACATTTCGGCTATCCCTGGGGTCTATGACGTGGTCGTGTATGGTGTCAAGCTCAACGCGTATGATGGGCAGGCGGGTGCTGCGGGTATCACTCTCGAGGAGCCTTCTGAAGCTGCGGCGGCGCAGTTCATGGCCAACCTCTATCCGGAGCTGAAAAAGAAGGGCGTTCCGTCATACGCCATTCCGCGGCTTGTTCGAGTGACAGAGGGGTGAGTACACATTTTTCAACCATAGGAGCCTGTTTTTAACCGCTCCTTACAGGGTCGCGACTGGCGTTACATTCAAGCAAGCCAAAGGCGAACTGTCGAAGAAGGGCTGGAACCCCCAAGGCGACTGGGGTGGTGATAAGCTGTACTGGTTGAACGGTACTGGATATGAGAAGCTTAGCGAGTCGAGTTGGTCTACGATAGAGAGCGGGACTGCCAAGCTGTAATGTCCATGTATTTAGTCTCCATGGGCATGAATGTATAGAATCTCTAGATCCGGCAGTTCCTGCCCCGCAATGCCGACCACGATCAGCAGCACTCCACAGTCCACACCCTCCAATCCCCCGCCGTCTAAAACTCGCACTTTAGCCGGCCATGGCTATCTCGGCCTAGACTGATCGCTTCCAATTTCTGGGAGGAGTCAACCCGCGTGGCGAGATTTGAAATCTCTGCCTTTTTGCGCCGTCTAATGTTTGGCGATAACATCCTCATTTCACTCCATCTTTACTGAGTACAGTCAGCATGGCTACCACTACATCTCAGGAGGACGGGAAGCCGCAATCGCCGACCGTGCAGGCCGTGGTGGACACCGAAGCGCAAGGCGAACAACCCATTGCCCCCGATCAGTTCGACGACAATTACCGAACGACGAGGCTGGAAATATGGGCATACTATGCGTGCGTGTGATATAGTTCCCGGCACACTCCCTGCTGAACAGTTCCCAGTTACTACATTGGAAACAACGGGCTGTCGCTATTTAGTAAGTTGCACCTTGCACAGTACAACCTTGAAAACCTCCGCTTGGCGAAAGCTTAGCAAGAGCCGAGATCCGACTATTCGTGCAAAACACAAATTAGATACAACGAATTCATACTGACGCAAGACATCTCTAGACTTCGCACCTACCGCGTTTCAGAATCTACTCGCGCAAGCTGCGGGCGATAGCGGGCTGTTACTCTTCGCTGGGAAATTGCGCTCCGTCGAGAGTATCGTCCTCCTCTGCAATGGAATCTCCTTCGCCATCCAGGTCGTTGTCTTTCTCGTTATTGGCAGTTTCGCGGACTTTGGGACATGGCGGCCGAAAATCCTGATTGGGTTGTCGATTATCGCATATGGGATTGGGTTCGGCTGGTTGGGAGTTCATACTGCGGATAAATGGCATGTCGGTGTTGGGTTGTACATGGTCGGACTGATCGCCTATCAGACGACATTGACCTTCTGGACTGCTGCTTTCCCTGGACTCGCGCGCAATACTGTCGAGATGAAGGCCAAGGCCGATGAGTACCAGGCTGGGAGTATCACAAGGGAGGAGTATGACTTTGCCGATACGATGAAGCGGAGTCAGCTTGCCAATATCGCCTTTTATGTCCAGTCCGTTGCAGAGATCTTTATCCTGGCTATCATTGTTGGTATCATGTTCGGTCTACATGTCGACGACAGCGAGGCGAACAATAATTGGGGTTTGAGCGTGCTCATCGCCTTTGCCAGTGGCGTCTGGCTTCTCGTTTCGCTGCCATGGTTCTTCCTCGAGAAGAGACGGCCAGGACAGGATACAAATGGGCGGAGTATTGTGGTTGCTGGACTCAAGCAGCTTTGGATCGCACTGCGCCAGGTCTGGAAGCTGAAACAGAGTTTACTATACCTTGTTGGTAGGTTTGTTCCTGGCTGAACCCATGGTTCGAGTATACTAACGCGAGTCAGGATACTTTCTCCTCGGCGACTCTCTCAACACAACTGTCACGGTCATCGCAACTCTGCAAAACACTATCGTGGCTTACAACACCCTCCAGCTTACATACCTCTTAATCGTTGGTATCGCAGCCCAGGTAGCTCAAACTCCACCCATTGCGTATGCCACCATGAAGCTAACAACCCCAGGCCATCGGCATATACGCCTTTTGGACCTTCCAAAAGCGCTACTCCCTCTCCCCAAAAACAATGTTCAACGTCGTCGCCCTCGCCATAATCCTCCTCGACGGCTGGGGCATGATCGGAATCTGGACAAACCGATTCGGCTTCCACAACACCTGGGAAGTCTGGGCCTACCAAGCCTTCTACGGCCTCCTCGTCTGCCCCTGGTACAGCTACTCGCAAATCATGATTTCCGAAGTCACACCGCGCGGCCACGAGTTCCTCTTCTTCAGCCTGTTTAGTATTATTGGCAAGACGAGCAGTTTTATTGGCCCGCTTGTTAGCAGTGCGATTATTGATCGGGATGCGCATCATAATTCGTCAACGCCGTTTTATTTCTTGTTTGCGTTGAGTGTTGTTAGTGCCGGGGTGTTGGGGGTTTGGTTGGATTTGGGTGCTAGTCGGAGGGAGCAGGAGGTGTTTTTGAGGGGGAAGAGGGATGGGTTTACTTCGAGTGAGGGGAGTGAGAGTGAGATTGAGAGGGAGGGGAGCACTAACTAGAGGTTCAGGGTGTGATGGTTTTCGTACAGTGTCTACCTACCTAATTATATATACTTTGCAGCTTTGCTACCGCTAGAAGAGGCAACCTAGATGGATAGACCAGGACTAAGCAAGGCGCCAATATATATCTTGGAGTTCGACACTGGTCAAAAAATCAAACGTCGATTCTGAGAAGGTCACTTTTATTTCAAGATGGTATTGAACGATCAAAAAAGAAAAAGAGTAAGAAAGAAGAAACGCCAGCCCATGCCATGTCTCAGCGCCTTTTATCGAAAAAGTACACGCATATAACCAGACGAATAGAAGAACAGAGTCAACTCGCACCTCGCAATCATGTCCATGGCCGAATCGAAGCAGATCTATTCCTCGTCTGAACCCTTGGACTTGCTCTTCTTCTTTTTTTTCTTCTCCTTCTTCTCGGCCTTCTCGGCGTCTACATCTCCCTCGCCGTCTGCTTCGGCCTCCCTCTTTCGCTTCTTCTTTTTCTCCTTCTTTTCCTTCTTTGCGCGCTCTGCATCTTCCAAGTCCTCTGGTGCGACGAATGCCTTTTCTCTTTCCTTCATCTTCTCCTCGCGCTTCACCCGTTGTCTCTCCATGACTTCCTCCTTCTGCGCGCGGTCCTTCGCCTCCTTCGAGAGGAAGTATTCTCCCGACTCGATCTGCAAATCGACCTTGCTCTTCTCCGGCGCAGGAGGGAAAGGGGTATACACCTTTTTCGTCTTGTCTGTAACCTTGAACGGCATGCGGCGCTTAGACAGAGTCCGTTTCTTAAAGTTGGGGAGGAACCGGTCCCATGATTCCTCTGCGAGCGTGGGGTCCTTCATGAGCTCGCGCTTGATCATGAGTTCCTTGATGTGGTAGATGGGGTGGATGTTGGCCATGCAGTCGTCGACGATGCGCCGAACTTCCTTGAGGCCCTTGTAGGGGCCCATTGCGGCGACGGTGTTTCCCTGCACGAGGATGTAGGTTCCTGTTAGGAGTTCGAGAGCTTTGAGCGTTGAGCCTTGCGGGCCGAGGATGCGTTGGCGGCGCTTGACGAAGCGTTCTTTGTTGCGGACTTGACTGCGGATTTTGATTACGTCGCAGGCGACGCCGTCTTCGAGGATTTTGAGGGCCTAGTTTGAAAAAAAGGTGTTAGTTGGGTGTTTGAAGGTGATTGAGGTACTGGGGTGGCGCACCTGTTGAATGGGAACACTTCGCGACAATAACTTGATCAGATCGCGGGCTTTGAGAATCGCTGCTGGGTCGAAAGTTTTCCGAGTCGTCTTCACCGTCATGCTACCCTCGACCAAATCCAATGTACAGGCGATGCCGTGCTTTTCGAGAGCTCTTGTAACAACCGGCCATGCTTCTTTTAGGTAGACTTCGCGGTATTTGGGGAATAACGTAGCGAACGAGGATTCTTCGGCAAAGTTACCGGCGAGGTTGTCTTCGGCCTTGAAAGCTTCGATCTGCGGAGAAAGGTGAATGTTAGGAGGAATAGACGAAGGCGGACTGCTGCGACGGCGTACCTTCCATTTGTCAATGTCGTCCGTGTCCCACGGCTTCTCCTTGTTATTTGTGGAGGGCATTTTGAGTGTTTCCCTGGTGGTGGAAGTTGACAGGAAGATAACGAACGATGCGAAATTCTTTTGATGCCGAGAACATTTTTGGGTCGGCCGGCCACTTACCCAGATAGGTAACTCTGATGCCTTGGTACTGAGGCAACAACAAGGCACAAACCATTTACTTAACTCCGCGATCCGGCTTTACGCGTGAGATCTTCCTAAGAAATCCAAGCGCTCAATCATGGCGCCAGAAATACTCCGTACAACGTTTTAATTTCATGCATGTGCACGGGCCTCTATATATTCTATAGTTGGTCTCGACTGGCTGTTCTAGACTGTCAAATTACGCCGATGAGATCGGTGAGACAGCTTGGAGCTCGAAATGATGCGGCCCCTGGAATGGGCACCAACCCCTACTAGTAGTTAATAGTTGGGACAAATAAAGCTCACCCCTGGAATCCTCCACGGTCATTTAAGCTCGCTATCATGCTATACCCCCCATTGCTGCGAGATATATATACTTCGCATTAGCCATGGTCAGACGAGCCCTGTATACCCCAATTTGCGGCAGATTGGGCTGCAAAAGATTGGGTATCTCTGGTTCCCTGTAACGGGGAGCTTCGTGAAACAACGGCTCAACCCAGGTGAAGACCTTCCGTCATGATCAGCAAGTGTTTATTGCGGGTTATGCGATTTGCAAACCGGCGGGCCTCAATTGTTCATCGACTCGAACGCAGCGATAAACGAGGCTCCTCCATTGGCCAAAGACGAAGCGGGTGTGACTACAACAGTACTTTGTAGTCCTTGGGCGTCAAAGCAATTTCGGTTGATGTATAGGCTGTAGAGATCGAATTGAACTTTCTTGCTTGTGTATATCACTGAGTCAGACCATCTGGGGTCGGCGCCATTGGTCAAGGAGACAATGCCCGCAATCATCTAGGGCGACGTTAGACAAGGCCCAAGCTAGGCACAAAAGGATTGGACGAACGCACCCAGGATAAACTTCGGTTGGAGAGTTCAAGTCCTTTGTCTGTTGTGCTGGAGCGAGTTGGAAGCAGTAAAGTTCAACCACACCCGCGACGTACCTAGACGCTCTCGACTCTTTCCTCTTTCTTCCTCCTTCATCTGCCACCCATCATGCTCATCTTTTGCCCCTTGCCCCTTCCACTTTTATCATCTTGTCCAGCTCATCTAGCACTAGAGCATTGTCTGGGCTTTGCGCGTCGAGCTATGAGCTATCCTACCATCGCTTTCCTCTCTTTCTCCGCCATGGGGCTCCATAACCGCCGCCGATCACACTGGCCTCTTCCCCATTCAACAGACAAAAGACAACTTCCCAAGGTCTGGATTGTCCAAACAGCAAACATGCTTAAATGAGTTCAAGTTGTATTAGAGACACCTCTTTCCCATTCCGCCAGAGAAAACAGCACGCCTTACCCATCGTGCTGTGTTCAGACGCAGACGAACTTGGGACTACTCGTCACCAACATAAGGACTCGAATCTGGTAGCCAAAGGTTCATCAGAGGTCTCTTCTGGTATCAAAGTTACAAATGTATGTTCTGTTGTCGACTGCCCTTCTCGGGTTGATGATAGCATCGCAATGATGGGTATAATAGTGTTCATTCAACTGACCACTTTTTGGCTGAGCTTTCAGGCAACTAACTTCGCTGTCCCATCGATCTGAGTCTTGACGAAATATTGGACATTACTCGAATTCCCAAAACATGAGAAAGACGGAACGCAGACGAGGCCCTAGTTCCATCCTCTTGCGTAGGTACGCCTACCAGCAGCCGGTCATCGCTCCCCGGCCGGTCAGCGCCGAGGCTTCCGTCCAATACAAACATACCTAGGTCGTTAGAATACTGCAGCATACTTTGCGGCCACCCATTTGTCACTTACATTGGAAAGTAAGCTTTCAGACTCCGATCACCGACCTCTCGCTGCGCTCTAGATATCAATTCTCGGTACTGTGATTGCGGCATACGAAGCAATCGAGTCATTGGGTACAGGGACAACGACGAGAGCAATCTGGCGATGTTTTCCCCGTTGACATCCCCAATGGCTCGACTTGTTGGGTCTGGGGGGTCTCGTCAGTGTCACGCCCTGACACAAACGTGGGTAACCTACTTTCGGGCCATGCAGAGAGAGGGAGTGGGATCATCTTTGCGTCAACTTCCGTAAACCCTGCTGCCGTCAAGAGCGTCCTCAAGCGAGTTCCCACCCTTAGATCTTTGTCCTCTTCCATGGACCTCATCAGCAGTGAGCTCCATTGTCTCAAAGCATGCCTTTCGTTGATGGCCCCATTGTCTGATTGGACGTTGAAGTATATTTCGACCATTTGCACCCATCCTCCAGGCTTCAAGACTCTAATCCACCCTACCGTTAGTATCATGCTGTCAAGTGCGTGTTCGGTGGTACGGCTCGGCCGTCTAGAAGAAAAGACTAAACCTTTTGATGTCTCGGACATAGGTTGGCCACCGGGAGCGATTGATACCTGCCGCGAGGAGCCGAGAGTGGACAAGGTCAAAGTAGTTCGATGGGAAGGTAAAAGGGCGGTTCAGATCGTCGACCTGGTGAGAATGGCATTAGCGTTTGTTGGCCAATTTTGCGTCGGAAGAAACCGAATCGGACATGTACGGCTTAACGGGCTCAACCAATACAAGATGTCGGCCTGGCATGCCTACTATGCCGCGGAACACTTGAGCGCAGGGGTTTCGCGGGCCGTACGGACGGAAGGAGACAGCTTACCTGCAGCCAGAGATTCTCCGGTGTGTCGTCAGGGTTCATGAAAGGGTAAATATCGACTCCAATTACCTTGAGACGGTCAGCTAATCCGATTCAATTACAGCGCAGTTTTGGCGAGATCATAAAACCTCGCAGTCTGGGTTTTGATCTGCAACGTCAATAGCCCACGACCCGGTTCCATAGCCACAATCAAGCACTCTCCGCATGCGAGAAATTGGAGGGAACACAAGCCGATGATCGAAGACTCTGCTGAAGATTCGGTGCTGGAGATCTAAGCGTTCCGCTTCGTCCTATTGATAAGCAGGCATAAGTTCCAGTCCCTTTGGCGACAAATATTCCTTACATCATCGACAGGCTCAAAGGAGATTCCATTGTCGATCGAGTACCTTTGATACTCTCGACCTTGAATGGATATAGTGCGGAGGTATTCGTCGTCCAAATCCTCTGTCTGCGAAGTTGGGCTCCTTTGCAAATGAGAAGTCAGATTCTCATCAATGTCCTAACAAGGTTGAGGAGATTGGTACGTCATGATTGTCTGCAAAGCTTTAACCTATTTGCAGATTTTGTGTGGTCTAACAGGTTATTCCAGAAAGGAGGGATGGTGACTCCATGACAAGGTGGGATGTTGGAATTATACCTTGTGGCGGGTGACGCGCGAACTTAGTGTGGTTCGAGTCTTTGTTGAAGCGATCGATGTGGCAGAGCAATCAATCGGCATGAAAGAGCCGCTGGGCACGGACAAATGGCCAGTGTGCTTTTCGCCCTCAAGATGGCCGGGTCGAGGGCTACTACACCGGAGTCGGCTTTTCTTACCCATGTGTACGAAACGTACAGACGATCGGAACACTCTCGCCTGGATATTCTGGCGCGTCACGCTGGCGATGGCCCACAAGAGAGCTGAATCGAGATGTGTGGTTGTCGTCGTCTCAGCGAGGCAGAGGAAGAATGCGACGAATAGTGCTCTGCTCACGTCCCTGCCTGCAACCAAAGAACGGCGGCCGCGCCTATTGCTCAGCTGAAATACATGTTTACCTGTCCGGGTATAAGATGATTACATGCAGGCAGTATTGAAGGGAGCCCAGGGACGGAGGGGTTGATGGTGCGCCCCAGAGTGGCACAGTCAACGAATCGCGACGATACAGCGCGTGCCTCGCCCAAAAGCCCGCCAATGCCTGGCGCAGGTCCGATAATGAGCCCTGAAAGGCCAGGAAACTCGACACAGCTTCCACAGTCTGACTCGCCCCAGATTCCGCCCAACCGTTCGCGTTCAATACTGCATCAGCCAACCTTTACCAAGCCATGGGGGCTGGAAACTTGCGGTCTCGTTGCAGCGCCCCCCAGCTATTGGAGTGTCGAACATGGGCACATTAGTCAACAAGCATGAGCCTAGGCCGTCACATCACGAGGCACAGTAAGATTCAGCGGTGGAGAGCCCTGATCTTTACAGTAACGATAAGTCTGGAAATATATGCACGTCAAGGGAACTAAACGCCGAAAAAGGAGATTCAATGGAGAACCCGAGAGCGGTTATGTCACCGACAGGGTGAGAGAGCAACTGGTATATCCAGGAGCAGCAATGATTCGCAAGAAAATCCACGCTGGCTGATTGGAGTAAATGGTGCTGGATCTTTTAGTTTCGGTTAAGCAGGTCACAATTGAAGCCTCTTAGGGCTTGAACAGACCCTTGATTCTATATTGTGGCTTGATTTCGATGCAATTCATGTCCGATGCGCTGCTAAAATGTGCACATGTCGTGCATTTATCCAGACTAGACGATTCGTTGTTTCAACTTCCATGAATGGGTCGTCCAAGTTCGAGATGGTCCAGCGAAACCTTTTTGCGAACCAGCTCTATGCACAAGTCAGTGAGCACAACAAGAACGTATGTAATCAGCGGCTATTGAGAGAAAGTCTGCTAACGAAATTGGAACTGCAAGATTTCTTGATTTCGTGTTTCTTTTCATCCTCGTCCAGATCTCACGCCGGTTTTTTCACCGCTTCTTTAGGGCATCATCTGCCCTTCGGGGCCATGGAGCGAAAGGCACTAACCATCAGTCGGACGGGTAGCAGACCGAACCGAGCACATACGGCGTACCAGGGCGTAACAACCTAGCAGGAAGGCCGAAGGCGAATCAGTATGCGTTCTCCTGGATGCGAACCAATGACATCAGTGGTCAATTCTGCAGCTCCTCATTCACCGTGAGCAAGTCCAGCGATGGGGCACCCATTCCGCAACGGCTGTGGAGACCCGAAACGGGCCAATTTCGAGCAGACGATTGTCAGAGTCTAGCACTCTAGTGTCTCTGGGCCATACGGACGCACGCTGGAAGAGACGAGTCTAGTTCAAGCTGCAGGTACGACGTCGAACCTTTCATTCGGTTACGGCTAGGAAAAGGCAACCGATGGCCGAGACACGGTGGCATCAGACAATTGTTGGATGATGCAGAGCACGGCAGGCTGGCTCTCCGATTCGAATTGATGCATGAAAGCGGAACACACTATCCTCGAAGCGACAAAGTGCGATAAGTATTAAGTAACGGAGGGGCATCCTTCTCGAACACATAATCTATGTAAGTCATCAGGGCGTTCATGCATGTCAGGCGAACTCTACTGGCCCGAATTAACCCAGAATATACCCAAGTTGTCGGGATGCTGTACTGAGCCAGTTAGCATTGATTGACATTGGACGAGGGTTTCTTGGAAGGGATTAGGAGAACCCAGAGCCACGGTTCACCCTCGGGAAGCTCTGCGCTTTTTGGGGGTGCGGTTGGACCCGTTCCACTTAGTGTGCTCCCCACTAGACTACACCGGAGATTTGATGCTGATGCTGTGCCACTGGGCGCTGAGTCTGCCTGTCGTAATTAGAACAAGATTATCTTGCCTATCATCCTTTTAGCCGTGAGACCGCCTTCGTTGGTTCTACAGAGTACCCTTTTACCATATGACACAGGGAAAGTTGTATAGATACAAAATGTATAGTGGTATTCTATTCTTGAACCGGTGACACCAAGGGTATTCCCATCAATTGAGCCTCCTTAGACAAGCGTCCCCTCCACTCAAACCCCAAACGCACTGAAAAACAAGAGGAAACGAAAGTAAATAAGTACCCAAGCGCCTTTGCAGTGAACGTCGTAAGTCTTGGTACGTGTGTGTGAATGTGCAAGTAAAAATGCGCTTTCCCCACGCTTGGTCCTGACCAAGGCAAGACCTCATCAGATTGAGAGTCAGCTGAGCGATGCTCAAGCTCGGGCCATACCTAGTGGAACCTTCCTCTTTCCACACCGAAAGACAAAGGACGGATATGTTTTGCGGAATGTTGGCTTTTGGCTGTTGGTCGTTGGCTCGTATTGTGCGGTTTGTCCTCCTGGGCATTGTGGCTAGAGCCGTAGTCCACATCCGGACTGTTCTTTGAGGGGGCAGGTACACTGTATAGAACAGAGACCGCCTGAATTCCAACTCAACTCTCCAGTTCTTCGTTATCTTTCCCTTTCCCTTTCTCTTTTCTGAGAGCCCACTCCCGTGGTTGCACCTCAAAGCTCAAAGCTCAGTCCTCCTTACTTATCGAACTCAACGCATGCGCCAGCTTCAACAAAACGACACTTTCCGTTGCCGCAAAATAATTCAGACTATCCATCAGAATTCTTAAGTGCCGATTAAAGTGGTCCTCGTACCGCTTCAGCGTATCCTCTAGTTTGCCGATACGCGAGGGGTCGAACCCGCGCCCGTCGTTCGTTTCTGGGTTCGCGGATAACTCGGGGTCGGCGGTAATGAGGGCGCGGGCGAGGGGGGAGGATGTCCAGGAGGCGAACATTGTGCAGCAGGTTAGGAGTTTGGAGTGGATCTGTACGTTTTCTTGAGTATTGGGCTTTGGTAGGCTGATTAGGAATGGAGGAAGGCATACCTTGAGAAGTTTGGCTTGGGTAAGCATGCACTCCTTTAGACATGTATCCAGGAAGTCGACGTGATCTTGCATGAGTTCGTCGACTGTGCGATTAACTTGTTTCGTGCCATTGACAGTGACCTCCGACCCGTCGGCATCCGTGCCATTGACGCGACCCATGAGGTTCTGCCAGTTGGGCTCGACGACTTCCGCCGTGCAAAAGTACAATAGTTGTTGAACGAAAACAAGCATCTTCGAACGAAGAACCCAGGCTCGACGCTTCCACAATTCTAACCGCCGATCGGACGATCTATGCCGCCAGCCGAGGACTTTACTTTGATCTAACCAAGCAGAGGAAAGCATAGTTTCGAGGTGTCGGAGGGATAGCAGGTGGCGGAAGATAAGCTGATATCGGAGGACGGTCTTGCGGCTAATAACGAGGGAAAGAGGGAAAGGGACCGTATAATCGAGTTCGAGCGCATCAAAACCGACAATATCTTTGTCGTCGTCGCCTTGAGCTTGGGGTGCTTGGTATTTCTCTAGCGCGGCCTCGGGATTATCCTGGTCGATACCGGAGACGCTAACGACTTGCATGAGCCACTTCGTGAGGCCAATCTTGTTCATGCGAACTTTAACGTCTTCTTTGAAGGGGTCTTGAGCGGCGATACTGCCTGGTTGGCGGAGGACCAGATCGAGCAGAGATTGCAGTTTACTTTCGTTGACGTTCTTGGCCGGTTTGCGGAGTTCTGAAGCGCCGAGCTCTAGGAAGTAGGCGAAGAAGTCAGAGCGATCGAGGAAGAAGTAGTGTTTTAGGGAGCGGAAGCGAATGGTAAGGGAGTTCTTGGTCAGGAGGAGGTTTAGTAGTGAGGCGTTGGCGTAGGTATAAGCGGCGTTCACATTCTCGAGGAAACGTGGGTCGTCGAATGTCTTCGGGACGTCTTTGACTGCTTTGCTAACATCCACTCCTCCACACTCTCGCACCACGTTCAGGTACTTTCCAGCAAGGAGGACCTTGTCTCGCACGGCCTCAAGTTGCGGAGGGACTTCTTTGTCGCGGACAGTATAGCGCTTGTCCCAGTATTCGTCCGTATAATCTTCCTCTAGCTTCTCTCGTTTGATCCATTTTTGCTCCTTGACCAGGAATTCTGCGTGAGGATCCTTGATTCCTCCATGGTGAAGCCACTCGTTGAGCATTGTCATGTATGGCCTGCTAGACTCGCGCAACAGAGTCTCCAAAAGTGTTTTTGTGGTCGGATCGCCTGAAAATGTCGCCAGTCGCTCAGTCAGTAGCCGCAGAACATTGCCCCCTTTGCATATCTTTTTGCTAGACATAGCTCCAGGGACAAGTTCTCCGCCTTCTCTGAGTTGCTCGAGGATGTTATCAACGTCATCAAAGTCGTCAATTGATTCGTCAAGGTCCTGGTCCAACAGACCGTTCTGCCGAAGCAGTTCTTGCCCGAGAGAGTATAGCTGAGCCAGACATTGGCTTGTTGGCATGGTGTGGAGATGAAGAACATGGAGGGTGAAGTTCGGGTTCGTGAGAAGGTGCGTCTCTAGCTGAGCGACGAGAATAAGGTAGTCCTTGAGTAGTTTTCGAATGGTAGCGCATAATGCATGGCTGACTGCCCCGTATTCCGCGCGACTTTGAACTTCGACAAAGGCCTCCAGAGCACTGTAATGCGTCGCCATTTTGAGCATCGACAGCGTCAGGTCTCTCAGCGTAGGATCTAGCCCTGACGGTAGCTGGAATGACGGACCCGCCAGGCGATCTTTCTCCGCAACTGGGTCATACTCAGCCTGGTAGTGAATATACTGGCCCTCGAATCCCATAAACACAAATAGTAGATCTTCCAGTATAGCCCTTTCTTGCGCATCGGCGGACAACTCGCGGAGAGGCGTAGGTTGTAACGTTTGAGGTAGCGCCGATGCAAGAGGAGGGACGGATACACGACTAGCTAACGGCGCGGTAGAGTATGGCATCAATGAAGCGTGCGGGTTCCATGGTGCTAGATAATTTAGTATCAGTCGCGTCGGGCTGGTGCAGGCGACTAACTCACCATCGGAAGCCTCTCTCTTCTCCTTTCGGACATTGGGACTTTGTCCACTCGCAGTATCAGCCCGCTGCCTTCGTGATCTGTCTCCATCTCTGTGTCCTGCGCTGGGCGATTCCCGAGCGGAGTTCCTCGATCGGCTCTGGACTTTGTCCTTGGTCTGTACTGTCAGGCGCTCGGTTCGCTTCTCGGTTGTGATGTGGTCCCTGGGGACTTTGCTCTTCTGCATCGACGTGCTCCCGCGATGATCCATGTTTTCTGCTTGAGAAGGAGAAGCTGTGCCGCCGCGTTGGCCTTGCCTTTCAGCATCGGCGACGCGACTGGACGCAACGCGGGGTCGTGGCGGGTTCATGTGGCTGGCGCGGCGGTCATTGACGGACATGGACCCCCGGTAGACAAGGCGAAGGGCCTAATATGCATGGATAGAGGAAATTGACAGGGTTCGGCGCCGGGGTCGAGCTCAGGGCTGGTCCTGGTCGCCCTGTGTTGTTGCGTCTGTTTATTGGAGCGGTGGGTGGTGTTGCGGCCTTAGTGCCTGAGGATCTCCGCCAGGCACTTGCGACTTGCGTAGCCGTCACTTGCTGCCAGTCACCTCCAGAGCTTCATCTGAGCTTCAGCTGCCTCCGTCTCCCCATATCCTCCTCTCCAGCACCTTGATTACCCTTCCTTGTCACCGTCATAGCACACGCCCGCTCTCATTCTTTCTGTCGATCACCATTGCACCTCTCAGATAATCCAAAATGTTCATCGCGCGATCGGAATACGGTAAGCTACATCAGCCCGCATCTTGAAGCTCTAGCATCTAACGTTTACTTTTGCAGACCGTGGTATCAAGTACGCTATTCTCCCATCTACCCTACCAGCTACCTTCGAGCCCTTTCTGACCTTGACACCCCCAGTACCTTCTCCCCCGAAGGTCGTTTGTTCCAGGTTGAATACTCCCTCGAAGCCATCAAGCTCGGTTCAACCGCCATCGGTGTACGTCCTTCGCCCTTCCATGATCCTGGAGCTCTTGATCTAAACAATTACCGGGGCACTCTCACTGACCACAAACAGGTAGCAACCTCCGAAGGTGTCATCCTAGGTGTCGAGAAGCGTGTCACATCTACCCTCCTCGAAGCGTCATCTGTTGAAAAGATCGTCGAAATTGACCAGCACATCGGATGTGCTATGTCCGGTCTGCAAGCCGATGCCCGGAACCTTGTTGAGCACGCCCGTGTCGAGACCCAGAACCACGCCTTCCACTACGCTGAGCCCCTGCGGGTTGAGAGCTGTACGCAGGCCATCTGTGATCTTGCTCTGCGGTTCGGAGAGACGGGTGATGATGAGGAGAGTGTTATGTCCAGACCGTTCGGTGTTGCTCTGTTGATTGCTGGTATTGACGAGGATGGTCCTCAGCTGTATGTCTTCCCCGCATTTAAGCCTGACAGCGGAGTCGCGAACCTAGAACACACAACGACGTTCTATACATCCGATGTTGTGGACTATACTGATTAGTCTCTATTTTAGATATCACGCCGAACCCTCCGGTACATTCTACCGCTACGACGCCAAAGCCATCGGATCCGGAAGCGAAGGTGCCCAAGCAGAGCTGCAGAACGAATATCACCGCTCCCTCACACTCGCCGAGGCAGAGACATTGGTCCTGAAGACGCTGAAGCAGGTTATGGAGGAGAAGCTAGATGCGAAGAACGTCCAGTTGGCAAGCGTTACCAAGGAGAAGGGCTTCCGTATCTACAATGATGAGGAGATGGGGCGCGCTGTTGAGCAGCTGAGCGAGAATAAATAATTGGGCGAATTGATGTGTTAGGTCTGTGATGAACGACATATGATAGGGTGTCGCAGTCGCAGGGTTATCTAGCTCATATAGAAAATTACTATGACTCTGTCTAATGACCATGAAGCAATTTGTCCTGATCCTAGTATGCAATGCGTAATTGTTTAGGTATGTAGAAGTGAGATATAGACAAATGCTGCTTTTATAGTGGTATCACAGAAGAAACGACTAGATCCGAAAACGGTCATTCGTTTATGCAACCCCCAAAAGATCACCGAATCTTGTAAACACAAGGCTTCAAGACAGCAGCCTCCTCCTCGGCAGACATCCCATTATCAGCCGCAGCCGGCTTCCTCTCGATGAACCTCTTCTTTCCACCAACGGCAGGTGCCGCACCCGCTCCAGCAGAAGCATACTTCCCCTTCGACGGCGCCCCATGCTTGACAAACTCCAACTTGACAAACATCTTATTCGACTTATCAACAGTCTCATTCTTAAGCACGAATCCCCTCGTCTTAAAGACTTCGACGAACGCAGAGATATCCGTTTCGTCGTCCTGCGCGGGACGCGCGTCTTCAGCAAAGATATCTGCCTCGTCGACGTCTGAGTCTGCGCCGTCATCGCCGGCGCCCTTCTTCTTGAGTTTCTTCTTCTCAGCCTTTGTGAGGGTTCGTTTGGCGCCGATTTGGGCTTTCTTGCGGTTGACTTTGCCGAAGCGCGATTTCACTTCGCTGACCCAGCATTCGCCCTTGCCGTCGCCGCGGAGAACGCGCCAGGCTTCTTCGACGAAGGAAACCCAATTTGTGCCCATGAGACTGAGACAGAAGATTGCAATATCCGCTGTCCCGTCTTCAAGCGGGAGCTTTGAGATATCGGCCTTTGTGATGGGGGAGCCTTCGGGGGCGTGCAGGTCGAAGCTGTTGAGCTTGAGGTTCAATTTCTTAGCTGATGGAATGAGGGAGCGGTGCAGGGCTGCGTCACCGCATCCCAAGTCGACGATTGTGCAGGCGCCGTTGGGGCGACGGGGGAGAGGGAGCCCACCCGTTTTGGGGTCTGGCTTGTTGTTTCCCTTCTTATTGGGAATGTTCTTGATGGCACCTCGTTTCCGGATGGAGCTGATGTACCCGTCGACGGGGTTTGACGGCCATGACTCCTTAACCTGCCGGGAGAAACCAGCGTGGTATTCTTCGAAAAGCTCGGGGCTTGCGGTGAACAGTTCGAGGGCCTTTTCTGAGGGAGTGGTGTAGAGGGTTTCGTTGAGGTGGCGGAAGCGGGAAGAGATCAGCTTTTGGCGCATGGCTTGTTGTAATGGTGTAAGAGTAGCTTCGGTCTTTGGGGGTGCGACGGAGAGCGCTGCAGCGGGGGCTGCTTCCTTATCAGTTGGCTGAGCTTCGACTCCATCTTGCTGTTGCTGCTGGCCCTTGTTCTTGTTCCTTCTTCGCTTCTTCGCGCCTTTGCTCTCTTCAGCATCATTCTCTCCCGCGGCAGCAGCAGCAGCAGCAGCGGGTTCCTCCGCCGCTGGCTTCGGGCCATTGGCCGCTTGTTCCTGCTTGCGCTTCTTGTCGGCCTTTGCGGCGTTGCCCTTGCCTGGCTTGGGGCCCTTCAACCCTTCAATGTGCCGGCGGTACATCGCATCAACGTTCTTCTTGGTGACCTGGTCATCTCGCTTGCGCTTATTGGACTTTTGAGCGTTCGGCTTCGGGGAGTCGTTGGCTTTGGCTTGCGATTGCGGGTCGCTCTGCTGCTTGAGGGCAGAGGCCTGGACGGACCAGCCGGGGACGGCAAACATGACTAGAGGTGATTTTGAACGTGAACTCTAGTGATATATTATCCAGAAAGCACCCAATGGAATGGGTTCTGCAGCCAAACTCAACGCGCGATTGTCAAGAGGCCGGGCAAGAGCAAGAAATTTTTGGTTTTCGGTTGCTCTTTCTGCCGGTATAAAAGGGCGGTGGCTAAGACCCCACCGCCTATTGTATCTGGTCACATGATACATTTACCAACAGAGCGGATATTACAAATTTAGGCATGGAAAAAGCTCAGGTACAATTGGAAGATGCTATCTAGCACTGGAGCAATATGCTTTTCTAAGCTTCGTAGAATATATAGCATGGTATAAGCACGGAGACAAGCTGAAGCAGTCGATCTCCAGCGCGATAGCTGGTGGCATTGTCGATCCCAACTGGAGATCGTGGACGTGATTGGCCCATCAGAGGGCAGCTCAAAGAATGGCTCGTGCGCCCCATACAAGAGACATCCAGTCACCCAGGCTTGGAGTCTGGACTCGCCTACTCTCCCCGCAGCTTGGTTCTTTCTTTCAAAATCCTTCGCCGCCGTCTGCCTGTCCTCTGTGCTCTTTATCCTCTGATTATGGACCTCGGCTGCCAGAGGAATCTGATTTTCTGCTATGGAGAACACGGTCCTTATCGAACCTCCGTCAAATACAAAGCATACACTTGAATCGGCCGCGACTGAGCAGTCGAACAGATTTGTCGGGACTCAGCAGTTAGCTATTGCCAAGGTCTCGAGGAAGCGCACAAAGACAGGATGCTTGAGTAAGTCTGCTGTGAAACAACTTGGTGCAGAAAGAATTTAGAACTGACTGAATCCCAGCTTGTCGTCAACGCCGCATCAAATGCGGGGAGGAGAAACCCATTTGCAATAATTGCACCAAGTCGAAACGCGAATGTAAAGGATATGCCCAGCGATTGATCTTCAAGAACCCATTGGGACTCCCCGGAGTACCGAACTCTATTCCACCCCAGCCCGTTCCTTCAACTCCCAATCAATATGAAGGTCAACTCGATTTCCAATTGACGTCGGCTGGCACTCAGGGGCCGATGCTGGCCCCCAAACTTCCTGCAGGATTTATTCCACAGAATGCTGGTAGCGCTCAGCCAGCTTTCAGTACCGCCGATAATGCATTTGCGAAGCAATTCAATGTACCAGCCCAGAGTCTGATGCCAGAACCACCGTCAGCACATAGACACTCGATTTCATCAGCTACAGTACACCAAGGCATCGATATACCACTTGATCATGTTCCGAATAACTATGATTATCCAGTCACCGATGAGAATCGTGCTCCACAAGGGTCATCGGGCACAGTAACATCGTCCCAGTATCAATTCGCCCCGAATCTTGTATGTTCATTCGCTGTGGTCATGACCTTTGAATACTGACAGTTAATGCTAGGCTCCGGAGCCGATGACGATGGCACAAGGTGCGGCGCTCTATATGCAACAGCCTCTAGAATTCCAGAGGAGCGTTTCGCAAAGCCAATTCCTATCGCCAAAGTCACCATTGTCGCCCTTTAACTACGTCGAAAGAGACGAAGACGGTGATTACTACGATGTTGAATCAGACGAAGAGGAAGCAGACCAAGTGGCTATACAGAATTTCAACCAATTGGGTATGGTCATGGCTTCTGCCAGTCGAGATGTCCGCTCGTTCACGACATACCTCAATGAGCCGAATATGCTGGAAACGTATGTACCGACGTTGGGTTCATCACCGTTCAACAATCCGAAATCAGCCCGAATCTTCCTTCACTTTATCCACGCTACGGGCCCAGCACTGTCAATCTTCGAGCGGCACGGGACCGATCGTTCTACCACTCTAGGTGTCCCAGTGCCAATGGCACAACAAGGCTTGTGGACATATACCCTTCCCCTGAAGGCATTTCAACACCAAGCGTTGCAACAAGCCATACTAGCTCTGGGTTGTTTACATATTGAGTATCTCCAAGGACAACCATCCACGGCTTCGCTCAAGCATTACCAATATGCCCTTCGACGAGTTGGCAAGGCAGTTGGCCTTCCTAACCAAAGGAAGCAAGTCGGCACTTTGGCTGCTACTCTACTCTTAGCTTACTATGAAGTGATGACTGCCGATCATACCAAATGGAACAACCATCTGGCAGGGTCCGCTCAACTAATTCGCGAGATTGACTGGGCTGGGATCACGCGCAATCTTCGTGCTCAACGGCGCAACCGTTGGATCGAGCGGAGCAACAACCACAGCTTCTTTGACGAGATATATATGTTTAATAATCCAACATTCGAAGATGACCCCTTCGCCGAATTGGAGACCAATATTGATCAAGATGTGATTGGGCGCTTGATAGGCCGTGCTATTAACTACGACCAGTTCGGAGAGGTCGAAGAGGAGCACGCCCGGCCGCGGAAGAAGCACTTCACCCGAAAGGACATTGAAAACTTCCGAACTCAGTGCGACCTCTATTGGTGGTACTGCAAGCAAGACTGGTTACAAAGTATCATCAGCGCTGGTCCACTGTTTCTGCCGTACTCTCAATGGGGGCAATGCCCTCCGCGAGCAGGCTTGGGAATGAAGAACGATCTTTATGGCACTGCGGACCATTTGACGTTACTCATGGGTCGACTTTCTGACTTTGCAGTACGAGACAGAAAAAGAAAGCTCGAAATATCCAGGGCTACAGGTTCTAGTTGGAAACCAGACGCCAAATTCGGACAATTCATGGCTCGGTTCGCACCCCGTCCGGAACCAGGGCAGGGACCGCCCAATGGGCCTCCAGGTCCACCTGGATCTGCTGGTCCTCCAGCTCATGCTGGCTTCGGTCCGCCGCCTAACATGGGCATGGGGAAAAGACCTCCGGGACCACAAGGACCCAACTCAGGCTCTCGACAGTCATCCAACGCTTCTTCTGGGTCCTCTCCCAGACCCCCTCCCTTTTATGGTATGATCCCTTCTAGCGGGCCCAAGCAATTACCTGCTGCTTTCGCAGATACACGAGATGCAGCCAACGCGTTCTCGCAAATTGAAGAGGAAATCAATGCATCATTTGAGGAGGCTGAAAGCGAGTGGGAGAGCATCATTGCGGCATTTGACCTGTTTGCTCAGTCACTCGGCCCCGACTTTTCACCTCTAGCGGAGGATGCCACGATGCCAGTTTACTCTCCATTTGGCCTTGCTATTCAATATCATACACTCAATATGGCCAGCTTGATGGCATTCTACTACACCGCTCGCATTCTTCTATTTCGGCTGCATCCCTCGATGCCTCCCTGGATGCAGGTAGCGACAGGGTATGCCGCCAACTTAACAGGCGAGCTTGCCCAGAAGATCGGAAGAATCGCCGCAGGTATTCACGGTGCACAAATAAGCGGTTCCGGACTCAACGGCTTCAGCCCAACGGTGGGATCCTGTCTAATTGAAGTGACGGTGCCCATTTTCTTCGCGGCCCCACAGTATATGGACCCAGAACAACGTGCCTGGATCATCACAGCTCTGAATAACATTGCTCGCTTGACGGGGTGGCAGACTGCCAGCACGATTGCTCGAGGATGTGAGAGGACTTGGATTACTGCTGCGGAGCAAGGGCGTGGGCCCCCTTACGAGCGTCGCGAGGGAACTGCCTGGCAGCAGCCGGCAGCCTGGAAGTACGCCGACGCGGAGGCTAACCAGGAAGGTAATACTGAGCGTCGATACGTCACTGCCAGCAATCCTCCACTTTGGGCGATGGGAGTACTCAGCCTGGAAGACCGTGATTACGAAGAAACTAAATAACGACCTTACGCGAAGTAACGAAACTAAGATGATTCCAGTATACATTTTGGATATCTCCGAGATCTATTTTGGGTACATGACAAATGATTCTCCTGTTTACCCTGCAAACGCCGGTTGGATTAACAATACAACCCCTCGTGGGCAGACAAATGTGCTGGCGTAGTGATCCACTACTTCACTGGCAGCAAAGTCTGTAGTTGTCCCCTGATACAGTTCGGTCCAGCCAGCAGCAGATCCGCAACCACCTCGTTCCTGCATCGCACTATGCCGGCGATACGCCAATAACGCTTGGACAGGTCACAGCGCACCAGTGACATGGCTGAACAGGCCCATAAACCTAGTTTGGGCTCGGTGCGCGGCCAGCGCTTACAACTGAGTCAGGTCCAGTGATTGAGAATGGCAAGTCTCAGGTACCAGTGTAGATCTCAAACGGCGCGATGCAAGGCATGCATTAGGAAGGCCAGCGCTTTAGGCAGCGTCTGCGCACTATTGTACAGTGTACATACAATGTTGTCAGACGAACTGCTGTCGCCTTGTGGGTCCCGGAGCCCTCCGCACGCTGTCAGTGTCAGTCGGAAATGAAATGCAAGGCATAACTGTATACACCGTAATTTCTAGAGCAAAGTGTTCATCAACAGTTGGCTGAATCTAGTGAAAGAGCGGAAGCAATCAGAATGAGGCGTTGACTGTCTGCGCCTCAAAAAGGGAAAGATTACCGTATGTAATTGTATCATGTTTACGCCCACTCAGCCTATTGGGGCTATATTTAGGAGATCCCCAAGATCAATGGACGTCATCGCTCAGCAATTATAAAGCACCACTGTACGCAGCGCTTCGCTAACTTTCTGTTTCTCAGCGCTTAACTTTTTTTTCCAGAATCCTCGGGCGCCCTTAAAATAGTCATCGTCGCTCGGTTCTTGTGCATATATCTTGCATACTGCCTCCTTGTCCGTCTCTCCCGTCTACATTTCTTTACTTACCCCACGACACCCAACTGCTGCCTACGACCGGTCCGTTCCTGTCACCCGCCAGCGTCATCCACGGAACGCCTACGACTGACCCCCGGGTCATCCGATACAACAACTATGCCTCGCTATTCTGATTCTCGCTCGTCTATGCTGGACTCTGACTCTGAGTATGCCCCCCGTGAGTCGCGCGGCCGTCGCAGCGCCGCAGTCCTTGACCGACCCTCACGCCGCTTCGAAGACGACCGTCGCTGGGACGCCCGCCTGCAGGATTTTGACCGCGATCGATACGCCCTAGCCCCTCGGCGTGCCAGTCGACACCGCGACGATGACTATATCCCACACCCGGGGACCCTCACGCGCCAGGAGCGCCGCCATGTTGAGAGCCCGCCTCCGAGGCCGAGAATGCTCCGAAGGCAATCATCTCTTGATACGTACGATCGCCTGCCGACCCGCAAGATAGATGAGTACTACCGAGGGTATCTGCCCAAGACTGCGCCTAGTCCGCCGCCGCTCCGGCGCAGACCACGGCGGGAGGAGTTTGTGGCTGTCCCGGTTCCGGAGCGCGAGCCCAGATACCGTGAGACGGTTGAGGAGATCAAGCCCTATCCGCGAAAGGGAAAGACTCGCATGCCGAGGAAGATGGTGCAGACTCGTGCGATTCGCGAGTTTGGGTATCCTTATGAGGAAGAGGTATGGATGAATCCAGGCTGGTCGAAAATGCCCTTGCTATGCTTGGTGCTGACGGATTAATCGCTAGGATGACCTGGTCATTATCCAGCTTGCCCTTTCGAAGGAGCAGATTGATGCTATCATTGAGAGAAGTCGCGAGATCAAGCGGCAGCCTGAAGGTACTGCCCACGTGCTATCATTGTTGAGACTTTAAGCTGACTATGGTAAAGCAATCCCTATAAGAGCACGATCTCCCGTCCGAGCGACATCCAGGCACAGACGAGTCGAGAGGCTCGTCAGAGAGGATTACGAGCCCAGCCCCAGAGCTAGCGAAATGCTGATCATCGAACCCTCACCCGATCGATACCTGTCGCCCTCTCCTCGCCGCGCTCGCCCCGACTATGAGACGACTACAACAAGGAGGACTACGTCACGCTCGCGCTCTATCTCGATTGCACCGCGCCGTCGGCGGTACTCCTCGCCTCCGCGCATGGTGATGGAGCGCCGGTCTGAGCACAGCAATAACCCTGGACAGCTCGCCATGGTCATCCGACCGAAGGACAGCGATAGCGATCTGGAGGACTATGAAATTGATAATTACAGGCCTCCATTCGACCCAAGCACTGCGCTGTATGGTGATGGGAACGAAGAGGAGGTTCTGGAGGTCAAGCGCGAACGCAGAGGTATGTTCCGCCTACCACTTTCTCAGCTGGATCTCAATTAACGCCCGATGTAGGACCACCGGCCCGGACTCTTCGTCGTATGCTTGCAACGATGACATAGTCGTCGGACACACCAACTCAGTCACGATTCTCTTTTGTTTCTATGGTCTCGGTTGATTCACGCTTTAATGATTTCTGTACATGATAAGACGGATGGGAGTATGTGGGATACCAGGGCACGGATTCATTTTGTCTCTATTCTATTCTAGCACACGATACCAATACAACCAGACTCCAGAGTACTATGACGCACTCATACTTCGTAAATGTCAGTCACGTGCCGATATCCCCTGCATGTGAAAACGTGGCGGTGCAAGGCGGTGCGTGCACCCGGCGGGAGGCCTCGACCTGCTCAAGTGTCCACTCCCTATCCCAGCTATCCCCAAACAATCTACGCACAACAGTCCTCCGTACCTCTTTGTTATTCCTCAGATACAGACTTCCTTTATCCATTCTTCTGACCAGCTGGACTGCGGTGACTATCGATCATGGACAAGTTCCAGGCTTTCGGCAAGAACTTCAGGTAAGATAGCAGCCTACTACATGTTTTATCTCCACCAGGCAGCTGTTTGTGCTGTTCTACTCCCCTTGCTGTTACCATGAGGAAGACTGACTGATGGAATTTTTCTCCGACACAGTGCGAACTTCTCGCCCTTCGCTGCGCGCACGCAGCAGTTGATCCGGGAACAGCTCGGTCAAGTCGAGGACAAGACCCAGCTCCCCGATGAGTACATTGAGCTTGAGAAGCGCGTGGATGCGCTGAAGGCTGTGCACCAGAAGCTCCTCCAGGTGACGTACGTGCTGGCCAAACCTTATTTCTGCTGTCTTCGGGATAATAATCCGGTCACGCTTGCAGCTCCCAATACTCCAACGAAGCCTACGACTACCCTCCCAACATCCGCGAATCCTTCAACGACCTCGGCCGCACCATCAACGAGAAGGTCGCTCTCCTCTCGCAGGCTAGCACCCCCGCCGAAGCCCAGGCCGCTCTGACTGCTCCCCCCGCCGCGAAGCCGCAGCCCAAGACATTTAGCCATGCCATTGCGCGCGCCTCGCTAGCTGGCTCTCAGGATCTTGCGAGCACCTCCGCCGGCGAGGACCCGCTCGCCAACGCATTGGAGAAGTATGCGCTTGCCTCGGAGAAGGTGGGCGAGGCCCGTCTGGCGCAGGACGCCCAGATCCAGTCGCGGTTCTTGGCTGGATGGAACACTACGCTTAACACGAACTTGATGTTTGCTACGAAGGCGCGCAGGAATGTGGAGAATGCTCGTCTGATGCTGGACAGCGTCAAGGCGAAGCATGGTGCTGACCCGGAGAACTTGACCGAAGAGGCTCGCCAGGAGATTGAGCAGGCGGAGGATGAGTTTGTTGGGCAGACGGAGGAGGCTGTTAGCGTTATGAAGAACGTCCTTGATACCCCCGAGCCTCTAAGGAACCTTGCGGACCTTATCGCCGCGCAACTCGAGTACCACAAGCGGTCCTACGAGATTCTTAGCGAGCTGGCTCCTGTCGTTGACTCGCTCCAGGTCGAGCAAGAGGTATGGCAATCCCCACTCCAAATCATTGCCGAAAACTAACAATTCACAGGCTAGCTACCGCAAGAGCCGCGAGGGCGCTTAGACGAAGACCAGATGAGAGAACGAAATTGAACATGTTTCATTCCTGTCTATTCTATCCTATCAACCACCTGTCTCTCCCCTTTTCCAATCTCTTTCTTCTTCCCACTCAGTTCACATGTTCGTGATCTAGTTACTGTACTTGGACTTTTAAGGACGTATGATATCCCCAGGGTGGGAATGTGGTTCTCATCACTTATTCCTTAATCAACTTCTTTACTTTTTCCTCTGTTCCTTCTCACAAGTAGATCTATGCTAGATCTAATTATTGAAATGCAATCATAGCAATTTTATTGCTCTTACCGCGATGCAAAACACAAGCTTGCGGAGGAGTAAGTACGTACCTAGTTGTGTATTGCACCGCCACTTGTCCGGGCGGGCACCAGCCACATTCGAGCCCCATCGCAGTCTGGCGTGGCAGTATCGGGGAAGCTCTCATCAGCTTCATTCAAGCATTCAGACCTCCGCACGTCCACGAACCAACATAACATCGACTTTTCCACGGCTACATTCGGGCGCTCTAAAGCACGCATTATTTCGCTCGATTTTACCGATCCCCAGTCACTCTCTTGGCGAGCGAACCATCCCTGATCGAAACCGACGTGGACCTCCGCTCCGGCATCACCTACCCTTACCTCCGAACCAGTACACTCAATCTCGTCCGGAGCCTCGATAAACTCATCAGAAGACTCGGCTGGTCCAGTCTTTCTCTTCACTATCATCTCCCGCTCAATCCCGCGCATTATAGCTTAGAGAACCATCAACAATGGCAAACGGGTACGACTACACCAACACCGCGCATTTCGCCCCAACATAGATACAGAATGCTGATTAAATGGTGAAAACAGCTGGAGTCTAATCATCGGCCTCATAATCGTCGTGGCTGCTGCCGTCGCAGCGTGGGTCTTTAGTCCGAAGGGTGATAATCAGACGTATGTTGCCCACACACTTGTCTCTCCCTGCACCCCTCGTCGGTAGAGTCCATGCTTAGTGGATGTCGGATCAATGATGAATAATGGGCTTCTGGAATAATGCTAATGTCGATTGTGATGCAGGCTCTGGCGCAGCACGCTTATTCTTTCGCTTGCGAGTTGTTATCTTATGTGGGGTATGTCTCTTGCACCCTACTCTCTGCCTTTCCTAGTTAGAGAGAGTTGGTATTTTGAAGTGACGATTGAAGCTAACGGGTCAATAGCGATTACGTTCCTGGCGCAGTGGCACCCTCTCATTGCGCCGAAGAGGGCGGATATCCGGCCTGATCGGGTGCCGCAGTAAGAAGGGGCTGTATTGATTTGGTTTAGGTTGGATTGGGTTGGATGAGAACAAAGGGGCCTGGGCTGTGAAAGGTTGAATTGGGTGATGACTGATATCTCTATGTACAGTGCATAGAACAAGTGGAGGGGGAAATAGATTGAGTTGAAGAGGAGCATTTCTGCATGTCGGTGTCCATGCAGGACGACTTATGTATACCTAGTTATTATTATCTATTTCCTACGTGGATCTTTTCTTTGTGAGTTCGGGTTCGAGTTCAAGTAATCTATATCCATTGAATTACAGCTTCTTGGCCATACTCAAACAATAATTCCCCGCCCTTCCATGCAATATACTAGTTCAGCTCCCATAAAGAATATGTTATCCAACCCCTACAGCCCCCAAAATAACCCTCTGAACAGTCCAACGAGCCATCAACCCCGCAACAGCCAGCGCCATGGCCCTTAAATACCCACATCCCAGGAGTATATAAAGTGCCTCAATATTACTCAGCAGCACAAGATGCGTATCCGCTGCACCAAGCGTAAATAGAGAACTGAGCAGGTCAATGAAGGACGCGATATAGCTGTGCGGTATGGAAGAAGGGAGAAAGCGGAGGAGTGTTTCGAGGACTGAGGATGTAACGGTTGAGGGGATGGAGTTGAGGTTCGGGTCTGAGTTTGATGTGGTGGAGGGGGTTGTGGTGCTTGCGCCGGCGCCGGCGGCGGTTATTCCGTGTAATGCCTGTTGCGCGAGGTTCGTATGAGTGGCGATGCTCGCGCCTGAGCCGGAATCTGATCCGGTGCTTAAGGCGGTAGAAGACCGGTTCCCGTCTGGACCCCAGATGACGAGGAGGATGGGGAAGAGCTTCGCGCAGCTGCTTACGAAGAGAGCGGTGCTGATAGCAGTCGGGCTAGGATGCGACGGCGGGGAGATGGTTTTAAGGGTCTGTATAGGCGCCGTCGAAGCGCGCCTTAGAGGAGGCGGTAACGTAGAGAACGAGTCGCGCGGGCTAGACGGTTGACCAGCGGAAGGCCGTTGATTCTCTAAACCCGGTAGATCCTGCGCCGCAGACTGCGGTGCAAGCTTAGGCGGGCTTTGCGTTTGCGATGCTGCAGGTGCATTGCCGGTGTTTCCTTGTTGCGCCTGCGGGAAGGAGGGGAGGATGGGTGTTGTTGGGTCCGAAAGGACAGAGGGTTCGGCTTGTAGTGTGCCATGTGGTTGCCTATTTGGTGATGGTGTGAATATCGAGGCGAGAAGGCGGATTGTAAGGTGGTGGGCGAGAGTTGCGAGGGCGTTCAGAGTGAGGAAGAAGAGGTATTGGATGATGATGGGGGCGCGCGAGAGGAAGGTCGATTCGATGGATGGGGACTTTTCGATGCGCGCCCAGGTAAGATAGACGTCGAAAAGCAGGAGAAGGACTCCGAGGCGCGTAATTGATGGCTTTGAGAAGCAATGTCAGTAGGTATGTCAGGTCAACGAGCCGGGACATCATACATCGAACTTGTGGTCATCGCTTTCAAGCCGGTTAAAGAGGAGATGGCGGTACACCTTATAAGTCAGTCAGAGTTCAGCAAATGGAACGCATTATATACCTGCGGCTTTATCAAGACAAGATCAATGAATATAACCACAAAATCATATTCAACGTATTTGTCGGCGAATCGCTTGCACCGCGGACATTGCGTCAGGCGCACGCCCTTGCCCAGGGACCGGTCATCGGCGCGACTGTAGGCGCTGTACAGGTGTGAGACGGGGTACGAGCACTCGATGCAAATCGGCATCGTCAAGGCAAGCCCATGCTGGGCGATTCAATGCAAATCAATGGTATGGTGTAAAGGAACTATGCAAAGGGGAAAATGTGGCTCCTGTTGATAGACGATAAGGCCGAAGGCGGTGAGATTGATAAAGAGAGCAGCCACAAGTAAACAGGTAGGTACAGTTGATGAATAGTATGTCCAATTTTCAGGTTCTATTGTCTATCTCTATGTGCAATTGATATATTGCTGGTATATAACTCAATCGATAACCCCGGTATCATCCGCCCAGCTTGGTTGAATGCTTCGACAAACAGCTTCATAGTCGCGGAACATCTGCGGCTTGTCAGGGAGATCAGGAGTCGTCCAGAACATGGTCCAGTTGGTATCAGCGAGCTTCCAAGTGCCCAGCGATCGCTCGAAGTACCACTTGTTCACCGGGTTGTCTTTCCGGCTTCGCCAACATACTCCGTTGGGGAAGCAAGTGCGGACCATAGCGTTGAAGACAATGTCTGCAACACCACCTGCGCCTTGGCTCTTCTTGAGGACTGCGAACTTGTCGAGATACGGCACCATTCTGGCCATACTCTCTTCGCTTCCGTCGTCTGGCACGCCGGGCGGTAACTCCCAGGTCAGGATGGCACCGCCTTCATATTCTCCGGCGATGATCAAACCAGCTAGGCGACCGTTTACCCGGTTTAGATAGTCCTTCACGTCGAGCTTGCGGTTGAAAGAGTCTTCAATCAGATGGACAAGGCGGGGAAGATCAACTTCGGGATCTTCAAGAGTCATGTTTGGCCGTGTCTGCGCGGTCCACATCTGGACACGTGGGTTCGGAATAAGACTGACGGGCATACCTCGCTTGACAAACGTGGTAGGAGGAGCGGGAAGGTGAAGCGAGCCGCGCGCCCGTCGGCTCAGAGGTAGTGAGGATGAAAGTAAAGGTTTGTCGGTAAGAAGGTTATGAATAAGGGGGTTTCGCTGTCGCCGAGTGCCGACTGATAGTTCAGACTGGCTTGCTTCTGATGAACGTGCCGAGTTGGCAACTTCAACAGGGGAAGTAATGATACCAGATGATGCAGAAGGAAGCATAGCTAGAGCTTGTTGGGACAGCCGTAGGTTTTGCAAATGGCCATCGATAGTGCCTTCGCCAACGCTAAGCGACATGAGTGCTTGCTTTGATGGCGTAGATGCAAGCTCGGTGCTGGCAACCTTTGAGAATGGATTGCTCTCCGCTATAGAGTCGGCAATCGTGGTTTCGCTCTGCTTTTCAGTGACTGGCTTGCGAACTTGAAGCAGCTCGCGCTCGATGTTGTCGAACTCTTGGTCCAGATTGATGAAAGCGTGAGATGTTTGAGGGCCTCTGAAAGCGGGAACGCCGCCCAGAGGGTCTAGCAAAATCACTCGGTCCAAAGAGACCTCTTTCTGTAGATCACCAATCTTTTGCGCTGTATGCATAGGGTCCTCATCAGGATCCGGTGTCAGGGCCAGTCCCGCGAGCTCCTTCGTGAGGGCAAGAACGGTGTCATCGGCGGGTACTATCACAGCTTTGGGTGTATCTTCTGTGTAACCAATCGGTCCAACGATTAGAATATGGCCCTCTCGCAACGGGCCTAGGAGCTGCTTTCGGGACGAGACTGTCGGTACATCCGGAGTTTTCGCCGAAAAAGACAGTACTGAATCCAAGTGTGATGATTTTGAATCCGGCTGCGCATCGACTGCCGTCGCAATGCGGCCAACCTGCTCGAGAACTATTTTTCGCAGCGTGCTAGTATCACCCTCCGAGCCGGGATCGACCACAACGCAGCACGCCATGCCCAGTCGGTTGATTTGTGAGAGCGTCCTAGCAACGCCATAGAGAGTCGTGTCGTCCAGAAGCTGCGGTGTTTTGAGCTTGACCAGAGCGAGATGCAGTCGCTCCGCATGTTCTTCACGCGCCGGTGCCGGAGTTGAGTCATGGCGGAAGACAGGGCTCTGATATACCGATCGCGATGCGCCGTAGAATGACCCCAGGTTGACACCGGACGGCAGCGACTGATTCAATCCGGAGGGCAATGACTCTGCGACGTTCTGTTCTGTCGGTTTGCTCGGAGCTTTTTTGTGGGGCTTGGCTTGGTGTTGGGCCTTGAGGCGGGCCAGGTACGATTTTGCTTCTCGTTTTGTCGACGCGGAGTTAAGCAAGCTCATAAAGAAGTCCTAGCACCAGATATACATTAGCGCAACCCCAGACGCAATTAAAGCTGTATAGCATACCCGGTCAAGTAGCTTCTCTTTAGCTCGACGACCGAGGCGGTCATAGCTCTTGCTTGTAGACGAAAAGTCGGCGCTCTGGTTGACTCGGCGATCGCATGACGAAGAAAAGCACCGGCGAGGGGTCGGAATAGCTTCATCACCGCTCCCTACAATAGCTGAATGCAGCTGCAGCAAATTAGTACAGGTAATAGACAATCACATGAAAGAAAAAAGGTGTCCGGACCTTGAGAGGGCTCTGCGTAGCCCGCGACCAAGCGACGGCCCTTGAGCTCATGGTGTAACGCTGAAGCTGCTGGAAGCCTAGTAACCCATAGCAGGTACAGGAACAAGCAGACTATCAGGCTCCTCAAGGAACCGGGATGACAGAGAACATAGTGTGTGGGGGGGGGAGCAGTTGGCGGTCGGGAGGAGAGAAATAAAATGGGTCGACAGTTATCGTGAGGGAAAATACGTGAGTCAATCATGATGTGCTCCGCTCTCGGCTGCATTGGGCTGTCCCGAGGCCGATCACGCTCATCGTTGCTACTACGAGGCATTTCTAGATACGAGGTTTGTGATTGCGTGGTTCAGTTGGTTCTTAAGGCCATTTTTCGAGTCGAACGATCTATTCCAAAGATTAGGGAAATGAGTGGTATAAGGACCTATGTAGGGAGTGTTATCGCATACACCGCATAAACACATGCCACGTTCTGGAGGGGCTCAAATTATATATCACAAATCGCATCCCACGCAGATGGCACAACACCACTAGTACTCGACATGACAATGTGACCAGGCTGAACTATAATCCGTTTCTTCACAACCTTTCTCAAGCGCAATAAAATATACTTCACAAATAGTGGTAATACTGACGAGAGCTCCATCCTTTCGCCTGAACATTTATCAGGAATCGGTGAGAAGACCGAGGCAGTGCTAGTCATCTTCGCCGATTGTAGGGTCTAGCTTAGCATGCCCGATAGAACTTCAAATAGCTCTCAACTACATAAAGCACGCGCCGCCGCTTCAAAGATTGTACTATGGCTACCTCATTACCTCGAACCCTCCGTAGAGGCTACGGCACCATGTCTTCCAAACCGGGGCTGCTTCTAATCGGCCGCCTTCAACACTGCCAAATAGAGTGGGATACCCTCGGAACCAAGTATAACCTTCTTCAATTTCAGGGAGACAGACAACAATTCCTGAGAGATTGCCAGTCTGGGGCATTTGACGGTGTCGCGGGCCTCTACAGGACCAACTCAATCGCTGATACCGGAAACTTCGATCAATCCCTTGTCTCTCAGCTTCCGAAGACGTTGAAATATATCGGACACAATGGAGCTGGTTATGACAACATTGATGTCCAGGCGTGTGCGGCGCGCGGAATACGCATCTCGAATACACCGAAAATCGTCGCCAATGCAACGGCGGATGTGGCCATGTTCTTGATCCTGGGAACCCTGCGATACGCGATGATCCCTTTGGAGGCAGTACGAAATAACGAGTGGAAAGGTACTACACCGATTGGCCGAGACCCTGAAGGGAAGATCCTGGGTATTATTGGGATGGGAGGGATTGGACAGGTACGCATGTCTATACCGAGGCTCAAGTGACAAGCTGACTAGTTCGAGGCGCTCGCTCGGCGAGCAAGGGCTTTCGGGATGAACATTGTCTATTATAATCGCTCGAGGTTACCGGAGGCGGAAGAAGGTGAGTCGAGACTCCTCCATCGAGTTGAGTGGTATCTGATCGTTGAAGGCGACGCGAAATATGTGACCATGGACGAACTCCTACAGCAGTCCGACATTGTCAGCTTGAACCTTCCATTAACAGCTGCGACACACCACCTCATCTCGGAGGCTGATATCAACAAGGTAAAAGACGGAGCAATCATAATAAATACTGCGCGCGGCCCTCTTCTAGATGAAGAAGCATTGGTGAAGGGTCTCGAAAGCGGTAAACTGAGCTCAGTGGGGCTCGATGTCTATGAGCACGAGCCAAAGATCCATCCGGGACTGGTCAAGAACAAAAAGGTCATGCTTTTGCCACACCTCGGCAAAACGACGGTAGAGACAAAGCGGGAGATGGAGTTGCTGGCGATCAGAAACCTGGAGAGTGCGTTGGACAAAGGAGAGCTATTGACCCCGGTTGAGGTATAGTAGGTCGAGTGTAGAATAGATAAGCAGCGAGTGGAGAGATCTAGTTAGCAGATAGGCACCAGGTCCAGTTGATCCAGTGGGCAGATAACGCCCTTCAACCACGAACCACTACAGCGACTGCTGCCCCGCCATCCTTGTTGAAAACTCTTCAAACTCAATGCACTGCAGGTTAGTAAGGCTATTTCCTTTAATATAACTAGCTAGGTTCTAGAAATAATCTCTTGCATGCATGATCTGGCTAAGCGTTCTCGGCCCTCGATTCAGTGTCTTCTGATTGCAAGCCTTATCGCCTGCAGCATTCGCGACCCACCGGTGGCCACCAGCCCACCACCAACTCTGGTCCCGACGCATTTTTTCGATCGGATTTATCTACCGTCCGCACAATCGCTCCTTCCAGGCCTTCTTGCAGACTGCATACCTCTACCACCACTGTCTGTCGTTCGCTCACAAACACACTGTCTTGTTATATATAAGTCAAACTCATTCTCTCATCGCCTGTGTTCTTACTCCACCCCCCCTGCATCTCCAAGCCATGTCGGACCAGTCACATCACCAATTCGCAGACCACCCCATTAACGGGCTCAAACCCCTGTCCAACGGAGAAGGATTTTCCCTGCCGATCACCGGTAACGATCTCTCGCGCTCGGACGGCTATGACCACTCAGATGCGATGATGGCGAACGGACTTCCGCTGGACGAAGAGGAAGATGACGACGAGGAGGAGGTTGACGAGGACTATGTGGCGGTTGACCACGATGATTTGAACGAATATCCTTACTGGTTTCGCCGCCCACCGGTGCACCAGCCCTCGAAGCTCGACGAACTGCACCCTTTTGTACAAGTTCTGACCGAGTCGAACGTCGACGACTGTGTTGCTGTGGAGGAGGCATTCCCCGAGAACGAACGCTGCACCAGAGACAAGGTAGATACCAACCAACTGCACTGGGAGTTTTGAAAGTTGCTGACATGCTAATCAGTTCCTCTATCGCCTGGGAAGATGTCCTGAGCTCTGCCTCGGACTGTTCAGCCTTCCGCTCCTTGCCCAGGACGAGCCAAAGCCTCGCCCTACCCTTGTCGGACATATCGTCGCCACTCGCACGTCGACACACAACGTGACGGATAAGACTATGGAGCTCCCAGCGGACTGGAAGACTGCGCGCTCAACAGTCGTTGACGGGGAGGTCGTTGGCCACGATGAGTATGGCAGCTCGATCGCTATTCACTCGCTCGCGGTTCTCCCCGAACACCAAGGGAAGCATGTTGCCAGCACATTGATGAAGTCTTACATTCAAAGAATCCGTGAGGCTGCCATCGCAGACCGTCTTATGATCATTGTCCACGAGAACCTCATCCCGTTCTACGAGTCTTTCGGATTCGAGAACCGGGGTCCCAGCAAGTGCCAGTTTGGTGGTGGTGGCTGGACAGACATGGTGAGTTTATAACGTGTTCAAACATTTAGATTCTCTGCTAACGGATCACAGACGCTCGAGTTCCGGCCGGAGTGAGCTGGCCTGACAGGCTTTAGCTTTGCTACGATTACTTTCTTTCGCTTTTGACTAGCATACCCCTTTTATATTCTCTATTCTCTCGTTCACATTCGTATTCAGTTGTTGATGCATGCTCATGGATTGTTTGGTCAGTGGTCAGCTTAAAAAGCAATGGAGTTTCTGGGGCTACGATGATACGATCTGCTATGGTATGATGGCCGGATTGGTTTGGTCAGGGCAGGCTCGGTGTTTATCATAGATACGGTTGTCAAATGTATTCTCGCCAGCTACCCATGCAGTATGGCGTAGTAGGCTTGTAAATGCACTAAATTGTACCTGATTTGTATTATTTTATGCTCCTTTTATGCTCGGTTAGAAATTGCAGAAACCCCACACTTGCTCACCGCCCGCCAAAAATTCTGCCTCCACCGCCTCCCATATTTTTTTATCGATCTCGACTGGTCTCCATCCGCCTCATCGCAAGTCGGGTCACCTTGCTAGAGCCTTTTTTCTTTCTTTATTGACTGACTCTTGATCCGGTGCCCATCATGAAGACTACGTGGAAAGATGTACGAATCTATGTCACCGTTGCTCCTTATCGAACAGTTGAAACTGACGCTTTCACCGCTTGATAGATCCCCCCGGTGCCCACCAACCAGGAATTCCTGGATATCGTCCTCAGTCGTACGCAGCGACAGTTGCCGACTCAGATTCGTGCGGGTTTCAAGATCAGCCGTATTCGAGGTACTACAGCGCTATAATCTTTTGTCCTGGACGTCGAACTGCGCTAATCCAAAATTCTTCCAGGCTTCTACACCCGTAAGGTCAAGTACACCCAGGAAACCTTTGGCGAAAAATTCCAGGCTATCCTGGAAGGGTTCCCTCGCCTTCAGGACATTCACCCTTTCCGTAAGTTCTGGCGATTGTTACAGCTATATGTACCCCTCTCACAAGCGCAGACAAGGATTTGATGAACACACTCTACGATGCCGACCACTTCAGAATCGCCCTCGGTCAAGTTTCGACTGCGAAGCACTTGATCGAAACTGTATCTCGCGACTACGTCCGTCTAATTAAATATGCTCAATCTCTGTTCCAATGCAAGCAGCTCAAGCGCGCCGCTCTCGGTCGTATGGCCACCATTTGCCGACGCCTCAAAGACCCTCTCGTTTACCTTGAGCAAGTCCGACAACATCTTGGTCGTCTCCCAGCGATCGACCCCAACACCCGCACACTCCTTATCTGTGGATACCCCAACGTCGGAAAGTCTAGTTTCTTGCGCAGCATTACCCGTGCGGATGTCGATGTTCAGCCTTATGCTTTCACCACCAAGAGTTTGTTCGTCGGTCACTTTGACTACAAGTACCTCCGCTTCCAAGCCATTGATACTCCCGGTATTCTCGACCACCCTCTCGAGGAGATGAACACCATTGAAATGCAGTCCATCACTGCTATTGCGCACTTGCGGTCCGCCGTGATGTACTTTATGGATCTTTCCGAGCAGTGCGGTTACTCTGTTGCCGACCAGATCAAGCTCTTCCACAGCATCCGACCGCTGTTCGCCAACAAGCTCGTCTTCGTCGTGGTCAACAAGATTGATGTTCGACGACCGGAAGACCTCGAGCCCGAGCTCCAAGAGCAGATGGAGGGTATGCTTAAGACTGGTGATGTTGAGATGCTGCAGCTGTCTTGCACTACCACCGAGGGTGTGACCAACGTCAAGAACGCCGCCTGCGACAAGTTGCTCGCCGAGAGAGTTGCTCAGAAGCTCAAGTCTGGCTCCAACAGCGCCGGTACTCCCGGTGGCAGACTCGGCGATGTTCTCGCCCGTATCCACGTCGCCCAACCCATGGGTGGTGCTCAGCTCGAGACATTCATTCCCGACGCTGTCAAGAACCTCAGGAAGTACGACAAGAACGACCCCGACCGCAAGAAGCTCGAGCGGGATATCGAAGAGGAGAACGGTGGTGCTGGTGTCTACAACATCGATCTCAAGAAGACATATGACCTGGCCGACGACGATTGGAAGCACGACAAGATCCCCGAGGTATGGAACGGCAAGAACATCTACGACTACGTGGACCCCGATATCGAGGCCAAGCTCGCCGCGCTGGAAGAAGAGGAAGAGAAGCTCGAGAACGACGGCTACTACGAGTCCGACGAAAGCGTCGAGGACGCCGAAGACGCCGACACCCGCATGAAGGCCGATCTCATCCGCGAGAAGCGCACCCTGATGAAGAACGAGGCTCGCCTTCGCAAGTCTCTCAAGAACCGCGCAGCCATTCCCCGCAGCGCAAAGGCCAAGAGACTTTCCCAGATGGAGCAGGGCTTGGATGCCGCCGGCTACGACGGTGATGCTGCCGTTTCCCGCGTCCGTTCTCAGAGCCAGCACCGTGGCCGCCCATTGACACGCGGCAACGAGGATACCGATGCCATGGACGTCGACATGAACGACCCCCGCCAGGCCATTGCCCGCGCCAAGGGCCGCGCTCGCAGCCAGGCTGCCACGAACCGTCTCCAGGATGGTGTCCAGGACGAGACCGCCCGCTCCAAGGCCGAGCGTCTCGCCAAGCTCAGTCAGAAGAAGATGAACCGTATGGCCAGACAGGGAGAGGCCGATCGTCACCAGACCGTTTCTCTTACGAAGCACTTGGTATGTCCTCCACCTTTTATTTTTTATTTTTATTTTTATTTCTATTTTTTTTTTCACAATTTGCTAACATACTGTTTAGGTCGCCGGCAAACGTGGCATGGGCAAGACGCAGCGTCGTTAGACTGCTTGTCTGTCCTCGATCTATTGCATTATCTGCTTGCCGCTACGATACCGATGCTCCGCTATCTCCTAATATCTTCACCTTCACCTTCATCTCTATATCCGTAGTAGTACTCTACATACTCGTCATGATCATGGTGTCCCAAAAATCCACGGCGTTGGGGAGGTCTGTCATTTGTGTTCTTTCGTCTCGTCTGCGTCTACGATATCTTGTCGCGTCTTATAAATAGCTTAGCTATCAGGATAGAAATATGGTCTTTCCTACTGCACTCAATCCGTCTAATAAATTTATAGCCGGGTAGGTATGGCTCCGGATCACGTGCCGTGCGCCTTCTGCCCCACCGCGTTGTTTATCAACGATAAGATCATAAAGTAGACCTTCGAGGTCACCATCAACACCTCTCTGTCTCGGCGACCCGATGACTGTCAACAATCCTGCAGATTACGAGGTCCCTTTCTGATCTCGTCATATTCCCATTGTTATGTTGTCTATGTACGGCATTGGCCTAATTACTACTTGGCCGTCACCCAACAGGGAGAATCGCATTCTGCTCGATGACAGTGTCCGGTTCGAAGATCCCTAATTCCTATTATTGGGAAAGACGACATAGGTTATACTATGCAAGCACGCCTCAATCTAGTTTATTTATGATCCATTATAACTGTCTAGTCCATCTCTGTACGTGTCATCCACCCCCACTGGAATGGTAGCTCTACTTATGCAGTAATGTTTAGAATATGTACACGAGTGCAGCGTCGGTCCATTTGGGTTTTCACTGATATTGAGAAGCGTCCAGGTTACCGTCCTGAAGAACAACGGACCGTGTGCTCGCTCTGGTCGCGTACTTCGAGCCCTTCTCGACCTCGTTTGCGGTCAACACGAGTACCTAGAACCGGAATACCTATATACTACCGCCGAGGCATATTGAAGCCACGACTAGACACGAGGATAACTGGAGACGCCGGGAAGACGGGGGCTATCCAACCGTTTACCCTATCTATCTATCAACCTATTTCAACCTACATCAAAGCTTGTCTTGAGTCCCAGGTTACAACAGCATAAGACCGGATCTCATTCCTCCCAAACCCTCTCCAGCACCCATATACTCCAACCAAGCACCCCCAATCGACCAGACGTCCCAGACCGTCCGCATGCTTCACAAGCATCCTTTTGGCAGGATGGCACTTGACATCTGCCCCCTTGCGCTCCTTGCACTGCACCGAATCGAACTCGCGTTTGCAGCCGCATGAGTATTTTATGAGGTTTAGTTCGCATGTTTTGAGCCGCTAAGCAGCATAGAAGCTCGGGCCGGCCAGGGATGGGAATGTCAACAAGACAGGGCATTGTCCAGTAGTCCCGTTTTGGGTCTCAAGAATACCGGGCAAATTATGACCATGGTCCAACAGCATGAGCAGATTAACACCCTTCACAAACACGAGTTGAATGGATTGTGGTCTAACAAACGCCGTTTATATCGACCGATCTGTAGGCCTTTGAGACCACGGAGATCTTGAATCTCATTACCTTGATCAAGACAGGCTCAAGGATACCGCAAAGGGTTCCTCTGACCCGGAAAATTGAGCCACAATCTTGTTCTGTGAACCCTTGTAACCACGATACTTGTGATCTTCAACGAGCAGACCCAGTATTATGTGCCCATGCTCATCGTTGCACTGAATTCGCGCGCTTTTGTCTTATAGTCCCTTCGACAGCGTGAGACGCGCACCGGCACGGAGGGCAGGAATGAACGTAATAATTTGAATGATTCATTTTAGAATGCACATTAGATTGGTCTCCAAAAAGCCAAGGGCAACCTGACCGCAAAAGTTCGCCGGGCCATTACTAGGGATATGAAGATGCTTGGGACGGCTCTTCAACTTGCCAGAATCTAGGTGCTTGTCACTCTCTTCTGAACTCTGGAGAATAGGTAGCTAAACCATACATTGACTGAGGACACATCAATTCGCTCTAGCTGACTCGTCGTGGAGCCGCCTTTGATGATATCCAGCCTCTGTCTTGGAGCGTCGGAAAATTTTTCTTGCAACATTGTTAGGATCCTGTGAGGCCCGCAAGAAAGATCGTAAATCTGGTAAGGTAGATGGACTGCCTGGCCTGTACTAGCTTAATACCCGGGATGAAGGACCCCTTGATTTACGGATAGACTAGTGCCCTTGGTACTATCAATGTTCTCTGGGCAAGGAACTGTGCCCATATGATCTTGGGGCCAGACTCATGGCTTGGGGTGGCATTGAGTAATGTTTTCCGTAGGTTGCCCAACGTTGGACATAAATCTCGCGCACCATATCTTCCATTACTTGGTGACGCATGTTCAGACAGTACCCAGCGGCAGGTTCGTCCGTGTGCTTGGTATAATGCGGCTCGCGTGACAATGAGGGTTTTGTTGGACCATGTCCGTCAGGATCGTCAGGAAGAGATACAGAACCTCTACATCAAGATTGCCGTCCCATCTAGAAAGGATCGGTGGGGAAAGTCAACTGATAGATAGTACGACAGTAGTTTGTCTAACCATGTATAGGAGCCAGCACGATGCCTTCTTCTTAACGCATCCGAGATTGAGTGAGACTTTGTATCGGCGTTAATGAGCACCCGATTACATAGTACTTTCATTTTCTTTCTCATGCGGTTGATGCGCGAGGCAGCGCTTTCCTTCGTCCATTGTTCCTCGTTGGGAATAGGCATAGGATGTCCCGATTACTGAGGAACGACCGATAGTCATAGCTTCGAACGGATATCCCCAGGGGTGACCTTTCTGGACGTCTCGCCTTATGAACAGGCTCTTTCGCAGATAATTCGTTCCTCCATAACACGGTTGTTGCAAGGCTTGCTGATTCACTGCGACCCAGGAGAATGCACCATGCCCGGAATCAAGTGCCCGGATCTACCTGCTAAATGGCTCCATATGCAGCCAACCCATGGCATAACCCCCTGATCCCAGCTCCTCGACCATGGTCATATAGTGCTGCCCGAGCCACCAGGACTTGAAATGTTTTCTCATCCGTAGCACATCGGGCATCTTGGGCAAACGCACAAATAGCCCGGAATAATAAATCCGCTAGTGAAGCCATATCCCGTATGCCATGGGCACGGTCCGTATCTCTTGGTAGAAAGAACAGCACAGGGCCCATCACGATTGCCCCAGATCTTATCCCGCATACAACCCTGCTATCCAGTAAGCTTGTTGAAGAACTTCATCTGTCCAAATTCTGTAGAACCCTTCTAGGACAAGGACTGCGTTGACCAGCGGGTGAAGTATCGAGACCGGCTGGAGGTCTGAATCCATCTTCGAAGGGAACCGTTTCCGAGGGTGTGCACTTGCCCATTGCACATCCATTAGCGCTCATACACCTGGTTCGTCGCCCACTAGGTCCAGCAGGGACAATGTATCGGCCGAACTGTATACAAAAAAAAACAAAAAGAAAGAACCGGAAACAAGAACAACATGACCTTCATGGTGATCTACTCTACAAACAACAGCTTCATCAGCAACGATCACAATAAGCCTTGGAGGCAGACCCGACTGAATTGTACGAAGACCTGGTGGATGGGTTTCAGGATCTCGAGAGTGTCCATCCTCAGTGCTCAACAATTTTGCCATAGCCTCGCTCAACGTCCTCGCTTCCTCGTCCCCCATAGGGATGGTAGTTTTTGAGTCGAAGAACTGCTCCAGCTCACCGAGTTCAAGATCGTCATCAAGACCGCTCCTGCTTAGGAGTCTTGCAATCCGGTTGCAGAGATCACCGACGTTGTCAGACTGGGTGCGGACTGGACTCGGTGAGACAGTTTGGATAGCTGGTTGACTATCTGGTGAGGTACATTCACTGTCAGAGACGACCCGGACACGAGACGATCTCGTCTCTTGGAGTTTGATGCGTCGCCGTGGCCAAAGCAAAGCACACCAGACGATCCAATTGTCACGCTCGCCAGATACATTCGAGCGATATTCGGCGAAGTAGAATACCTCGCCGGCTTTAATGTTGAATGCCGCGAATAGACACGATTCGTCTTCGGATTTGGTCAGCGCGTAAAGCTTCAGACCCCCGCTGTTTTTCTATGGCTCTGGACAGACGGGCGTGACTGCGCAAAGGTGGCAGCCCGTATGATGAATTCTTGGATAACATTCTGCGTTACGTATGTGCCACCTGCGACGTTGCGAGAGGCCCCATGGCCGGTATAGGTATCTGGAGTTGGTGTACGGAGTGTGACACCCTAGGGAGAAAGAAGAAGGAGAGAGGCAGGAAAGGTGGGCGATGGCCGCCTCTATATAGACGTCGGGCGAGGGGGATCGGTGACTGGTTTTGAGAGAAGAAGACTTGACTAGACCATTACCTACAATGTGACTGGAAGAGTCAAGGAGAAGAGTGGGAACTTGCAGTTTGAGCAACGATACCGACTACTGCACCCGGACGATGAGCCGACCACGCAGTGTAACTAGGGCACGATACACTTTATGCCTGAGGCACAAACAGCCCCGCAAACAGCATAGCGCCTCGCCAAATCGACACTAGCAGAGGCTCAGCGAGTTGCATCATCATCGCAGTATATAAGCATGCTACATCTCTGCGTCTTTAATCTCTTTTTCTTTTCCTTTCCAGCTCTCTTTGCCATTTGGCTTAGATCAAGTGTAGTATCTGTTCTTTTCAGTTTAATCTCTGAAAGTGTTCTACTGAACACAACATTGATTATTCTTATTTTTGGTCTCCGCGGCGGGGCCTCTGTGCTTGCGCATGTTCTGCTGCACTGTGTCATCAGGCTTTGCACTATATCCGATTGACGCGACTTTTCATCACTCTGGTCGGTATACCGGCTGTTTGGAGAAGAGTTTCTTGTGGCTTCACGCGTTTAGTAGCTTTCTGTATGTTGATGGCTAGTGTATATGGTAGTTCGAGAGTAGGTCACAATGTGTATTTTAGATTAATTATTGTTTTTATATACCGTACAGTAACCCGAAACGTGATTATATTCCCATTCACAGCGCAAGGTACGCATCCCGCTGCGTCAACATCCATGCGAGACTGCCCGACGCGACAAGCAGCGGGCTCACGAAGCGCCCCTTGAGCTGTGCGCTGCCGAAGATCAACCACTCGGCGACAAAGTGTAGCAGGGCAAGTCCAAACGTCGACGCCGCCATATTGTACACCGGTGCGTTGTTCATGTTGTAAGCGGCCGTAAGGCGAATGATTGCGGAAAGGAAGGTCCAGGTGCCGAACAGTCTGGAAGAGTGCGCGTTGGTGTGCGGGCGACCATCGGCGAGGCGGCCATTGTAGAGCTGTGCGGTGTAGGCTTCGGAGAGGTAGGCTTGGGCGCTGTTGGCTGCGGAAACGACGGAGACCTAGCTAGCTGTTAGCTTGGGGAATACTGTCCGCGGTGGGCGTCGCATACCAAGACAAGCCACTTGGGGAGCAGGCCTTCGAAAGGAGGGAGGTAAGACTGGAGCTGGTCCATTGTCGTGATTGTACTCTGAAAGTGTTCAATTGAGCAATAATGTGAGGTTGTGTATAGGGAGTTGAGAGTTTCCTTCGGTTTATTGTTGAGTCTGGATGGGGAATAGCGGGGCGACCCCGTGATCCGGGACAGCCTAGGCAATTCTTTTGGTTGAGCGTCAATCCCCAGCATCTTCCGGTACCATCGCGCATCGCTCTACATTTCCCTACGTGTCGATAGGATCCAATCGCCATGGATTACGTGAACAAAATCTCGTCCGCAGCTTCGGACTGGGAGTTCAACTTCGCTGCCGGCTGGCAGAGCGTCGCGGCTTCGGTGCTGCTTGCGACTGGAGGCTGGTTTGTTGTCTCCCGAGTTTGGACTTTTGTCAGGGTCCTTGCTAGCTTGTTCATCCTGCCTGGAAAGTCGGTACGTTGCGTTGGAAGATTCGGTATACCTTATGCGAGCATTGTACTGATTGTCCTCTCCAGCTCCGCTCATTCGGTCCTAAGGGCAGCTGGGCGGTCGTCACAGGTGCCTCCGATGGCTTGGGCAAGGAATTCGCTCTCCAGCTCGCTCGCGCCGGATTCAACATCGTCCTCGTTTCTCGAACCACTTCTAAGCTGATCGCTCTCGCCGATGAGATTACCGTCAAGCACCCCGCCGTCCAGACCAAGATCCTGGCGATGGACTTTGCCCGCAATGACGACCAAGACTACGAGAAGCTGAAGGCCTTGGTGGGAGACCTTGACGTAGCTATCCTGATCAACAATGTCGGAAAGAGCCACAACATCCCCGTTCCCTTCGCTCTGACTCCCGATGACGAGATGGCCGACATTATCACAATCAACTGCACGGGTACCCTGCGAGTTACACAGCTGGTCATCCCAGGAATGACCCAGCGCAAGCGGGGTTTGATCCTGACCATGGGCTCGTTCGGCGGTCTCCTCCCGACTCCTCTCCTTGCTACCTACTCTGGAAGCAAAGCGTTCCTGCAGCAGTGGTCGTCGGCTCTTGGCTCCGAGCTTCAGCCGCATGGCATTACGGTTGAGCTGGTCCAGGCTTATCTTATCACCTCCGCCATGTCCAAGGTCCGCAAGACTAGTGCTTTGATCCCCAACCCCCGCACGTTCGTCAAGGCTACCCTGTCCAAGATCGGTAACAACGGTGGCACGCCAAGCTATGCGTACAGCTCCTCGCCCTACTGGAGTCACGGACTGGTGGCGTACCTTGCCACGAGCGTGGTCAGCCCTATGAGCAAGTTGATCATGGGCTACAACAAGGGCATGCACGAGTCGATTCGCAAGCGTGCTCTGCGCAAGGCTGAGCGCGAGGCCAACAAGAAGAGTACTTGAAGAATACACTCTTCAGATCTCGGCCGAGATCATGTTGAATGGTTGAACGAGGCAAGACAAGCTATGCATGAAGATGCATGAGAATGCAAAACATTACGTCAGGTACATAATCACACATGAATCATGGACCGTAGCCCACAGCCATCCACAACGGCAGGCGCGCCATATTTCTGATTCGACCGCTTATATAACTTGAGACTACAACTCCATACTTTAATGCAATAATTTGACAATCCGCTCCTGAACTCATCTTCTATCCCGTCTCAACGACAAATCAAGTCCATACACATGGTGCTGTTGCAGTTCACGTGTACATACCACGTACTCGCAGTGTCGTAGATACGACGTAGTCATGCAACGTCCTGCCCTGTGCACGACGCAGAAACGCAGATCGGTAGCGTAGCGAATGGCATGCAAAGACCTAGGGTTTGGAAACAGTATGCCGCGCATGATGCGGCCTGGCCAGAGCACTCGCAGTGCCAGGACCAGGAAGGAAAGTTAGGCGGAAATTTCCTTGCCTGAGCGCTGGACGCGAGCCGCGATGCCGAACTGAAGGACAACAACAGAACTAGAAACTTCTGACTTCTGGGTCTAGACGGCGCCTGTATCAGAATTTTTGCACTAGTGAAAATTGGCGTTGGATCGCTGGCTCCTGCGCTGTTTGGCGTTCGGCCACCTGGTCTAACGTCGGCAGTTCACCGTGCCTGATTCCCGTGGTCGTGAGTGTGCTGATTCGGCCCGATGATAAGATCTTGTCACGCCACGGACACAGCAACAACGCATGATCGAGATCAACTTTGAGCCTATACAGTAAACAGGAAATCACGACATAGATTCTCGCCACCAGATCTAGACAATCGTAAACAATCGCACCACCCACCACTCAACTCTTTCCTATGACTCGCTGTCAAACCCAGCTCAACGCTTTCCAAGTCCCGATCCCCAACCAACGACGTCGGCCAAGCGAGTCCAGATTCTGAAATGGCGCTTCGGCTTGCCGTTCCAATTTCGTTGAGGATCTTCGGCGTGCAGTCCCGACTTTTTCCCGTGGGACCCAGTTTTTGTCTTGAACAGGCTGGATTCAATGGATTTCACCGCAGACTAGTCTGGGCTAAAGCGGTGGGGACGTTTTGAAAGGGCTGAGGCTTGGTTGAGGTTGTTGATCCAGCGAGATTATAAAAGTTGAGCACTTATTTGGTGGTGTTCTAGTATACTCGGTAAAATAGTTGGCAGGAATTAAAAGAGTATACTGATCCTATACACAGCATGCTCACAGGGAGAAAAACAGGTGCACTGCTCTACCACAAACAAAAGATTAGGAGCATAAAATCTCTGAAATGGACTCAAACCAAGACAAGACTAAAAAGTCCAAGACATGCACCAAGTGGGCCGCATCCACCCCTCGGTGAAGCCTTTCGTGACATGATGAGCGCAGAGCAGAAATTTCGCACCCGAATCGGCACACCGAGGGCAGTTTCGGAGTTCCACTCTCAGTTTTCGGCTTGCCGAGAAGCACTCGGCTCGGGACCACAACTGCACCGCCAACACCAATGCCGTGCGTCCAATATTTCGTTATCAAGACTCACCCACTGCGTCGAGAAGTATATTAACCTTGATGGTAGCTGCTTTGGATTGCTCTCTTTCTTCTTTCTTCACCTGTTGTTTGTTGTTGTTTACGACGGTATCCCCTGCGTCCGTGATCGCCAGGAGAAAACTCTTTCGGCGCACCGTATCCACATTCCACTCAGCCTGCGTGCGACTGCGGATCTGCCGCTTTTCGGACGAATCCACATGTAGAAACTCATCGCGATGACGGCGCCGTAATAATCCAGCCATGACTGAGAAAAATAGATTCTCGCCGCGAGGTGACAAGACGCAAAGTGGAGCTCTCTGTTTCTCGTCAGTAATGACACCCGCGGGTTTTCCTCGACTCGCGTGTTTGGCCGTAGATTAGCCGTCGAATCACCGTCAAGCTGCCAGAACGTATCTCCCCATCTCGAGCCCTCGACCAGGCTTCACGCCCTGAGCGAGAAAAACACCGTTTGTCATAGCAGGATCCAACCCCTAGACAAGTTAGAGGAGCCAGACCACGCGACACGGTCAGCTGATGGCACGCGGTTTTCGATTTCCTGATCAGTAGTGTCTTGTAACTGTTGTTGGTGCTGCTGCCGGGCCTTCATCGTCATCGCCTCGAGCCCTTTCCCCACCGCGCATCCCCACCGAATCTCCAGGGAAGGATCAGAGAATTCTAGTCATCTGCCGAACACGTATGAGATTGCCCCCCTGTGCCAGACTTCAGCCAGACTGGCAGCGTGCCTCGCTTCCCCTTTTGGGGAGCCCGGGGCCCGTTAAGATCCGGGCCCCCATTCGGTTCAATTCGCCCGTGGAGTCCCCAATTTTAGTAGAACGAGGCCGAGTGCCGTTGTAACTTGCCCTCGCTCTCCAGTCTTTGCCTCCCCGATGTCCCCGTACGTAGCCCGAGCCTCTCATTTGTCCATGGCACTCTACACGCCTCCAGAGTAGGCACTCTTCACGATAATTAAATGTCGCGTCGCTAAATCGCTTGTCCGGGTTTTGTCCCTTGGCTGGCCCCGGTCTCTTCCCCGGCTCTGGTGTCCTGTGTCCATATAATCCCCTCCGCCCTCCCACACTCTGTTCTCCCTTGCGTCCACTCCCCTCCTCTGTTTATTTTTTTTCACCCCTTCGAGTTCTCACCTCTTTTCTCTCGTGAGAGTCATTCATCATGGGTGTGAACATTAAGGACCTCTTCAAGCCTAAGGCTGAGCAGCAGGAGCACTCTGAGGCTACTACGCCGTCTAGGGCTAACTCTACTGCGGAGAAGGACAATGGCCTTATCGACGACAGCCCCGTCAAGTACCTGACGTGGCGGTCGTTTATCCTTGGTATTGTCGTGTCTATGGGTGGTTTCATCTTCGGTTACTCTACTGGTTAGTAGTTGATTTTCTTGTTGTGGTGGTGCTTGTCTAACTGGTGCAGGTCAAATTTCTGGTTTCACTACTATGAACGACTTCAAGATGCGCTTTGCCGAGCGCGGTGCCAACGGCGAGTACACCTTCAGCAACGTCCGTAACGGTCTGATTGTCGGTCTGGTATGTTATGCTTCCCATAATAATTGTGGTCATGTCTAACTGATGCAGCTGTGTATCGGTACTATGATCGGAGCCCTCGTTGCCGCCCCCATTGCGGACCGCATTGGTCGTAAATTCTCCATGTCCTTCTGGTCCATCATCCACATTGTCGGTATCATCGTCCAGATCGCCACCGACGACAACTGGGTTCAGATTGCCATGGGCCGTTGGGTCGCTGGTCTTGGTGTCGGTGCCCTCTCCAGCGTCGTCCCCATGTACCAGTCCGAGGCCGCTCCCCGCCAGGTCCGTGGAGCCATGGTCTCGGCCTTCCAGCTGTTCGTCGCCTTCGGTATCTTCATCTCCTACATCATCAACTACGGCACCGAGACCATCCAGTCCACCGCCTCCTGGCGTATCACGATGGGCATCGGTTTCGCCTGGCCCCTCATCCTCGGTGTCGGAGCCCTCTTCCTCCCCGAGTCCCCCCGCTTTGCCTACCGTCATGGCCGCATCGACGAAGCCCGCGAGGTCATGGCCAAGCTCTACGGAGTTGAGAAGAACCACCGCGTCGTTGTCCAAGAACTCAAGGACATGAAGGACAAGCTCGAGGAGGAGCGCGCCGTCGAAGCACCCTGGCACGAGGCCTTCACTGGCCCTCGCATGCTCTACCGTACTCTGCTCGGTATTGCGCTGCAATCCCTGCAGCAGCTGTCCGGCGCCAATTTCCTCTTCTACTACGGAAACACGATCTTCACCTCCACCGGTCTCAACAACTCCTACGTCACCCAGATCATTCTCGGCGCTGTCAACTTCGGTATGACTCTGCCTGGTCTCTACGTCGTCGAGCACTTTGGTCGTCGCTGGTCTCTTATGATTGGTGGTGCCTGGATGGCCATCTGCTTCTTCATCTGGGCTTCTATCGGCCACTACGCCCTTGACCAGGTCAACCCCCAGGCTACGCCCAAGGCCGGAACTGCCATGATTGTTTTCACCTGCTTCTTCATCGTTGGCTTTGCTACTACTTGGTAAGTCCACTTGTTTTTGTCCCGGGCCCGTTCGGTTTCCATATCCGGCCTCACATGCCACCCCCCCTTCAACCCACCACAACTTGCTCAAATCAACCCCGATTCCTTCCCAAAGTACCTCAAACACTCGCCATCGCCCACAAAAGCTAACAAATACCAATAGGGGTCCGATCGTGTGGTCAATTTGCTCTGAAATGTACCCACAACGATCTCGCGCGATGAACATCGGTATCGCAACGGCCGCCAATTGGACTTGGAACTTTTTGATATCATTCTTTACGCCCTTCATCAGCTCATCCATTGATTTCGCATACGGATACGTCTTCGCGGGGTGCTGCGTGGCCGGAGTTTTGATCGTTTTCTTCTTCGTCAACGAGACGCAGGGCCGTACGCTCGAGGAAGTCGACACCATGTACGTCCTGCACGTGATCCCCTGGAAGAGTGCCTCCTGGGAACCAGATGCAGATGTCGTTCGTGACTTGCATCCTCCTGCTGAGAGCACCAAGGCTGAGGGTGCGGGGCAGGGTGCTGCTGAGCATGGCGAGCAGCTGCCTGAGCCTACTGAGATTCGGGAGTAAATGCGCTCGATCAAATGGGAACTAAACAAAGCTTGTTTAATGCCTTGATTGAGTGAAGAAGCATTGATGTTATGAGAACGCGTGGAAGAGACGTCGAACGTCGAGATTAAAGTTTGATATTGCATTTTCGGGACACGTGATTTAGGGTTTGCGATTGCTTGTATAGTATATCTTATAGTATAGCATTGGGTTGGATAGACATTGAACTTTCATCGCTCTTCATATTTGATTCCATTCCATTAGTAGCTTCTTTGTACTCGAAACGCTTGTATCTGGCGACTTCGTCGTTGAGCGACGAAGGTGTTCTGGCTTAGGGGTAGGTTGTGGTATGGCCTGGCCGGGGGCGAACTTCGTGACCGACCACGGCCCAAATGAACGGCAAGAAAAAGCGTTTAATTGTTGACCATTTAATGCCTCCGAATTCTAGATCACCTAAGGAAGTTGAGAGCACGCTGTACTCGAGCCGTCAAAGTGCAGATGGCACCTGCACCAGGACGCGGATTTCTGTTCCATCACTCTACAACATATCCTTCGCGCTACCGTATGCCTGGTCATAGACAGCTATATGCCTCCCGTATATTGCCGCTGGCGACCTCAAGTTCACTCAATGTACCCTTTCCATCGAACTCGCCCATCCCTCAAAAGATCACGTTCCTCGCCACCTGCTGGTCCAAGATTAGATGGTGATACTTAAGCGACTTGTACCTAGTTACAATACCTGGCCACACAACACCCTGCGAAGACGTATCCGTATGCGAAATCGATAGCCCTGGATATCAGGGCGGAAAATTTACCCGGAAATTTACTGTATACTACTAGAACGTCAATACCTATCACTACTACCCAGTCATCGCGACTACAGTACTTACCTACCACTATCGGGGGTAGATGGGTATCACCCTAGCCTAGCGTAGGGAAGAAAGCACCTCTGCAGACGATCAGCTCATCTCGCCACGTTATACCCGCTCTTTAATGAGGGTTTGTTCGCTTGGCTGATCTTTGACCACGGTGGATATCAAGCATGATATTCCATGTCCCAAGTCCAATTTGCGGTTGTTGCGATACCGATGTCCAACGCGCGAAATCTCAAGAGTTGAGGATCTAGTCTAGCAAAGTCGAGCAGAGCCATCTAGCATCACATATATACCAAGTTATGCACAACTACAAGTACATATTGAACGCTCCCCACTTGTCCAAATTCGACAGCACCATCTCAAGCCGAACAATCAACTCCCCTCATAAAATTCGTTCTCCACAGCACTCGGTCTGAGTTCTCGCGGATTCGCAAATGCCATTGTAGAGATATTAGTGCGGTCTTCTAACAGCGGCAACGTCGCGCCCCATCCATGCCGGTTATGCATATTCGCTAGGTTCGCGGCCAGGAGGATATCCTCTGGCGCCCACCGGATGAGAGCCCATTTCGAGTTCCGTCTATACTGCCGGATAACGTACACTGGTAGGATTGTTCGGTCGTTATGTGCGGTTTCGAAGTTATACTCGTTGTTATTAATGTCCAGGACTAGGAAGGTCCGATCAGTCCATATACCGATTGCGAGGAAGCGGATTCGTGGGTCTGTGGAGAAGTTAGGGAAGATCTGGGATATGAACTCGGCTGAGGAAGAACGGTAGTCGGTGCTGTCGAATTGGGCTGTTTTTAACTTCAGCACGAGTCGCTTTGGGTCGTTGGTTTGGAAGACGAGGTCGCGGAGGGAGGCGGCGGAGAGGTTGGGGGAGGCCATCTGCGCCGACGTAATTATCATTAGGCTTGGTTTCGAGAGGCTGTTAAAATCGAGGATTTTGATCTTGTTTATAGATCTTTGTATCAAGTATCCCTGGACTAGGTATCGTGTACTACACGGGTAGGCAGCAGCCGCCGACGATCCCTTGATGCGTCTGGGCATGCATGATCTTAAACCTAGACAAGGAAAGACCAGGGCAGAATTTTGGGATCGGCTACGACATAAATTGATAAGCGGATTACATGGTTGCTTAATGAGCAACGTTAGTGCTATGTCTTCATTCGGAGGCACTAGTACATTGGATCTCTTCGAGTAGCGTTGCCATGATATATATCCTGACCACATAAAAGCTCGACACCCATACACGATGCCGTCAATTTCGCACGCATTCATCGCAAGATTAAGCCTCCTTATCCTTGGCAAAAGAGCTTCCATTATAGCGCCAGGACCGGCCTCGCTAGATTTCCGAAGGATTGAAGTCGTCGACCCTGTATAACCTCGGAATGGTCAATCTGGAAAAAAGAGATCTCGAAGTTTAAGGTTTCGACCCCAGACGGATACGGTTTTCAGCCCTGAGTCAAAGGTACTCTAGACCGAACACGGTATCCTTTGACGAGATCATGGCTCTCGGTCTGTATTCTCCCGAACAGCCGGAGTCCCCCATTTCATGTACAAGTGCCGGGTTGTATTATGTAGATTACCTGGGCATCGCTAGTGTGAAGAAATGCCGGTCATCGTCAAGGATTTCTTATCTGCTTCAAGCAAATATTTCGCGTTCTGACTCGAAGATGTATTCACATATTCTCATTTGACTGAAAGCTATTCTCGTGAAAGTGTAATCTGGGGATACCCCAAGCCAACCCCACGGGGACAATGACACCCCCGCTCGCAGTTTCCATCCTCGGACCAAAACCGCTGATCTCGGTCTTTGCCCGATCGTTGCACCATGCTGAACCTGATTAAATACGATCAAATCCCCAGTTCTGCGTGACGTCTTCATCGTCTCTCACTGACTACTGACTCTGTCCCTCAAAATGGTTGGATTTTACGCTCTCGGAGTCGCGCTTTTTGCGGCTATAGGAACTTTTCTTTTCGTACGACTTAGAACTCCAACTGCGTCGAATAATCTGTTAACTGACTACAGGGCTTTGATACCGGAATCGCGACTACAAGTAGGTTCTTCACGGAGAATTTGTTGCAGAGCTCCGACTAACCTTAATAGCTATCGCCCATGAAAGCTGGATCGAGTACATGAACAACCCCTCAAAGGGTCTGACTGGCGCAGTATGTGATCTTTGAACTCCTAGCAGACTGAGCTAATTGTCTTGGTACAGGTCGTCGCCGTCTACATCGCCGGTGAAGCCGTCGGAGCCCTCTTTCAAACTGCCGTCGCCGATAAACTGGGTCGTCTCCGCTTCATGGAATTGATGTGCATTATCGTCACGATTGGAACTACAATCCAGACTGCTTCGGTCAATATTGGAATGTTTCTTGCTGGACGTGCGTTGGCTGGTATTGCTGTTGGGTGAGTCTGCTGAACAATAGAGAGCTAGGAGCCCTAAGTGGCTACATACTGACGTTGCTATAGAGGCATGGTCGGAACGGTCCCAATCTACCTCAGCGAAATCTCAGACCCCCGATACCGCGGTCTTATCGGTGGTATCTCTGGCTGTGGTATTGCGTTTGGAACGATGGCCTCGAACTGGGTTGGATATGCGTGCAGCTTTGCCCCATATGGCGCGGTTCAGTGGCGCCTGCCTCTGGCTATTCAAATCCCCTGGGGTATCATCATGTTCATTGGTTTGATGACCTTTATGCCCAACTCGCCGCGTCATCTGATCCGCGCTGGTAAAGTTGAGGCTGCGCGCAATGAGTTCAGTCGTATTCGTCGCGATCTCAACTCGCTTGAGCTGCGCCAAGAGTTTGCGCAAATGTTGGCGCAGATTGAGTATGAGAAGGAGCGTGAGATTACGAGCTATAAGGAAATCTTTAGGCTGTTCAGGCATCGTGCATTGGTGTATGTTCCCCATTCGGTATTGTTTAGCCCTGACCGTCTGACCATATTAGATCTATCGCAGTGCAGACTATGACTAGTCTGACCGGTGTCAATGTTATCCAGGTATGCCAAGCTCCTATTCTCTCTTGCTGATGCAGTATTCTAACGATGAGCAGTACTACCAAAGTAAGCCGAGACTCTAGCCATTCCATACCTATCACTAATCCTGGAAGCAATCCTCTACAAATCCCTCGGCATCGATGCGCACACAATCCTCGCCCTAGCAGCCGTCTACGGCACCGTCGCATTCCTCACAAATGCCCTGACGACAAAGTACCTCACCGACCAGTGGGGTCGTCGGAAGTATGTAGCTCCCTTTGATTCCTTGCGCCTTATGCTAAGAAGGAGTAGGATGATTCTCACCGGTCTCGGCGGCATCATCCTCGTCGAGATCTACGCCGCCGTCATGCAACGGGAGTTCCAGAACACGGATAACCGGATCGGCAAGGGATTCGCTATTCTGGGGATTTATCTCTTTGTTGTGATTTACTGTATGTTTTTCCCACATACTATTCCGCAGTGCAAGAGAACCCCCGCTCATATCCGCTAGACGGCATGCTCAACAGCACGACCTGGCTCTACGGCGCTGAAGTCCTCCCCATCGCCCTCCGAAGCAAAATCATGGGTCTTGCTGCTGCGTCGCATTTTATTGTCAATGTTGCTAGTATGTTCCTACCCACTTTAACTTACTACTACAACTCCTTGCCAGCCTATGAACCCCTAGTCTGAGTAAATGATGCTGATATTTGATCTCCAACAGTCACAGAAGCAGGGCCCAGCGCATTCGCCAACATCCACGAAAACTACTACTACGTCTTTGTCGCATGCACGCTATTCTTCTTGGTTATTGCGTACTTTTATTTCCCGTATGTCATTCCACCTAATCTCGCTTTCCTTCGCGAGGGAAGGTATAAAAAGCGCAAAGCAGAATCTAACAGTGCCATAGTGAAACCAAGATGAAGACCCTCGAAGAAATCGCCGCCTCGTTCGGTGACCGCGTCATTGAGGCCGATGATGTCGATCCGGATAATAAACCCGGTGTTGGGGTGCATGTTGCGCATGAGGAGGAGGCGCGGTAGTGCGGTACTACCTTGGTAGGTGGCACTTGGGCACTATGGTACAGCAAGTACCTGAAGGCGCATACTACCCTACGAACCACCCAACTTACGTAGGTAGTACTCCTACCTCGGTACACCACCGCTACCAGTGACGGGAATCACCGAGGCCTACCAGGCGAGACTATCTTGCAACCTAATCATATAGGTGGTATCTTGTTGACGCGGAATGACAATTTCCATGACTTTGATGCTCCCGTTCGTAGCTTGTATTGTAATATTTTATGGAACAGAATGCCTACTTTCGTAGCAGATTAAGATCAACGAGCACTATCTTCAGGACTTAGCTTGACTGCTAGTACCATCTCCCGTCCATACCAAGATCCCTCGCCCAGAAAAGATGAAGCACCTAGCCTAACAACCCGCATTGCCAAGAAAGCAGGTATACCCAAACTTACCTCGAGGAAAAAAGGCTGTGCATAACTTGAATGGGTAGTAAGCTGAGATCTACCCCCACCTTACTACTACGTAACCAAATGCTCGAATGCTCGCTCAGGCCCATTGTTGGCCTTGGTATGCCTTACCAAGCAGGGATTGGAGACCCTACCTAGCATGCGCGTACATGGAGGACAGGAATCGCACCTTCCATTCTCATGAGACCGCATCGTACCTTCCTATTATATCAACACCGTCCCCCATTGCGCCTTCCTATCTAGTTTCCGCACTTACAGAGAAAAAGCGACCGGGTCGACGTAATTCTGAGAACCATGGTTCTTTCCTCCTCTGGAAAGGAGTTGTATCACTTCGGCTGAGGTTGAGGCTGCTCGTATCCAAGACGTCCATACCTTACCCACAGCCTGTAGAACACGGGTAAATGGAAGCACGACAGCATCGCAGTGCATCGGGTTAGTCAGGCTAATCCCGGATATGTATTGGGCCTGATATCATGTATGACAGCTCTGATGGGTAGCCTACCAATGATATGGTCCCGTTATGTGAGGCTCCGGGGTTCTGGGATGTATGACGTCATTGGTGTGCCTTCTCCAGCGGGGATAGGACTTGGGGCTCCAGTTCGTGTGCCGAGGCTGGAGGTCTTTTAGTGATGTTGTGAGTTGTCAAGAAAGATTTACGACGCAAGTTGTCAGTAAACGATTGAGAAGACGCCAACTGTGCTGTTCGTTGCGTCTTGTGAAGTGGTATGGCGGTTTGCTGCCGTTTCGGCACAGTTTGTGAAAAGTTCTCGAGTGCCGATGTCATGGCGTTTCAAATATTGAAACAGATCGTAGATGAGACCGTGCTCTGTTGATTCGTTGAGTCGTTGAGGTACATACTGTGGGGCGAGCGGCCGAGGCAAGCAATCAACATGATTTCTCACTGCGAAAAAAAGGGCATCGGCATAAAAATCGCTCATAGCAAGCAAGCAATTCAGTAATGGCCTCGTATTGCAAGTGATGGGGATCCCTGACTCGAAGTTGTCTGTGCAGCGAAATAGTCCAGTCTTCCGGCCGAGGCGGATACGAGAAAGCTTCCAGAAGCGTGCTCCAACAGCACCGAGGCAGATCGCCAACGTTGGACGCACGCAGATTGGGTGCCTCGTGCATTATTCTCCGCTTGTCCGACCAGTCGAGTACCTGCTAGCAGTAGCGCATCGACGATGCAGCGAAATCTACATCTGCAGGTTCCCTCCGGGTTCTACTAATGATTTCACGCGTTGCGATGCGGCTCTGGGCTTAGAGTTCGGCCACGGACGTGAGAGCTGTATTCCCCAAAAAGGTTTTTCAATAATGCACTTTTTTTTGAATGGCGATCAGAAGCGAAGCGAAAGAGTTCGCAAAAGAAACCATGTTCATCAACGGTTTTGGTCTCGAGTGGAGTTTCATTGTTTGCCGCTCTGTATCGAAGCGAGTCTGGGCCTTTCAGGAACTCTGGAGTCTCTGCTGGAACATCCATGGGTGAGAGCAACAAACTGCCGCCAACCATGGAACAGCCGAACAGGCCCGCTGGTTGTTCCCGTGTGTTCCACTTGATGATAAACAATGACAATATCAGCAAGGAACTGGGGTCAACAGAGCGGGATAGACAAGAGACTCATCGCAAAACGAGGCCCAAAGTTGCCCGAAAGAGTCTTCTGACGAGCGGGCGTCGGGCGCTACCCACAGCAGCCTCATTTCTTTCTTTGTCTCTTTCTGTTTTCGTTCAAGTCGAGTAGGACAAGGAAATGGATAATGTAGGTAGACAGAAAAATTATAAGACGGAGGGAGGGTCGTCTTTCGCGGGGGTCGAGGGTTGACAGAATCCCTGCGTGTTCTCTAAGAGTGAGAGGAGAGACAACCGCCCCTACCTACCACTACTAAATCAGACCATCACGAGGTCTGCACGTGAGTTGCCTTTTCCTTCTCTTCTTCTCATCACAAGATTCCTTTCAACATCCTGTTATGTTCTGTCTATCCATCGCATCAGCAATACAGAGTCATCTGTCTGCCCAACTTCTACTGTCCAGTCCCTGATCGGCTAAACGCCTATGATCAGCCACTATATTCCCCTTCTGAACTCATCGCGTCATACCAAACTGCCTAGCCTCTGCCCCTCCATCTCAGCCCCAGCCTCAGCGCTGATATCATTCTTTCATCTTTCCACACCTCAGCCCAGCTTGCTTTTTCTACTGGCTTCTGCTCCTGTTATTCTCCAGTTTCAGATCTGTTCTGTGCGCCCGAGTCATCTTCCACTGCTTTCTATTGGCCCTGTCTCGTTGCGATCACAATCATTCTAGTCCATTGACTTAGCCTTGTTACCCCACCCCATCCCTCCATAGCCGCCGCGCATTTCCGGGCACTTTTTGCCGCCTGTTCCTTCGTCTCCCTCTTATCTTTCATCCTGCCACCTCTCTTCCTTCCTTCTTTCAACTTCATACCCTTTTTCCAAAACAGCCCCTCATGTCTTCTTACATGTACAGAGAGCGCGATCGTGAAGACGACTGGGACGAGCCCCGTTCTGGCGTCTCTGTCAAGCGCTACGTCATACCCCCCGAGGATCGAGAACGAGACCGCGAACGAGACTTTCTCTTTCGCCGTGAAGATTCAGGTCCCACCGAGCGAGAACTAGTTATTCGTCGCACAACAGAGCGCGAGGAGCCCATTATGGTCCAGCGCTACGAGCGTGGTACAGACTACGATCGCTCTGAGAGAGATTACTACGAGCGTGAGTATAACCTTAGGCAGCGCTGCTCGACCAGATGTTAATAATTTCAACAGCTCGATACGGCCACCCCCGCGAGTCCGACTACGAAATTGTCCACAGATCAGAAGTAGACCGTGAGCCGGCCTACTACTACCACCGCCGTGTACGAGAGTACGACAACGATGGTCGCCGCTTGCGCCGTGAACTGAGCCCTAGTGATTCCGTTTCTCAGGCCTCCCGCCGGCGCGACGACGACTACAGCAGCGACGACAGCATGGTTTATATCCGCAAAGAAACCAAGGAATACGATGACCCCCACCACAACCGTCACCTGGCCACCGGCGCCCTGGTTGGCGTTGGCGCTGCCGAGTTCCTCCGCAGCCGTCGCAAGAAGGACGGAGAGGAGGTGCATGGTGGTGTTGGCCGTCTCGGTCGCGATGTAGGTGCTGGTGCTTTGGGTGTTGCCGCAGTCGAGGCTGCATCGCGCGCAAAGGAATACTACCGCAGCAAGAGCCGTCACCGCTCGCATTCTTTCGACGACGACCGAAGCTCTCGCTACAGCCGCCACCACCACTACAGCCACAGCCACTCCCGCCACGGGCGTAGCCGAAGCCGATCTCACTCCCGCTCTCGCGCCAGGACATTTGCAGAGCTGGGCTTGGGTGCTGCTGCTATTGCTGGTGCCGTTGCTTTGGCTCGCAAAAAGTCGGAAAATGGCCGCCGCAGTCGCAGCCGCTCGCGTCACCACCGGTCTCACAGTACCAAGGGTGATGGTGAGCGCAGCCAGTCGCACCGCCGTAAGCACATGGCCGAAGCTGGCTTGGCCGGTGCTGCTGTCGCTGGATTGGTTGAGAGAGCTCGCAGCCGTTCGCGCAGACGCTCTCGCTCCCGATCTAAGAGCAAGGTCAGAAAGGCGCTTCCCGTCGTTGCAGCAGGTCTTGGATCAGCTGTGGCTGCCAACGTCTGGGATAAGAAGAAAGACAAGGATGCTGAAGAGAAAGAGCACCGTAAAGAGCGTCGCCGTTCTAGGTCGCGAGGCCGCGGCCATTCGGAAATGTACCCTGACCCCGGCCGAGACTCTGCTGGTCTGATCGAGTATGGCGATCATCCGGTACGCGGGAGCATTCCTGCCGCAGACTACTACGGCCGTCCATCCAGCTCACAGGGCTACCACACGGACGCCTCTGATCGTGTAGCTAGGCGCGGACGTGACCGCAGTCGCAGCCGCAGCCGTGCTCGGTTCAGCAGTTCTCCTTCCTCGAGCGAGGAGGACCGCCGCCGCCGCAGAAGCCGCCACCGACACCGCAGCCGTTCTCGTGACCTTGCCAGTGCTGCTCTGGCCGCTGGAGGTGTCGGATATGCGGCCCATAAGTACAACCAGCACCGCAAGGACGATAAAGAGAGAAGTAGGTCACGGCCACGTAAGTAGCCAACTAGTGTCAGATTACCAGTAAAATGGCCAAATGGCTGATCCGCTTCATCAGGTTATGAAAGCGATGCACCGAGTCCCTTTGAACAACCATACAGTCCTAGCCCGTACCCGCCTTCTCCCGCCGCCGGCGCATCCACAGATGGGTTCAGGCCCAATAACAGCTACTACCCGCCGCCTCCTGCTCCCATGACACCGGGTCCGGCACCCTATAACCCGGCCGACTATGCCGCTCCACCGACTGCCCCAGTGCCCCCGCAACAGTACAATTACCCTCCTCCTCCCGGGCCAAGTGCCTATGCACCCCAGCCCAGGAGGGCAGATGAGAATGTGAGTGCTGCACGGAACTTTTCCCCTCCAAGCACACAATACCAACCCTACGATGGTGTGTTGCGCAGTCACATCCTTGAGTCGTTCCTGTCTGACTTTCTGCCTCCAGGTTTAAAGGATTCCCACCGGTCACTGTCACGGTCACGCCGACGACATCGACGGTCTCGCGCTGGAAGTGAGCCGCCGCAAGCCAAATCTGTCGCTTTTGACGTAAACCCCCGGAGCCAAGAAAAGGGTGGATATGAGACAGATGATAGCGATACCACCGTCGAAGCAATGAGTTCAGGCCGTCATCGTCGCGGCCGTCACCACCGCCGTCACCGCTCTGACCGACGCCGGTATTCCTCATCCAATCCTTACCAATCAAAAAACAGCTCTGCCGATGATAAAAGCACTGCTAAAAGACAAAACAGCGGCCTTGAGTCTGATTCAGATGCTACGATCGACTTGCCTGACCGGTTCGACCGGCAGGGCCGTCTGCTGCCGGAACCTGGCGATGACCCGCTGGCCGATAAAGTTGAGAATCTTCTGAAACGATTCAACCGTGCGTTTGCATGATGATATGATATGATTTCTCTTTCCCTTGTCTTGGGTGGATTTTTGCTCGTTCTTCCCTCCATGATGATGTTTATGATTTACGCTACGATATGCTTTACGTGATGATATCTACATATGATTGACGGCCGCGATATGATGTTGTATATGATCCTTAATGATAGTACCCTAAGTTGAATGCAATTTTCTGAAGTTTGAGGATCCTCGAGGCGTAAATCGTTGCTCTCAATGCCTTGAAACTGCAGCTGCACAGGCTTACCTTACGCTCGCACAACTAATCCCCCATATACTCACCCCATCGCTACAGCCAGCTTTCGCATACTGTTTGTTAGGCACTGACTTATTTTTGAAAAGCAAACAAACAACTAGGTACTCGGGGAGAACGACCTGGATTCCAGGGCTAGCGAATCTCAGCGAGACCTCGCTCCGTTCAACCAATAGACCTTAGCTCCCAGCCAGATAGTTAAGCTACCCCCCACGCCCGGCCACATCTCATAAATACAGTCCCTGGCCACCAAATCTCATATCCTTGGCGCTGAATGTGGATTCGTGGGTCCATAATGGGCCGTCGCTAGTAGTATTATGCCATATAAATTTGCTGCCTATAGTATGCATTAAAGGGTCAAACACACATATATATTATTATATACCCCCACGCGGGAATGCTGATCATATTGGATATCGTGGCCAGGGACTGTACCAGCCCTAAAACTTTATTCCCTTATTCCTTAGTCCATGGTCCATGCCCGGTCCATACTACTTACCTAGCCCACCCCAGTCCCGGTGCTCATTATCGACGTTGCTTGCTGCCCACCATCCAGGAAATTATGGGTCGTAGTTGTAGTTTCTCATATTTTTTAAAAGAACATTTATTCTATATACCATTAAAACATCCTCTCTAGTACATACGACCACAGAGTGTTGAGAACAGGGCTTCCCGTCCGCTCAGCCGTACTTAAGCGATTATTATCAACGTGGCCAAAAGTAAAATGAGCCCCGAGTGCGTTGCTGCTTTTAGGGGGTGATGATCACTAAGACATAGGTCAGTGCAGGTGAGATGGGTGATAGCAGGGTGATAGCAGGGTGAGAATATTACCCACCTGGGTGGGAAAAGGTGAGAAGGGTGAGAAGGGTGAGAAGGGTGAGAAGGCAAATTTGAGATGCACGAGGCTAAGGTTGAGTTCTCATATTAAGAACTCGTCTGCTTCGTCCCGTTTTGCTCACTCGTACTCAGGGGCCCTACTTTTCTTGCTTTTCTTAACGTAGATTTGTGCCGTTCTTCGGGCAGGTAAAGAGTCGATCAAAGGGTCAAGCCAAGAGAGATAATGCTACTCCTTGAGAGCCAAGCTCCAAAAGACCAGCTCCGACTAGTATTGGAGTTCTGTACTTACCAGAGAGGAAAGAGTAGGCGTTTTCCGGGTGAGTGTCTATATAATGAGGACTTCTTTCCGTCGCATAACGACCCAGGTACCGCAGCTCATAAACAAACGATCTGTTGAAACTATTTTCGTTCACGGCCTTGGCGGGCACCGAGAAGAGACATGGGCGAGAGGTAAATCCAACCCATAGCCAGCTAAACTGTTACCTAGAGCCTTTTCAGAATGGGGAAACGACAAACTCAAGTGTTATTTGAACACCATATCTCGGAACACCCCGCCGTGCGATCCGCGCTTGTTGCAGGAAACGAACACTTCGAAGCTTGCTTGCTAGTCAAGCCAACCACAGCAACACTAAGTGACGTCGACAAGACCAAGCTAATTGACACCATTTGGCCAACCATCAAAGAGGTAAACACATGATGTCCGGCTCACGCAGTCAAAATTCATTACTCTGGTCCTGGATGCAGGAAGGTCGATGTTACGGGTTGGGATTCTACGCAGCAAGCACATCCGTGTACGATATTATGCTATCCGAGACTTCATTGAACATGGAGATATCAAACCAGACGGCTTGAAGCAAGCAGTCAAGATGCTGCAGCTGGAGTGAAAATAAGGTTCTATGATACAACATCGAGATCAGCAGATTGATAAGGCGTTCAACACCCCTATACTTGTTTTTGTGCTTTTCTGTTTTGGAAGCTTGTATAGCTTCATTTCAATCATTTCGGGATATTAAACGAAGGGGAGTGATACGAATCTATGAGATCATGTGATCACTAGCGGCGTGGCCGCTAGCTACTCCAACCCCCTGAGGATTCGACCCCTTAATAGAGATAGAGATACATCGTCAAGAAGAGTCTATCGAAGCAATAGAATTGAGCCCTATCGTTAAAGGCATCCGTTCCTTAGTAGGCTACGTGCGTGTAGTCGATACAGCTGTCATTCTGCCCTCTCCTTCCCCTGGGCCTGTATTATTCATTACAGAACCCGTGATCCCCCACCGCGTCACACTCGGGATCATGACTTGCAGGTAGTCGTGATAATTATACTTTCTACTATGACTTCTTCTTTTTTGATATTAGAATAACTTTAAGGTCCGCCTTAAGAAGGACATGCCTGAGCTCGGGCAATATCTTGGTTCCATGATTCGAGGACGCTCTTCGGTGAAAGACACGGATTATAATGAGACCATGCTAGAACCCATCGGCAAAGCAGAAGTGGACGAGACAGGGATCAGGAAAGGTGCATCTAGCCTGGTCACGGGGTCAAGGCGTATTCTCACAGCCTCGTCGCGCTGCCTCATCTTCGTTGCTTCCCTTCATCTCCTCCCTCCGCTTAGCTTTCCCCGCGGCGTTTTCTGTCTCACGATGTCGGTTGATGTTCAAAGACATACATGATGAAAGGACGCCGCCCACAACCCGAAGACTTCACGCTAGGATGGATCTGTCCCCTACCGCTCGAATTTGCCGCCAAAAAGCGCGCCCTCGACAAACTTTACGAGAACGCACCAGTACATCGGCAAGCACTGAAGGCCCGACAAGCATATATGGAATCACTGAGGTTTGACCAAATGGACAGCCGATACCAAACCATCAAAATGGCCCATCTAAAGACATGTTGAAGGCTACTAAGCTCTATAGAATACAGGACCTAGCTCTGCACAGAGTAGCTTGGTTAGTACTATAGATTCCTGTGAATCAAAGGCAAACCAGGTGTAGGCAAGTTAATCATAATAAAATTCGCATTAACAGAAGCTATCTAAAAAAGAAGTAAGGTAATGGTCCTGTTGTTCTTCTCTAATATTAGAGGTAGCACGCTTGAGAAGATAGCCAAAAGAATTTACCACTCCCTGGTCCTTTAGTTACTAGACAAGCTGCTAGACTTGCAAAGCATGCTTGATACTCTACCAGTGATATTAATGCATACTTAGACGCCATAATAGGACCTTAAATACCTAAAGTCCATGCTTATTGTAGCAGTCGAAAAGCTTGATTAGCAACCCTTGACTTGCTTTATTGTTGCTCTTAATAAATGTAATAAGAAGTAGGTACAAGACATGTTGTTATCCTTTAAGAAGTTAGGCTACTTGACATTAACAAACTACCTACAACTGCAAGCCTGCTTTCCGAGCCGTCTTTACCCTCATGTGACTGCCAATAATAAGATAGAACTAGTACTAGAAGACCAAGATAGCTATTAACAAGATATCACCTACTATGTCCATTCGGAACAGAAAGCAGGAAATAGAGCCAGGCTGGCTAGATAAAGGAGAATATTATTAAGAGAGCTTCTGGGGGTTTTCTATGGGTTATCCTTGCTGTTAAGGTACTTTAAGAGGAATACAATTGTGGCCGTATCCATGCGCTGAAGCGAAGACTAAAGGAATCATGGATGGGCTATATGAGTTACTGAACAATATCCTTACTCAAGATAACAACATGATAGAGAGAAAATTGCTTTCTTTGCAATGGATCCTGTACGCAAGAAGGGCATTAACGCGAGAGCTATTCTGCGATTTTGGCCGGGGCCGAACAGGAGCCCAACTTTTTGACCGACTGGACTGCTAAGGACATTGATGACGAGGATTTCATTTGCTGCTGGCTGCGGTATCAACGTCCAACCCTTCCTCGGTCGGGACGTGTGTTTTGCTAGTAGACGGAATGGTGGTGGTCGTTGCGATGGACGACGCAGGCATCGTCTTGTGGTAGCGAGCCGGTGATGGTACTTGATGGATTGAGGACAGTGGTGACGATGGATGCTCACTATCAGATTGATTCTCAGAGACTAACAACGTACAAGTACTTTCGAAAAGAGCTCGGCCATCCCCTTCCTCGTCTTCACTATCGTTACCACCTTGGAGATCCAGGTCGGCTGCCCCACACATCGCCGCGATCCTGTGCAGGAACCACTGCATTTCCAGTATTTCCAATTTTGGCAAAGGCATTTTGACAGGGTCCTCAGTTCTTATCTGGACTTCGTCGCCAGACTTGATCAGCTGGGTGGTTTCGTGGTTGAGCAAGCGCGCGTACCCTGGGCCTTTATCGCGGCCTTCTAGCGACGGCTTTTGCGACAGATCGACGAGCCCCGAAGGTGTTCCTTTTAACAGCCAGAAAAATCTGGCAGTGAGAGTTTTGCTGTCGTCAGAGATCATGATAGGTTCGAGCGCGAAAAAAGCCTTGGAGTGATAGCGATGTGCGCTTGGAGATAAGCACATCATATTATAACAAGCGTCGGTGTACGAGCCTTGCGGGAAAACACTTTGGTGCCAGGATTCTATTCGTTCCTTCGTCCAAAAGATCTCCATTATGCGCCATAAGTTCTCACGCGGTGCACCAGATGATAGAGTATAGTGCCTCAACGCCCAAGGGTAAATGTGTGCCACATCGTAAGTGTCGTCTTTTGATATGACGCAGCAACCATTATCTCGGCACTCGCACTGAGAAACGTGAGCCTCTTAGCCATTTGTTTCGGCTTTAGTATCAATTTACAGACTGTTTTGCCTCGAGGGAGCGTCTCGTGAGCGAGATTGGCGTGGTAGGCGACGAGGTTTCGGGGTCCAGTTTTCTTTTCTTGGAGGGAGGCTGGTTGGGGGACCCGGTCGGCGTAGTAGTTCCTGATGCAGCGGGTGAGGTTGAGGCAGATGCTGCGCGATCCCGACAAAGCCCTTTAAAGCATCAGCAAGAGGTGGTTTGAGAAAAAGAAGAGAAACAAAAAACATTCTCAGCAGGTTTGGACACTTACATTTCGCCATAATTCTAGCCGCGGAGTCGAAGTTTGTTAAGCTGGTTTCGACAACCATTGGTTCGGAATTGTCCACCAATGCTTTTACTCGTTCGAGATCAGCTACCCACAAGCATGCTCGCGTGAGTGGAGGAACGCGGCGGTCGCTCATACGATCAGCCAAAGCATCCAGAAGACGCTGTCTCTCCCCAGTAAACTCTTGTTCTGCCATTTTGCAACTAGTGTTTCACTGGATGGATTGGGCCAAGATGGAGAAAAGTGGAGGAATGGAGTGGAGGAGTGGAGGAGCGAACCTGAGTAGCGGAGTGTTGAGTGACGGATGAGTCATGTGATGAAGAAGATTGTGAGAAGCGATGGATGCTTGTCCTATTGGGTAACCGTAAATCCCGGGTGGTCGGTAGTTCCCGCGTGATCGGTAGTTTTTGTGGGAAATGGGAAGGAGTCTGGTATTAGGAGGGGCGGATGCACCTCCGAGCTAGGCTAAATACTTATGATGCTGACTAAGACTGTGCAGACC